>NC_069128.1:63360801-63697356 GCF_026914265.1 Mya arenaria | reverse complement strand
CATCATTTTCTTACCAGTTGTATAAATCTATAAATAGATGACTGACAACACATATCATATCTAGTTAACCTGTTATTATGATATTTACTAAGTGGAATTTGCAAAACATAACTTGATAAACTGAGTGTTGTACCGCATGGACAGGTAACAGGTGGCAGTTCTGGGCACTTTCAAGCCCGTTTTTAGTTTTGTGATATTTATCTAACCGAAAACATTTCATGAATATTAACTAGATAGTAAGAAATTAATTAAGAAAATTCAGTGGGTAACACGAAACAATGTGCGGCAGGAATATGCCACCATAACTATCAGTTCACTGACCTGCAAAAAAAGTCTGGGCCAAGGCTTTCTTAAAAGTTTATAAGATATTTTTCTATACCTATCAGGGCTCGGCAGACTTTTGTGAGTACTTTATGAAATACTATCTTCCCTTAATCATTATTTCTCTCTTGGTCATAATATTTCCTCTTTGTAATGAGTAATAATGATTAAAATATTATTATTTGTCTTTAACTAACTTGGCATTTTTACGCCTATAGATGCAATTTTGACAAAAGAATAAAACAAGCACTATCATACACTATCAGGAATGCAATTGATCTATCAGCTGAAGGACTGAACCCATTTCAGCAAGGGGTCTGTGAGCCCAGGCTCCCTCCTGAGCTGCAGTAGTACATTGTAAAACTGAATGTTTAGAATCTCTTCATAGGGCTCTCCTGGCTTCATATTTGATGCAAACAGGATCCTCAACACTTACATCAAATCAGTAACAACCATCTTGTTAAAAAAATATCTTAATTTTTATTTTTGGTTCCTTAAATGCGTAAATCTGCAGAAATGTTACATCCCAGACTATTATGAATAAACATATATAATATTAATTATAATTGTTGAGTGGAAATTGGTTATTTGTTCAACTTTTTAAAGCACAATACAATTACTGTATAGTATGAATAAAACAAGAATACATTGAAATTAAGTCAATGCATTTCAATACGCTTGTGCTGCTCAAAACAACTTATTGATAATATCACTCATCCCTAATATAATCACAGAAGCAAAAACAATACAATCAAACACAAAAATATCAAAATACATACATGCCTTACAGAAAAACAAAATGACAAACAAGTACACATGTATTTATATTGTGTATTTTTTTTTATCAGAAATGCTTCAATTTTTTAAATATCATTATAAAGGAACTATTTGTCTTATAAAGGAACTATTTGTCAGAATTTCTACAACTAACTATCATTAATGAAATATGGCTTAAGCAGGGTTTTAGCTAGAGTAATGGGAGGGTACTACACACTGATCTTTTTGGTAGCACCCTTCAGCCCTCAAGGAGATCAGCATGTGTACCCTCTGCCTTCATAGAATCAAATGCTTACGATAATCAAAAATTTCTTTTGTTTTAATTAAAACTTAAAATATAACAATAAAGTCATTCACATAGTATGTCTTGAAATATTTGTTACTTCAATCAAGCACGATTCCTACTATTGTTTGATGACATTTATTATGTTCAAATTCTTCACTGCCAGACACAATGTGCCCTCTTCTGCCATTTTTGCAGCACCCTGCCCTTTTGAATATTTCTGCGAAAAGCTACAGAAACAAGCTCAGTAGCAAAAAGTTTAAACATAAACCCAGTTTAATGGCACTGGGCAAATGCCAAAGACATATAACATAAAAACAAAAATTCACAAACAAGAAACATGAAAGAACAGCACAAAACTCCACAGACAGCACAGTGCATACATACTATGTATAAAAAAACTAGGTATGTGTATCAAGGTACCTGGCTGAAAACCTGGCTAAAACACTGCTTAAGTTACAACTTTAGTGAACATGTCACTGCAAGTAGTAAAAATTACATTAGTATACTGGTATCTGATTTAACTATGTATCATGCAAAGATAAAAGAAATGAATAAAACTACAATCACATTCTTAATCAGAACACTCGACAAAGTCATAAAATGTTACTATCAGAGCACTTTACTTTGTATACAAACATGTACAAACTGAACATCCTTAAAGCCCTCAGAGTTCTCGTACAATCTTCAATTTACAAAAAAACAATGATATGCTACAATATACTTGAAATTTAATTTGAAATTTAAGACATTTGCTTATGAAGATCAAATAAATTATGGGTTTTGTCATATAAACTCTGACAGGAAAATAAATGTAAAAATGAGTCATCAAAAGTTTAACAGTACAAAATGCTTGTACTATGATAATACACTGTACAAATTCTCAGTACATTTTCTCTGTACCAGTTCAGAGAATCTGTGAACTTTAAGAAATGATCTTTGAAAATGTGTTTTAATCAATGCCGAAGCATTTTAAATTGCAACCACATGAGATGTGAATAAACAATAAGTTGTGGACAATAATTATGAGACTAACAAGGGCATCTTTAAATGGCAAAGCGTGTCCATTTCCTCAGTATACTAAGGAGCATACCTTGACAGATTAAATATAACACGATGGCCCTTTCAACATTGTGTACTGTCAATGGTAAAACATGCGCACAATTTTGTGTAAATGCAGGGGTCGACACTAACCATTTTTCCAAGGGATCCCAAAGGGACACTAACATTTGAAATCAGGTGTCCCTTCCTGAAATTAGGAGTCCCTTCCACTTTTTACATTATTTTCATTGTTGAGCCTGTTTTAATATTATATTCAACATCCTTTTACTTTTCAATTTGTAATGCAAGTATACACCACCATATTATACATGTTTTCAGCAGCATGTAATGACAGGTTAGTAGCACTGAATGGCAGTGAGGTATATTTTGGTCTCTAAGTTGGTAGATTGGGTTCAAAAGCCGGAGAATGTCTAAGTCCCTTTTGTTTTCAAAAACAGAGATGGATACAATGTAAACAAAAACTTGATGTTTAAGATTTTTGGAAAATACGCGTAAAATACATCATGGTTCAGAGTCTTGTCAAATGTCGGTGCTTTTCATTAAGAAACTGTAGGAATATTACATCTGGCTTGTGAAAACTCCAATCAATATTTAGTAGAGCTGTTGATAAATCAATCAGACTGCCCAACAGTCGTAGTGCATACTGGACGAGCAGACGACCAAAAATTGTGTATACATGTTAATTTTCGCGCCAAAAAGTCATAAAATTTTATAAATTGATTGAATTAATAAATAAAACCCTGCAAATTTTATTTCTATTTTTTTTTTTTTTATCAAAGCATAAAATATATGTCTTTAAAATTAACAAAGAATATTGATAAGTTGAATGCCAATTAACAAAGAATGCTGAATATAGGATGCTGTTCTTTTGTGTCGTAAATGTTACTGTAAATACTCAAAGGTCGTATCATATTACATAAAAGCTATCACCAGAGTTGGCATCTTTTTGGGCGGTTCTGACACATAAGCAAAACAATTCCACATAAGTATTTTACCGATAATAAATCTCTGTCAGCTCTGACATTGTTTAAAATGTAAACAACAAAATGGAAGCGTTTACCTGCATGCGCCTTGTGAAATGACTGTTTATTTATAGATTCATGACGTAACTATAGTCAAATAGTCAGCTATACTTTCGCTTTGATGAGTCCGATAATTAATAAAATTGTTTTGACATGTGCTGTCAAGAAATTTAGGGGAGCCCAAATTTAGGTAATAAATTAATTAAATGCTACTTATTTATTGATATTTAGCGTTTATCAGTCAAAAATTTAAGTGTCCCGACGGAATACCGGACTTCGAAGTTCAGGTGTCCCTCCTGAAAAATTGGTGTCCTCGGGATCCCGGGACCCCGTTAGTGTCGAACACTGGTAAATGTCTTGAATTCTATTTGAATTATTATCAAGACTCCGCCAATTGCTTTGTTTTTTCCTGCCAATTGCTTTGTTTGTTCCTGCCAATTGCTTTGTATGACTATGCCAATTGCTTTAGCATAACTCTGCCAATTGCTTTGTATGACTATGCCAATTGCTTTTGCATAACTCTGCCAATTGCTTTGTATGACTATGCCAATTGCTTTAGCATAACTCTGCCAATTGCTTTGTATGACTATGCCAATTGCTTTAGCATAACTCTGCCAATTGCTTTGTATGACTCTGCCACAATGATGACACTAGTGTTATGATAATACCTTATTAACTTTATCCTTAAAACAAAATAACAATCTCAAAAACAAACTTAATCTTAATAAGACAGTCACAATCAACAATGCTTTTTCATGAAATCAATTAATAGAATACTATACATTGAACATTTAAAACTCATTAACAAATGCAAATATTAATAAACAAACATGTACATGCATGAGAATATCACGTACAGTAGCACTAACTATTTCATGTCTGTTGTTTCAAGCCATATCATTGTTTGTTGCCATATCATTCAAACACTTTGTTATGTTTGCAACAATAACACAAAAAATATATATATATATATAGCTGCATAAAGTTACTTACCAGGCATTTTTTTTTCTTATTTTTACCTCATTGAATGAAACAATGTCATATTGCATTAAGACCAAGCAATACTGAAACAGTAAAATATATTGAGCAACTTTTGTTTTATGTAAGTAGCTGACTTTGCGTAGCATAAGTATAAATATCCTTTTCAAGGAAAAGTTTGCGTAGTTTATCTCTCCTATGAAATGTGTTAAATAGCAGCAAGGTTTTTGCTCTGCCTCGGAGCAGGGAAAATCTGGGGGACTTTTTTTTGTTGGACAAATTCAAGTCTTCAATTAACCACAGGTTCTGTAAAAACACAACTTGTGTAAAGCATGGTGTTTTCTTTGCCAACTCTCAACCTGTAGGGTTATATATGTCCACAGGTGATATCTGCATCTCACCCTCCGCAAGAAAATATGTAGAACCTTCATAAAGCAGATTCCCTCAAGATTCTCAAAACGAATCAAAAATATTGTATATGTCATGCAAAACTTATCGAGGTAATGGGTTTCAAGTTATAGGTTTAACTTCAAGGCTTAAGTATGTCCACTGGTGATATCTGCCTCTCCCCCTGTGCAAGAAGATTTGTAGACCCTTCTAAAGGAGGTACACCCCAGATTCTCAGAATGCGTCAAAATATTGCAAAATTTCATGCCAAACTTATTCCGTAAAGGGTTTCATGTTATAGGTTTATAATATCCACGCGTGATTATCTGCCTCTCTGCCTCCGCCAGGAAAATATGTAGACCCTTCGTAAGGAGGTACACACCACATTTTCAAAATGAGACAAAGTTCCATCCAAAACTTCCGCAGCCTTGAGGAATTCAAGTTATTGGTTTAAGTATGTCCACTGGTGATATCTGCCTCTCCCCCTCTGCCAGGAAGATCTGCAGAGCCTTTTTGAGGAGATACACTCCCAGGGTCCGCCGCATTTTCATACTGTAGGTGGCAGACACTCCGTAGTAGTCGCCACGTTTCTTGTTTGTCAGGTGGTCAAGACCTGAAAGTAATGTACTGATATTGTACAATCATATTACTAGAATACAAATGTTAAGGTAGGCTAAAAAAGTATGATGACTTAAATCTAAAAGTAGGGATGTGATTGACTTGTCAGCTGAAACCATTTTGGCAATAGGTTTGCTGTGTGCTTAAGGACCCCAATGGGGGTAAAGAGGGTGAAGCATCCTGCAGCAGAAGCAAAACTAGCTTTTCAGGCTTAAAATTTGATTCAAACTGGAGTTTCAATACTAACAACCAATAAAGGAACAACCAAAATCAACCATTAAATGGTTTTTAAATCAGTTCCTGGAGCCATTAGATCTGCAGAAATCCACAGAAATCTGTGAACCAATCACATCCCTGAAAAGTTTTCAAAATTTAATATTGAAAAGCATGTATAGTATCATAAACTAGAGTTCTGATTTTTTGCTGTAAGTATCTCTTTTTTTTATCAAATAAACTGTACAAATACAACTGAGACAGCTTGGAGAAAGAGTATGTTAAGTGTAACATAAATTTCAATAATCAAATATTATATTGCTCAAATAATGCTTAAAACAAAAACTTACAACTCTGTTTTTTTATCAGTATTTTGAGAAATGACCTTTACCCTTGGAATTGGGAATTTTGAATTGTATTTTACAAATTTTGGGATTTTTTTTCGAAGATAACTATGAAAGATGAATAGACTTATATGATATATTCAACCATATATTAATGGTCAAGAAAACTACATTTCATTTTAGATTTTCTGATTTCAAGATATAAGTAAATATATATTTTTAAGAATTGGAAACATACCCTAATATCGGCCTTAGAAATGGCCTTGAAAAAAACAACCTGCACCTGTACCAAAGCTTTCAATCCTGGCTTTAGGACTAATCCTTAACTCTATTATCCCAAATAATTAAACATCTACTAAAAGATGTATGATTAAGAAAGTCACCTATAGCATCAACCATGGCAGCCTCCCGTGTGTAAGCCTCCACGGGTATAACACTCTGGTAGCAGTGAAGAGACACAACCCCCTGACCACTGCCCCAAATGTCCAGGATCCGAGTCACCTTTTCATTGACCTGCAAATACACAGAACATAACTGAGTCAAGTAAGTACCAGTAAAAACTAGAAGCAATGTCATAAGACAGCCCCTTGACAACACAAACACCCAGATGTCTATAATATGAGACACCTTCAAGGCTTGCCAGTGGCCTGCAAAGTACAAAAGTAAATTGGTCAAATCATGGAAGTATGCTCTTAAAGCAGTATATTTATATTACATATATATATATATATATATTACATGTAATTGTATAACAATAAACATCAACCACACCCCAAAAGGTCATGAACTTGGGACACCTGACTGACAGTCATTGAATTTAGAATTTAGGGTGAACAAGCCAGAATCCCTATAAAAGTGCTTGCCAACTTAAATACATGTGCAAGCTGACACTGACACGGACAAAAGTGATTGGTCCTAAAAGCTGAAGAGCATAAACTATTTCGGCAAAAGGTTGGGGAGTGCACTGAATGTGGATAAAAGGGGGTGAAGCACTCTGCTGCAGTAGCAGAACTAGCTTTTTAAACTCCCTTTTTGAGGGCTCTCCTGACTTCAAATATCGAAATCTGTGAATCTGCCGACAAATCATATCCCTGAAAATTGAAGCAAACAAAAAGCTTAAAATCATGTCAGCCACACCCTGTTTACCTTGTTAGTTTGTTTCTTCTGTTGTTTGATGGCCTCATAAAGGTGGGAGTACGGACGAGCTCGCTTGCCTTTTCCAATGTATACAGTCGCTGATATGAATGTCCTAAATACGTCAAGTTCATCTGGAATGAGAGAAGCAGGTATTTTTATAGAACTGTGGGATATCGTTAATAGGTGTTTAGAACTGAGCAGAAGAAATAACTGTTGTTTTTTTTTTCAGATAAAATAAACTTAAATAGAGCTATCTTTAATAAAGTTTAATCTTCAGCACAATTATAACTTCTTTGCACAAACAAATTAATCAAAAAGCTAGACTAAATTTAATTATCCTTCAAACTAGGCCTGGGATATCCCAGTCCCTAATATATCCTAAGCCAGAACCAGCCACGAAATAATTTAATGAGCATGTGAATAGACAAATTAAATACGCTATAAAATTACAAGATAATGTTTTCAACATATTAGGGAATTTATGAATCCCTTATTTTAAGATTAATAAAGGTGGAATTTTTCAAATGGGAATGAGATTTGTTATGGGTTAAATCATTACATACACACTTTTCAGCTGACACTATTTTTATGCCCCCTTTTGAAAAAAGTGGGGTATATTGTTTTGCACATGTCGGTCGGTCGGTCTGTCTGTCTGTCTGTCGGTCGGAATACCAAATGGTTTCCGATCAATAACTTGAGAACGCTTTGACCGAGGGACCTCATACTTGGTATGTGTATTGGTCATCACCAGCAGATGAACCCTATTGATTTTGAGGTCAGTGGGTCAAAGGTCAAGGTCAGTGTGACCTTTACATGAAAAACGGTTTCCGATCAATAACTTGAGAACGCTTTGACCCAGGAACCTCATACTTGGTAGGTGTATTGGTCATGACCAGCAGATGAACCCTATTGATTTTGAGGTCAGTGGGTCAAAGGTCAAGGTCAGTGTGACCTTAACATGAAAAACGGTTTCCGATCAATAACTTGAGAACGCTTTGACCCAGGGACCTCATACTAGGTAGGCTTATTGGTCATGACCAGCAGATGAACCCTATTGATTTTGAGGTCAGTGGGTCAAAGGTCAAGGTCAGTGTGACTGTAAGCTGAAAAAAGGTTTTCTGATTGTCCATATTTTATTTAAGTGTCCAAATCCTACTAACAATTTGGCTCCCAAGGGGGCATAAATGTTTCACTAACATCTCTTGTTAAAACTTTTCAAGCACTACGGTACACATATCTACTCAGTGTCTATATTATCTTCCAGCTTTATATTTTTCTACAAAGGAAGGGCTTTCCTTTACTCACATCTGGTTGTGCTAGAACTCAATAATTCATTTAGGACTCATAGCAGAAGTCATACATTATATTGCAAAAAAAAGGTTTAAACAGGGCTTCCATTAAAGGAAGTTTGGAAGTATATTACTCCCTAGAAATGGGTCAAAACTCCCAAAAATGATTCCCTGGAAGTACAAAAAACATCCAATATTTTTACGAAAACATCCAATGTTGAAAGCTTGGAAGTTCAAAATATCAATTCCTTGTGTCAATATTAATTTTATGTGGGTCACAATTTCATTCAGTCTTGAAGTAAAATTAATCATTATAATCTAAATCTGTGAATTTTGGAAGTTATGGTTGAAAATATTTTATTTTTAACATACTAGTTGAAAAATAGTAGAAACATTTATTTTATTTGGGGGACTTAACTTCCAAATTTCAGTGAAAAACTTACAATATTGATGGTTAGGAACTTCATACTTCCAGTTTCAAATTCTTAATGGAAGCCCCCAGGTAAGACAAGGCAAGACAAGACCAAGGCTTCTAAAAACCAACAATTTGCCTTTTTTTGCCGTTTTTGACCACACAATTTCAGTAACAGAAAATGGCACATAAGTTGACAAAACTGTTCTCAAGTAGTCTTTTCCCATTCATTTAACTCGAATGAATCAAAACAGACATGATAAATTACACCCTACCCATATTACAGGCCCTGTTAGGCAGATTTTGTGTTATCCGAGGATCCAACAGCAGATAATTGAATGATGACTTAAGCGTGCCCTCCCGCCATCGTCGCGCAGGGTCTGGGTTTTGGAATGCAGTAAATGTTCGCTCTTCAAGATCCCGAAGGCCCGTCATATCTTGTAACCCAGATAGGGCTTGTCGTAGTTCGGCTGAGTATTCTGTTCAGCAAAGAATAAAAGAAGGTGTTGGTATTCAACATATTGATGTCCTACCTGAAGCAAACTTTTTGCAAAATTGACTAGAACAGTCACAACAAGGCGTCCAGGGTTTGATTCCCAACTGAGAGCATGCAAGGTTTTTAGTTTGCCCCACACTCGTGTAATATCATGCCAAAGCAATTAATAAAGCATTGTTATTACTTGTTTCCTAATGGTTTTAAAATAAATAATTGTAAACTAAACTTAACCAGAACTTTGCAAGTTGTAAATCAAACAAACAATTAGCCGTTAAATGGATATTTTGTAAATAAAAAAATAGTGCATGGATACCTAATCTGATGAATTAACTAAAATCCTTCTCAAAAATGATCTAGACTGTTAGTCTTGCGGAGGAAACCTTGTGCAGGAGACCTGGCCCATTACTCATATATCACGTCAATATTTCTTAAATTTTTCATAGTCAAATCAAAAATGTTTTTGAAATAAAAGTATGTATATTCAATAAAATCAATGTCAATAAAGTATTTCTGATATTCTTATATTATTATATCATATGACCAGTGAGAAACTTAATCTAGGAAAATGACTTAAGCTAGGAAATGACCTGAGATGTTTTATGAATACCAGCCCATTTACAGTGACAAAGTATTGTCAATGACTTAAAGATGCACTTTTACTCCCAAATAAGATTTACCACAATTAATACAATTGTTTTAATATACCAAATCGGATAAATAAATGTTGAAATCAATGGGTCTTACGAAGGATAAGGAGCTTAATTTGAAAGAAATGTGCAGAAAACACGGTATTTCTGCCTAATGAGACGATAGTAGATCAGAGTTAATATTTTATCACTCACCAATCATTTAATATTTTTGCGTTTTCATCTTATAACAACATGGTTACCATATAATTATCAGTAATTAATATTTTCCATTAATGCATTATCTAGGAAGAAGTTAAAGGTTTATCACTCAAAATTCATGTTTGTTAAACATGTGTATATGTATTGATTTTGAATAAGATTGTCACTTTAAGGTTTTTTATTTTCACTGTCAATATAAGTATATCTTATCCCTCTTTTTATAATGGATCAGTCTAACACAACTTCAAAGCCATAGATATTGTTTAGAATTATTTTCCATATGTGATTGATTATTCTTCATACCTGGTTTTCTTTTTGTCAGAACTTTTTTGTCTGGGTCCTTCTCTATCTGACTGAGTCTCCGTAGATATTGCTGTCTTGTTGTTATGGTAACAGGGCCAGGGTCATCTCCATGGCTACACAGTCTTGACCTGAATATTGAATACCCTTAGTTAATTTTCATATTAAGTGGTAAGCGTAAGAGTTAAAAAAAGTGAGATACAGCCTGAATTTATGTTTACGATCCAGGTAATCTGACCACATGAAGTAAAAAATAAATATTTCCTGACCTTGCATAATATCTTTCTAGGAAAATAAAAAAATACATGTAAAGTATAAACAATGATTTGTTTTTTTAAGGATTGTCAAACTCCATATATAAATGTTTTAATACATTACAGTTATGTTTAAATTTTTCATCTTTGTATATGAGATTTATTCATAACAAACCACCAGCTTGTTTTTTTATTACCGTTATTTATTTGTTTACCTGACAGCCTCATTATCAAGAGACAGCAGTTCCTGTGAGATGGGTTGCTCATCTGACTCCTGCGAGGCAGCACAACTGTCATCAGAGAGTATAATCATTGCGTTATCTCTCCAACTATATACCTCAGTGGCCTGAGAATCAAACGAACCCCTCGCAGAGGTCGGAACGTGACCAGGAAGTCTTGCATCGCTTCCCACAGTCATTCCACTTGCTACACTATCAAGGGACTTCCGACTTCCCTGACTTCCGCAGAGGGACGGTAGATGGCGCTCTATCAGCGTTATGCCGTTTTCCTTGTCTGTGTAAATATAGTCTACAGTTGAAGCGTTGCTATTTACACTACCACAGGCAGTAGACGCAGATTCGCGTCCATAAAAAGCTATATCCAAAACATTATTCTTGTCTTTCACTTGCTGTTTTGCATGCTTGCAAGCTCGAACTTGAGACCACAACTCATCCATATTTGGACTCAGCTTTTGGTTGTTTCCTACCGCCTTTTTGGACCTCCTATCATTATCATTCATGTCCACTTCTGTTAAAAATTCTCTATCATTTAAATTGGCAGGTGGTGAGTAATCATCCAAAAATCCCAAATCTTTAATTGACAGGGTATCTGAACTTTTTGCTGTTTCAGTGCTCAATGAACTTATATCACTGGGATGAAATCTGCTTTGAACGACATCTTCGGATGGTCTCAGTCTTGAAATCTTACCATTCTCGCCCACAACAGTATCTTCACTCAACGAGCTAATATCGCTGGCATGGAATTCTTTCTTACTGATCTGCATATTCCTAGAATCTATATTCCTATCAAAAAAGCTTTCATCATTAGTGAGTATGGAATCGCTAAAATCGTCCAATTCTGTCACATGAGTCAATGTACTTTGTCCAAACATTCCATCTCCGGACTGAAGGTCAATACTTAGCCGGTTCATCTTAGAATATAAATCATTAACAGAGTCTTTGCTAGTCTGTATCTCTGATCTTCTGTCATTTGTATTAATAAGTGTAGATTTTTTCATCTTTGGTACTGCTTTGTTTTCCTGAGTATTTGGTATTCTTTCCGGCTTATGATTGTCATTCAGAAGTCTACTTGTATATGAGCTTTTCTTTGGTGACAAATGATGATTATTTTTGGTTGATGATCTCTGAGAATGATCTGGCAAACTATCTTGAGATACACATCTGCCTGCACTGTTGTAATAGGATTGTCCATGATTTTGAGCACGTTCTCCATGATTTTGAGCACTTTCTTGCTTTTGTTTCCGTTCATATTTATCTACATTCCATTCGTCTTCCTCAAATACTCTACTTAGTTTACCACTTTGAGAACTCTGTCTTGCACAGTTTCTATCAGATTTATTCTTGTCCCTCTCAAAGACTTTTTCAGCAAACCTGTAAGCTGGTGTTTTCTCACCCTGTTTTCTACTGAGACCAGCCTCACTATTAGAGATTGTAGATTCATGGTTGAACACAGACGTCATCAGGTCAGGAAGGTCCCCACAATCACCTGAAATAAGTGTTATAAATGATTAATTTGGTTTTCTAAGAAAAATGTTCTGCACAATGAGTAATACCCAGTTAACCTATTTTCGGGTTAACCTATTTTCGGAAGAGATTTCATGCCTTTTTAAATTAAGTTCCTGCAAAAATTGAGATTTTTAGAGTCATGTTATAATTAGCAATATTGGGAATAAGAATCATGAACAAAATCATCATTTTGGGCAACATTTCTCTTTGAAATTAGTGTATTTAACCTTAAATGTTACCCAAACATGCTGATCAATGCATTTAATATTGTAAATGTACAAAAGTTCGGAATGAATTCCATCTGCACTAAAACTCTGCGCCTTCTATAAGGAGCATGGTGCTTGTCAAGAAACAAGGCTTTTTGTGATAACAATTTCATCTCATTTGGGATTTTTTTCTTGAAATTTGGAAGAACTATATATATTTGGCATTGGAAATAGGACAGACATTCTGAAAAATGACATGGGCAGAAAAGGGCCTGAAAGTATATATTAACTAGGATCAAAGTCACTAAGTACATTATGGCAAAAACTCTGTAATTTTAAGTATCACATGCAAAAGCAAAAAGACAGTGCATGTCTTAAAGTACTGTTCCGGGTAAATTGGGTCAAACAATTTAAACTAAGACATTTTTCTCTTGTTTATACCAGAGCACATAAGCTGATCAAGTTCCTGAGCCAATTTGTAGCAAGTGTCACATAAACTCCCCTCATGGCTCCGGTGTGTTGCTACAGCGCTACAGTATTCACATTTATCCCCATCTGAAACATACATGTAGCACAAATTAATGTTTATACACTATCCTAGGTCTAATGAAAACAATGAGTTTTTAGAAGGTATCAAATTCTCTCCCATCCAGGGTGCAGTTCGAATCCTAGGCTCAACATTATCTACAATTGTCCCTACTTAAAACAATGTGAGAACATGTGCATGTTAATGTCTTGGGCATAATGGTGCACTCAAGCTGGCCTAGTTTGAGAGCCAGTTTCACGAGTATATGGCAGGTGTCACACACAGTTTTAAAAAGTAAACAGGATTAAAGCAGATAAAAACAATACAGCTAGCATGCTCAGGTCAAAATATCATTAACAGTGAGTTGTTTTAGCACTCCATGTCCCAGGTCTGACAGACATCTTTTGAATTAATAATTGTATCAAAAATATTTACATGAAGTGATGTACATTATTAAGAAACTGTCTATATTTCATTCACAGCTTATTAAACAAATCAAAGTCTTGAACTAGAAATGTTAAGGGTCTAAGATTTATGGCTTATGTTATTCATGACAGCTTTACTTAATATCTGTCTTACACACTAATACATGCTTTTGCATTTTTTTACTTCATTAAAGGCCTATAAGTTGGGGCACGAATGTCATTAATTATAAAACACGTCTGAAAAGTTTGAAAATCATTTATTAGCATTGAAGTTTTTTTAATACTATTATTTTTAAATCTGTAGATTATGATTACAGAGGGCATGATAACGAACCGTCTCAAGTCTGAGTTCAGACTGCAAATCTTTATTTCATTGTGTTCTTTCTTTCTAGCTGAGTTTGATAATAAAATTTGCAAAATTTAATAACTAGCTCAAATTGTACAATTATCCACATTTACTTTTGTAAAACGAATGGAATCAAAATACAGTGGAAACTCACTAAACCGGATCTCCACAAAACCGGAATCCTCGGGATACCAGACTTTTTTCAGAGTCCCGGTTTTCCCCTTCTATTTTCAATGTAAAATAATCCCTACAAAACCGGAACTCCGGATACCGGACAAAAAATCGAGAAAATTTGTTAGCTGTCAACGTTATTTTACCTCACAAAACCGGACGTATATTTGTTCAAACATGTCAAAATGATTTTGTGTATTAGGATTTCGCGAATCCCGTGTCACTTTGTTTTGACAGCCGGTGCGTCGTTAAATATTGCACCTGTGATGTTGTGTTAACTCGATAATCGACAATGATGATTGCGCTGTGGATTGACTGCCGCGCGATAATCAAACTTGTGAAAAGAAAATTGATTGAAACATTAATTTGTTTGTTGCAGAAAATAAAGCAATAGAAACGGTTATTAAGTGATCATTTTGGAGGGTTGTTTTATCTAACGACTTCTATGATTGAATCAAATTAGAGGGGTGCGTTAATTATACTATCAAACATACTTCACAAGCATTAAATTACGCGAGTTGTTTTATTTTAAGACTTGGAAAAAAAGATGATTATAAAAACGCAGAAATGTTTAATTATGTTTATCACTTTTGCATGTGCATTAATCATGTCTCAACCTCCGTCTAAACGTCAACTTCCCTTTAAAGGTTAACTCAGTTAATATTTTGAGTAAACTTACTCCGTACATCAAATCCTCACTAAACCGGAATCCTCACTAAACCGGAAATTTTGCCCAGTCCGGACCTTGTCCGGTTTAGTGAGTTTCCACTGTAATACTTAGAAATTTAATAAAAGTGCTTTTCTGAGTCTAAATCCAGATGTGCGACTTTTCATAAACATGGCACCAGAACCTCTGAATATACCGACCAAAACTGAGGGTGTGGCTAAAATCAATTAACTATGACTCCTACCTGTGAGCAGGTCCTGTGAATCAGGAACTTGTAGCAGCTCTCTGCGACAATACTTCTTCGACCTGTCTGCACCATCTGACCGCCTCTCTTGAACACTTCTGTCTGAAAGTTGAGAGAACAACATTTTTTTTCCTTTAGTGAGCTTGTCATGTTCTTAAAACTAGATTTAGTAAGGATGACAATTGGTTGTGAAAGACCATCTTACAACCTTGACCCCTAGATAATGAGTAAATAGTATATCGGTCAGGTTTGGCTCTATTGAGAAAAATTATAGAAATTGAGCAGGACGCACAGCTGGACAAACTTACGTTCTAATGGTGCAATTTTAATATGCCCACCCTTCAGAGGCATAAAAATACATGGAAGTAGAAAATAACAATTGCCGGCTACTGCTTTTTGCCGGACATTACTCTTCAACCAATAGAACAAAATTAACAAGAGATGTTTGTCAAACATTATGCCCCCCCTGAGCGCCATGTTGTCAGGATTATAGGGACAATTGAATGAAATATGCATGGACCGAAATGACAGCTGATTTGTTGCTGTTTTAAGATTATGACCATTACAGTGTGAGGATAAAGTGTGTTATGACCGTCATGACCTTTGACTCTATGAACTCAAAATCCAGAGTCATCAGCTGGTCATCAGAAACCTAAATGTCAAGTTTGAGGGCCATGGGTGCAGGCATTGTCAAGTTATCACAAGACAAGTTTTTTTCGTTCAAGGTCACTGTGACCTTGACCTTTGACCCGATGACCCCTTAAATCATAAGGGGTTATCTACAAGTCAGATGCAACTCCAAGTCAAGTTTGAAGGCCATGGGTTCAGGCATTGTTGAGTTATCACTAGGACAACCTTTTACCATTCAAGATCACTGTGACCTTGACCTTTGGCTCTATGAATCCTAAAATCAATAAGGGTGATCTTCTGGTCAGGCTTAACATCCATGTCAAGTTTAATGATCAGTGGTTCAGGCATTGTTGAGATATCAGTGGGGGAAGATTTGTTAACTTTTTTGCGTTAAAGGTTACTGTGACATTGACCTTGGCCTGATGACCCCCAAAGTCAATAGGGGTCATCTACTGGGCAGGCCCAACCTTCATGTCAAGTTTGATGACCATAGGTCCAAGAATTGTCGAGTTTGCTTTCAAGGTCACTGTGACCTTGACCTTTGACCCCTAAAATCAATAGGGGTCATCTACTGGTCAGGCCCAACCTCCATGTCAAGTTTGAGGGCCATGGGTGCAGGCATTGTTGAGTTATCACTTGGACAACCTTTTATCATTCAAGGTCACTGTGACCTTGACCTTTGGCCCAAAGACCCCTCAAATTAATAAGGACAATCTTCTGGCCAGGCTCAACTTCCAAATCAAGTTTGAGGGCCATGGGTGCAGCCATTGTCAAGTTATCACTCGGATAACCTTTTACCATTCCAGGTCACTGTGACCTTGACCTTTGGCCCAATGACCCCTTAAATCAAAAGGGACCATCTTCTGGCCAGGCCCAACCTCCAAGTCAAGTTTGAGGGCCATGGGTGCAGGCATTGTCGAGTTATCACTCGGACAACATTTTACCATTCCAGGTCACTGTGACCTTGACCTTTGGCCAGATGACCCCCAAAAACCATAGTGGTCATCTCCTGGTCAGGCCGATTCTCCAAGTCAAGTTTGAGGGCCATGGGTGCAGGCATTGTTGAGTTATCAATCAGACAACCTTTTACTATTCAAGGTCACTGTGACCTTGACCTTAGGCCCAATGACCCCCAAAAACAATAGGGATCATCTACTGGTCAGGCCCAACCTCCAAGTCAAGTTTGAGGGCCATGGGTGCAGGCATTGTTGAGTTATCACTTGAACAACCTTTTACCATTCAAGGTCACTGTGACTTTGACCTTTGACCCATTGAGCCCAAAAAACAATAGGGGTCAGCTACTGGTCAGGCCCAACCTCCAAGTCAAGTTTGAGGGCCATGGGTGCAGGCATTGTCACGTTATCACTCGGACAACCTTTTACCATTCCAGGTCACTGTGACCTTGACCTTTGGCCTGATGACCCCCAAAAACAATAGGGGTCATCTACTGGTCAGGCCCAACCTCCATGTCAAGTTTGAGGGCCATGGGTGCAGGCATTGTTGAGTTATCACTCGGACAAGCTTTAAAATTATTTTACCATTAAAGGTCACTGTGACCTTGACCTTTGACCCGATGACCCCCAAAATCAATAGGGGTCATCTACTGGTCAGGCCCAACCTTCATGTGAAGTTTGATGACCATACGTCCAGGAATTGTTGAGTTATCACTCGGACAAGCTTTGGTCTACCGACGGACCGACTTACCGACCGACCGACATGCCTGTGCAAAGCAATATACCCCTCTTCTTCGAAGGGGGGCATAATAATATAAACTTCTACTGAGCCAGTAAAACTCTTGTTAAGTCCTCTTTGATGTAAAATACATGTACAAACCAGTGTTTCTTGGTGTAGTGTTTTGACTGTCATAAGTAGGATTCTTGATGACTGTATTTGGACAATGGCTGGAGTAGTCATCGTAGCTCTCATCATCACTCTCGTCAAATGACTTGTTCAGGGAAATGTCTTCAGTCTTCTGTAATACTGTCTCCACGTCCTGAAATCACCAGACAGTATATGGTTTTCAAATATAAAGACAACAAATTCTGTAAATATCTATTATTTAACATTTATAATCCCAGAAGGAATTACCTTTGCGCAAGAGTAACACTTCTTAGTACCCAGTATCAACCTGTTAAGGGTTCCTAGCTCTCCGTCCAGGTATCAAAACTGACAATCAGTAGAGGGCCTGTCTACTGATGCAGGTTATGAAAGCTATCAGGGTTTACACAGAGTACAGCGATCAGGGCTTACACAGAGTCCAGCGATCAGGGTTTACACAGAGAAGAACTATCAGGTTTTCTGGCTCATTTAAATCAGGTACTTATTATATTGATCAAGATTTAAGAGCTTGCATACTGCTTGTCCCTACCTCACCATCGCATGTAACAAAGCTGTCACAGTCTGTGGAGGGCTCATTGTCCGAAGCACTCAGATGAAGTTTGAGAGAACTGTCCGTGCTTGAGGGTTCCTCTGTCATCTCTGGGATTGACTTCCTCTCTATGTACGGGTGGTCTGTGATGTAAATATATTTTTTCAGTAGTGTATATATTGTACACTGAAATCATATGGTTCATACTTTTTATGTGATATTCCTATGTCCAGCATTATAAAATACATGCCATAACAATGCCATGATGTGATCATTGAAATAATCAGGAATGTGATTGACCTGGGAGCTGAAGGGCCGACACTTTCAGAGAGGGGTTTGGGTGCACCTCTAGCACCAACTGGCTTTTTAGAAGGCATTTGGGAGCTTTCCTGGCTTCAAATTTGGAGCAAACTGGAGTGGCAATACTTCATTAGCAAATTAAATTAATTATTAAAGTCAACTACAAAAAAAAGTTTTCTTATTTTGTATTTGAACAAAAAATAGGCCTTTAAACTAATGTCTAAAATTTCTTGGACAAATCTATCACTGAATATTCCGATGTTGATGTATATGTTAACAAAACTTAACAATTTAACCTCATTTTTTATCAGATATTTCTATTTTTCAAATGCAGGACGTCTGTTTATATGCTAATGAAATTCACGGCTTAAACCAAATGTTTAATTCATACTTTTCAGGCCTAACAAAAAAAGAAGAAGTTTATTTCAGGTAGCCGGACCCCACCTTATAAAAGCCGCCGACCCTTGTAACAAAAAATCAAAAGTGAAAATTTATTTAATTTAATTTTCATATTTACCACAAATTATATAACTCTTGAGTCTCTAAATACCAAAACATACAAATACAAATCATTCACAGAAAACAAACCAGGTGAAGTTACATCCATGAGGTGTGTGCCCTGCCCCACACCGAAGTACTGGTCCACTTGCCTCTGCAAGTGACGCTTATACACGCTTGAGTTTCTTCGATGTGTGAAGTCCCGCAGGTAGTCTTGGAGTACTTGCGTGTCATACAGGGATGGGCTGGATTCCTCTTCAGAGTTATCAGACTTAGCACTTTCTACACTCAGCCCTGGATTATAAATACAGTGAAAACTTGTAATCGGTTATCTGAAAGTATTTGGGACCTTAAAATTACATTTGCGATAACAAAACTTCAATACATCAACCAAATTGTCCATGTGACACATCTCGAAGTATTATTTTACATATCAGTAGTGTTAGCATCAATTGCTGAGTGTTGAACAGACATCTCAAAAACCATCAGTTTTAAAGGCCTGTCAGGTAAATTTGACTCTGTCCAACTAATTTTTAATTGGGTCAGTCTGTTTCACATTCACATTTCACATCCAGATGTAAAAAATAATGATGATTTAATCTTTATAAATTATCAAACACCGCTTAAAAGTAAGAAAAAAATATTTTGTTAAATAGAAAATCGCGTCAATCAATATTATTGTTAAATAAACATTTACTCATGAATACTATGTCATGTTCAGTAGTGAAGATGTCGCAAGCCAAACATCATCCAGCATTTGTCTCCCATAGCAATACATTACCATATAATGTAAATTCAATGTGTATAGATCATGCGATGTTTTGAAACGCTACAATGATAAACTTGTGTCATGAACATTGGAATGTTTCAAAGTATAGTTTAAAATGTTCCAAACAAAAATCTTATCCTTTGAAGCATGTCATTCAATAACGAAATCGGTACCTGTACAGTCTGAAAAATACACAAATATCGGAGGCTGTCAGTCCGAATGACCAACACTTTTTCTGAACTTTCGCGATGTGTATACTTGCATATTTTTATTGATTTCTTTGTGCTTAACTGCATTACATATTATTTTTTCAGCCTTATTATCGGTCAATTGTTACCAAACAAAACTTCCAGATTACCGGTAAATCTCCTGTTTGACCAACAAAATGATTTTTATAATTTTAAGAATTCATTCATTCATTCTGGTGTCAAATTGGAGTTAAAATTGTTTTATAAAAAAAACAACCCAAAAACATGTCATTGTGTAACTTGTAAAGGAATATGCTTGTCCACTGTCTATCTACTAATGCTTGATTGAGTATTGGGACATGATAGTGAGCTTATCAGTTTCTAATCCACCTATATGAATTATATTTCAAAAGTTACATTTACTTGAAAATGTGTGTTATCGGTAACTAAAGACTAATATAACAAAGATGTATCTACTAACGTTTAATGGAGTATTTGGGCGTGATAGTTGGCTCATCTGTGTCAATGATCTGTTTGACATAGTACTCGATGGTTTGGGCCGTCTCCTCGTGCCCATAACTGTAGGCCAGCTCAGACGCACTCAAACCTTCCTGGAAATTGTCCCAAAAATATCCTGAATGTATTAAGATACAAAGACATTTAATTACATATAATTAACAATTAATTAATAATTAGATATAATTACTCTTTTTATTAAACACTGAAAAATTAATTACACTTGGTCAATTGCACTTTGGCCTTCTTTATTGCATACAGTCAAATAATAATCAATTTGATACATGGGCATCAAATTCCAAAACACAATCCCATGAAAGGGGTCCATTAACTCTTCCTAAATACCCATGAAAGACATTCTTAATTCCTTCCTACATACAAAGTTTGGTCAAGATATGTCAATCCTAACTAAAGTTATTCAGTTTCATAGGTGAGTTTGACAAAGGTTAAGAAGACTACTTCCCCTACCTGTTTTTGAAAAAATGCAACCCTAACCGACTCAATTTTTTTGGCTCTAGAGAAAACCCTGAATGACTGTTTTATGCATCATTTGACACATACTCAGACATTTACAACTAAAAGAATGCAGAGCAGGATAGAAGTGAGAAAAACAAACCTGATCCCTGAGGAATGGATCGCCACCATTAGCAAGTAACATACTGACACATTCTGTGAACCCCCACATGGCAGCCACATGTAGCGGAGTTGTGCCATCCTCTAGACTGTATTTGAAAAAAAACCGGAATAAAAATCAACTTTTGGAAAATACAAAATCATTCCAAAATGGCTAATATAATAGCAAATTCGTACATTCTGCTGAAAAAGAGCTAGTCTTGTCAAGATTTTCATTTTGCTGAAAAAGAGATTTGTTTATTTTTCAAGAAATATATTTCGAAGTTTGGTTTGGATTTTACTTTCAAACTGTATGTATTCAAAAGTAGCCATTCCATGTAAAAAAAAATTGTGTCAGTGTTTGTACGCATTCTGTTGAAAACCATTCGTATTGATTAAGTGTGTAAAATAACCCTTTATCTTTCCTTATAAATATTGTTATTATTCATTTTAATGAAATTGAGTATCTTGAAATTTGCACAACACTATTGTTCATAAAGTGATAATTTGCTTATGGTCTGCATGATTGCATAATTTGTGTGCAATGTGTATATACGAGATAGATACATGTACAATGATATTTTATTGTATGAAATCACAATGGTTTTTTTATATTCTTTCTTGTTTTCAGTTACAAAATACAACCATTTTTGTGTATAAGGCTTTTGAATTAAGAAAAAGAAATACACAGAGAGATTTTTTACCTACTGTATTTCATTGACTATATGTGTATGAATTGTTTTAAACAAAATAAATTGTGTTCTGTTCTGTTTTTGGCTAAGGATGGGATATACATGTACATATATATGACAGTAGCACAATTAAAGAATCTGTATTCGCTATGAGTGTTCAAAAGCTTCTGTTAATGTTTATATTCTTTGTAATCCAATGCAAACAATGATATGTTTATGTTATAGATACACAAAACTTTGTTAGTTATTATGATTATTTTAAAGTCTCACAAAAAGAATTTTATTCTCAACATAGTTTATAAAACTATTTTGAAATATAATGGCATTAATTATTCAACTTGAATTTTCAAGAATATACAAAATCAGATGAAATGCTCTGAACAGTAAAGACAAGATTAAATGCACGTACAGCCTGATTTTGTTGCTAAAAATCTGTTCTCAGAAACATGTGTTGGGAATTTGATACGGAGAAGCAGTATTTATGACTTTGCGGCTTTCCTTAGATCATTATCAGTGAGGTGTTAATAAACACTGACCCCTGGATAGCCTTTATCAAATTGAGCAGTTTTTGGGCAAATACTTGGGACTGATATGGCCTTTTTATTCATTGATGGAAACTGTTTTTATCAAATTGAGAAAAGTTTAAATTTCGCAAATTGCAAACAGCTTTTAGAAAGTGGTAAAAGGCAACAAAAAAATCACTGGCAGTATGGTAATTTTATATCCCTTAAGTATGAACATCATAAAGTCTTTATGATAAAACCAATTTTACACAAATATTTTTTTTTTCAATCAATCCAAATAATTAGACATTAACAGTTCAAAATTAGACTGAAAAAGCCTCAATTCTTACACTTGCATTTGGCATCAGCATTTTGAACAAGCCCTGCTATATGGATACAAAATTTAAGCAGGCCCAATAAGCAGTTTTCAAGTCAAGTACTTCTAGACCTCCAAAGATTTTAAACATAAATAGTATGAGAACAAAAACTAAAAATATTTACCTGACATTAGGGTCTCCTCCATACTGTAAGAGCAAGCTCAATGTTTTTAGCCCCAGTCCTGCAGCCAGGTGCATTGGTGATGCTCCAACAAACTGGCTGATCTTGTTTGGGTCTGCTCCTCCATCCAGCAGGTACTCAGCATCCCTGTATAGAATTAAACACCTTATTTTAACAACCTGGTACAGTTTTAGCTAACAAGTTACTGAAGGGTGCTGCACCTGGTCACTCACTCAAATTCTGAATAATTAATGAATATAAAGAAGGGCATGTACAAAAATTTGATGCCAAGCAATAGTATAAGAATTCGGGCTTGTTCATCCAGAATTCAAATTTTGATGATTGGTATACACTTTAGCTACAGTAATGAGTGATCAGAGATACTTATTTTCATTATTTTGACATTTCTTATGTATTCCTGTAATGCTACAACTCTCTACAATTTAACATCGGGCGAAAGAATTGATAGTAATAATGCATCGATGTTGAATGATAATGACATAATTGTTCATTATATTCCCGACAGTGATCTTAACTGGATTTAATTTATTATAAGGGTCGTTATTTTCACATAATTTGATAAATAATATATTTTGGGTCACAATTACTGTTGTACATGTACACAACCTGTCAGATTTGTCCCAGATTTACAGATATCGGGATACTTGGTAAACAATTGACACATATATATATATATAAGTGTTTAATAGTAGGCAATAATATTTACATAGAAAATTAAAATTTATAATGGAGATAATTTCAAAGTTGAGGCTGCCAGGATTCTTTGTGTAAGGACCGTATGCTTCTTTTTGCTGGGAATGGTTGACCTCATGAGTCAGCCATAGTAAAAAAATCATCAAAAGACTCGTTGACTGGCATGTAGGTGGACTAGTATACACTTGAAAGTTGTTGTGTAACAGGGTTACGAAACAAATATCAAAATGATTAAAAGCTCAAACTTTTTGAAAGTATCCTGAAGTGTCAGTCTAGCCACAATAATGCCTGTAAGGGGAACCTTTGTTACTTAACAGTTATGCACCAGTCAATTGTAACCACGGCCCTCCCAGATCCGGGGATATACCGGGGATAGCCGGGAAAATGGGCAGTGTTTTTACCTTCCAAGTGGCCCCCCAGTGCCAGGTAAATGCATTGGTTTTGTTTTCGGGCCAAAACTAGCGGGGAATGGTCCTTTCTTATGGTCTTGCACTGGGGCAATAGCTATTCATAGCTAATGTTTTCTCTGTTATGTCATACCGATAGCTACAATAATGAGCGATCAGGGATACTTTTTTATTATTTTGACATACCAGTCTGCCATAGTCTAAAAATCGTCAAAAGACTGGTTGACGGCAATTTAGGTGGACTAGTCATACCGACTGAAAATAAAATTTTATTTGATTTGGCGCGGGGCCATTAGGCGGGAATTTAACCAGCAGTTCGTCCCCGCAGGCCGTTCATTTTACCCCCGCTTGGCTTGACTGAAAGTCAAAGTCCCTGCTATTCCCCCGACCGTGGTTACAATTGACTGGTGCATTACCCAAACAAAAGAACGTCAAAAGACTCTGAAACGGCTATTTAAACCAACTACAGACGTACAGTACTAGATGATGACAACCATACCTCTGTTACACTTACGCAGGCCTGGTAAATGCACGATGATAAGTTACTATTTTTATTCGCAATAAGCAGTAACAGGATACCATCAAAAAGAATACACATAATGCGAAATGAAAGTGGTCAAATTCATTTAAAATGCAGAATAAATATTGAGTTCAAGAATCACATTTTCAATACAGATAAGCTACGTATTTATAATAAAAGATTTAGCATGAAATTTTAAATATTCATCCAACCCAAAATTATTCTCTTGTAAACAAACTGCAAGGTCAATATTGTTGTTTTTGTTTATGTTGTTTTTCGCCATCTTGAATCTACCGCCATTGCCTTATTTTGACGAATTCATACATCATCATCAGATAAGGTTATGACCAACTATATATTTAAAATATTTTAAAATCTGTGGATCTGCACCATTTTTTCTTAATTTTATACGCAATTATTTTAACATTTCTCAGGGGACGACTACCTGTTTTATATTTTCTTTTGAGGCAATTTGAATTTCATTGGTTCTGAAATGGGCCATTTTTTAAAAGGACGAGAGTGATCCGATCGGTTATGAGGAAAACTCGTGACAATTACGTTCGAGCAATTTAAAAACCAGTCCGGTCTGACCACTGGATGGGAATCAAGGGAATAGCTCCCAGGAGTTGGGAAGAAGCAACGGACTTCATAGTCTTCACACACAAGGGGTACGGTGGATTGGTGCAACATGCTCTCGGAGGTAGGGGATCAGGAGACTCTCCCCCCAAGATGGAGTTAGAGAACTTGCTACAGTGAGTCAGGGGACTTGTTCAAAGGTAAGGGGATCGAGGTCTTGCTGCGGGTTTTCTGGTGCTGTAGAGGACCAGAGCAGTTGCTCACTCTCCCCGTGTATTTAAAAATATCTGAAACAAAAAGCGTGTTCCAAGTTTTGTTCCGATCAAGTAAAAAGGAAGTTATTATACACTGATATATATATATATATATATATATATATATATATATATATATATATATATATATATTAATAATTTATTACTATTATTTACTCTGGGCAGTGAATTATTTTACATTAAAAAAAAACAAGAGCTATCGCAGACACGTTATAAATGCTTCCGAATGCGACTAATGTCGCATGAGTGGCTCTTAGTTTATAACATATTTAAAATTATGTTGATTAAAAGGTTTGATTAAAATTCTATTTATCTTAACATGCGCCTTCTTAAGGAACTCGACACGTCTGTAAAATGGATTGAGTTTCCATCATTTGGTAAACCACTGACCTCCAGATGCGACCTTGACCATTGAAATGAATGCAAAAATGTCATGGATTTTGAGGTATTTCGTGAAATTGTAGTTTTATTAAAATCTAATTTCCTTCTGATCCGCAAAGTACATTAGCCATTTAAAAAAGTTGTTCTATAATATCTTTATTTTTGCAGCAGTACCAAAGTGCGACCTTGACAATGAGATAAATGTAAGAGCACACATAATATGCGCGACCTCCACTACTGTGAAGTTCGATCAGTCATGACTGACACACAAACTATTGCTATGATGTCTATATTGGACAAAATCGATCTTCAAGTGCAACCTTGGACTTTAAAATGGAGGCACACAGTGTATTTGTTAAACGTTGACATCAATGTGTGGCCTTGACCTTTGAAGAGATGGGAACACGAATCTTATGCACAAACACATTATTATGGCGGTCTACATGTTTGTAAAGTTTAATTGAATTGCCATTTAAAAATAAAAGAAAAAACATTGACCTTCAAGTGTGACATTGACCTTTGAAATAAGAACGCGAATTTTGTTCGCGACATATCTTGCAATAGTGCTGAACAATTTTATTTTGAAATTTGCTTCAATTTATATGTTGTTTTATTGTAAAACATCGGCCTGCAAGTTTAACCCTGAGATTAGAGCACGGTTTTTGTGTGCGGCATGCCAGCCTGCCCGAAGTGCTCTACTTTTTGTGAAGTTTGAGTGAAATCCAATCATATCTAACAAAGTTGTTGCAGAAACAATAAGTAACGTTAGAACTGCCGGAGACAGACACATGGACGAACAGTGCAAATGCTATATGCAACACTTCGTAAGCAAACAACACGTAATCATACTACAATACAACGTTTTGCCTACCCCACATCTAGATAATCACAAACTAGTTAACAGAGGTATCGGGTGGAGATTGTTTAAGCGGCACGGATGAGTTTGAGAGGGATGCACGTGTCTTCTGAAATAATTGGGGATCATTGCCGGGTTAACAACATCGGATGCATTTTCTATGTATATTATTTGAGTCCTACATCTGAACTTAACGCATCTTTAGTCGGGGTCGTCTTTTTAAAGAGGAAAAAAAAAGAAAAAGAAAGGAACTAGACACCAGGATGTTTCAAAAAATCGGTAAATACAGTATTTCCTCAAAAGAAGCCTAGAATTGTCAATACGAGCTACTAGGCGGCCGATAATACATCATTTTACATAATCAAAAGAATAAACGCAACACTCATCCTGCTGTCTCATCAAAGTTTCCTTGTTTAAAAATAGCGCATAGTGGTTTCCAAGTTTTAATCAGCTGTCTGTTTATTTAGCGCAATTCAATATATCGACGCTATTTTTACCTTACTAGGATGTATACGTGGTGGACAATCCCATTAAATTTACACTAGGAAAAATGCGCAAAAAATGCGAAATATGCATGTGTCGTAAGCGATGTGATACATCAGTAAGTTCTGACATTTTTTTCTTCTTGCAATTGTATCATCCGGTGTTTAGTACCTTAAAAGAATTTAAATAACAACAACTGTACGTTGTGAATGCCCTCGTCGTAGTCTGACCATAAAGGGAAATTCGGGAAGTTGCGGTGCAAATATAAGAATCGTATTATAAATTCCGACGTACTTACCCTTGGTATCCGGAACTCAACCTAAATAGCATGGTTTACGGCGTGCGAAGGGAGGGGCTGGGTGGTGATGATGGTTAAAGGGTGACCCTCTTAAACGTCTCTCTAAATGCAAAATCATGTAATACCTGGTAGCGTCTTAAAGTATCACCATAGCCTTTATAGATACATCATCAGAAGCTCAAATTGACACCGTTCTCAAACGTTTAACTTGGCAATTAAGGATGCCCACTATACATCCCGTAGGTGGCATTAACCGAATTTCATGGATATATAAAGGAGTACCGTTTAGGTACAACAAATCCTGAAAGAAGTTGAAATTCACAAATCAGACGAGAAAGGGCTTGTTTTGTAGTTGCCTCCTCTCAACTAGAAGGTCGTGAGTTCGAAGTAAAACAGGAACGCTCTCTTCACCACTCGAAATGAATACTTCTTGTCAAGTTGCAGCTTCTGATTATGAATCTGTAAAGGCTATGGTGATACATGTACCTTTAGATGCCACTAGGAATTACATGATTTTGCATTTAGAGAGACCTTGTGAAGATTTGTGTGCCTTTTTTTGAAGCACTCCATATTCTGTTTCTTTGGTCGAGGCACACAGCTCTTCATTTAATTATAAAACATGTATAGACTCCAACAGAACTCAGCAATGAATCAATCCTAATGCATCCTTCAACAGAACAAATGGTTAGTCAATACATGTCACGCTGTGGCATAAACTAGACGCATATCGGCGACATGTTGAGCCCGTTGAAAGAGCCTTTGACACAGACATAATGCTCTTCCGTGCAACTACAACACTGAATAACATTGTACCTAAGAGTACCCCCAGGTCTGCAGGGTTTGAGTACTCACCTTCATACGAGTACCCTCAGTCCTCACCCCGCAAACTAGAGTGCCTACAGGTGGGTTGAGGTTGAACAGTATGTGTACCTGCGAAACTACAACTCGGCATGGTGAACCTCTTTTGAAAGTTTTTTGAAAATGCATGATAAAGATTCAGCCCAGATAAGTCTTAGTCCGGACCAGTTCTTTCAACAGTACTCACTTTTAAATTTAACCTCTAAAGGTGACCTTGATCTTCGAGGTTCAAACTGGTTCTTGTGCATGACACGCCCTCTCATCATGATGAACCCTAATGGCAAGTTTTTTTAAAACTCTAATGCAATGTCAAGATACAGCCAGGACAAAGACAATTTCAACCTTTGACCTCTAACCTTGACCTTTGTGGTATAGTCCTGGGTCTAATGCATGACAAGTCACCTCCTCATGTTGAACCTTCTGACATGGCATTTTTAAAAAAATAAATTAAATAATGCATGTTCAAGATACAGCCTGGACATTCTGGATTGACGCTTTTACGCACACACTCACACATAACTGCAATTTTGAACCTTAAGCATGCAGGCTTGACAATATTAATATTCCTGAAAAATATCAAGTTATAACGTATCTTGTCAGAATCAGTTTATTTACATATTGCCTGTATCAGAAGAAATAAACTCAAAAATAATATTGCAAAGAAAAGGTTAATCAAGCAAGAACATGAAAATAATAATATTTACAGGCATTTAGAAATTGACAAACATCAACTGGATATACTTAAAGGTCATTAGTTCCATACCGGTAACAAGATTTGTTTTTCTTATATTTTGTACTGCTCTACTTTCTTCAACTTTCTTCAGGAAGTTACATCAGCTTTGCTTCTCATTACAATATACTGCATAACATGCTGGCTTATAAATGAAAATAGTATTTTGTAAGAGGCAAATTTGTTTAAAATTCCCTTAAATTTTGTTTTCAGTGCGACCCACCCTGGCTCTTGTAAATGAAGTTTTTATTTCAAATTGATTACTTAGTGCTTTAGCTGTAAATATTCCAACTTGTTTACATATAAATGATGTTTCAGGTTTTTTTTTCTGAAAAGGGGGAATGGAGGGGTCTGGGGCCTTTGAAAAGGGGGGAAATTGTGGCATTTTAGTAAAACGGGATTTTTTTGTGTATAATGTGCTTGTTTAACTTTTAATGTGCAAACATTTTTAGTGTGTTTAACCAGTTATGGGTGTTTTTCTTGTGAGGGAAAACCCCATTTTTTCAGTTTTGGGGTAACATTCTCAAAGTAGAAGTCCTTTTTCAAACTTTATGAGGACAAATGGATAAATATCAATAAAGCAGTAATTATGTCCCTCAGAAACATCATTTTATGAAATGAGATTCTTGTTATTTATATATTTTTTTAATTAAAAATACTGAAGGGAAATTATATTTTAGGGGGAAAACAAAGCTTATTTTCCAAGGGGATTGGGGCCGCTAAATGGCTATGGTTAATGGTCGTTAAATAAGGTAAAAACCTGTGTTTATACCTCTCCATATATATGTAAGTGTGTGTGTGTGTGTGCTTAATCATATTTTGTATGTTTTAGTGTATACAGTATACTAGTGTATAGAATGCAATCCTGAATTGTATGATACAATGTTTTGCTCTCCAACAACTGTGAGAAAGAAAGGTACTTTTTTTATCAAATTTCAAAACATAAGGTTAAAGCCATCACTTAAGTAAAATGGCACATTAAGATGGCACATTAAGATCAGATGATGTTTGCTCCCAATTTGCTGATTTCTGCGTGACGAAAGAAGGAAATTAAATACTGACTATGAATCAAGATTATATCGGATTGGTTATCATTATGTTTTGTTATCATACAATGCATCTGATATCAAATAGCTAATAAAACTTAATAGTGTCAAATTTTAATTTGTTTCAACTATCAGTATTAAATTGAATAAAGGTATGCTGAAGTTATCATCAGGAAGTAAAGACATAGAGTTCAATGATAAATTGAAATTTACCTGGTATACCAAATTTTAAATGTAAATGAACCCAAAGCCGCTAACATTTCAAACCTCATCATCATAGTTAGTTCTGTTCATACATTTTCTTCAACTTAGATTTAAAAATTGGTTCCTGTGGATGAAATAGTACCTGCAAATAAAACAACAGTGGAGGACTTCAAGGCAGATTGTCTCCCTTATTTTTCAAAACATCTAAAGAAAAATATATATTCAGAATCATTCTTTTTCAAAAAAAGTCTTTGAAATGTGGCATCTTACAGAAAGATCCCAAATAAATTTAAGCTTCATATTAAACAAAAAGAACTGGAAACTTTAAATCACTAGAACAAAGACAAATTAAAACAAAGAAGCAGTGTCAATTAGACATGATGAGAAACACAGAAGGATGAGATTGCACATGGTGGTGTAGACTGGTCCCTATCTGCCCATGATAGCTGCCAATGCCCCTAGTCCACCCAGAGTTGCGGTGTACAAAAGGCCCTTCCATACTTTGTCCTCAACATTGCTTTCATCAGAGAAATAGTCAGCAAAGCCTTCCTGAAATCAAAGATCAAGTCTTTACACAAATAAAACAATAACAATTCTTTAAAATTTCATCATTAATACAATATACCTTATTCATTTTAACAAGTCTTATAGAATATGTTCAATGAGTATGACTTGAAATTAGTATTAGATTTCCAGCAATTTTTTAACAAGTCTATGGAAAGAACACCAGGAAGTCATCATTTCCCCGGCAGTATGGATTCAGCCAATTTAACATCTATCTTTGTATGATCTTGGGTAAGAAGTTCCTTACCCATCCATGATTATCTAATATCCAACGTCCCAACTTATTGCCAACATATTTCCCAACAAACAGAGCTATTTTGTCATCTTGATTTGTGTTTTGTTTTCGGAAATGAGAAGTCAATCTTGCTGCAAAAGCATACACAACTATTATTCTTCCCCAGTTTATCTGTCCATCTTCGAAGATTTCATCAGCCACATGAATAAATGTTTGAAACATGTTCCCATCATCAATATTTAACTTGTTGACCATAGATTTCAAAACGATGTCATGTCTATCCGAAACTTCTTTCACCGTTTTCCTCATTGTTTTACAGAATCTGTTGGGAGATTTTCTCTGGTTTTCTAGTCCAATGTTTTGAACAATGTCAAAGGCTATCACCTCAGCTTCTTTTCTGACACTTTCAAGCGGGGTCATAGAAGAGCCAGACGTCTGTGAGCTCTGTTCGATGTTGTTTAGTCCTTGGTTTCCAGGAAGAAGGCCCCATTTTTTGTGGATTTCAGTGAAGAGATTGTTGGAATTTTTGCCTAAAACGCCAGAACCAGAAATAGTTTTCATACCACCGTATGTTGGGCTAGTGGCGGTCATTGTTAATTTCACTTGGCTGAATAAAAGGAGAAAAGAAGAGGCGAAAAACCCCAAACACTCGGTCGACACTCCTCAATCCGTTTTCGCAAAATGGCGACAATAACAAGCAGTCGTCACATATCTAACATATCTATGACTTCCGGTATCTATATTTAGAAACGGTAAGCCCTCTTTGTTGAGGGATGCTCTCAAGATATATTGAAATTACAAAACATGTCATACATGTAACTTAAGTGATTATCTTCTAAAAACAATGTTCGAATAAAGGTATCATTCAACAAATATAGAAACTCTGTTTTCTGGTCTTATATCGACTAAATGCTGAATAAAATGGATCGCCATTCCATTAATCTTGATTCAACCCCTACCATATTTATAGAAAAATCGAAAGTACTATTTTTGTAAGGTTGACGTCACAGGAAAATACCAAGTTATTTAGATAACCGTTTGTTTCACAATCTTGCCTTGGACTTTCGGGAAGAACAAGTAGGTACTTATTAAGGGGAAAATAATTACACTTTGTTTAATTATTGTAATAACCGATACATGATTACATGTTTAATCGTTCACAATAATCATTTTCTTGGGTTACTGTGAATCCCATTTGATTTATTGATTTGTGTCTGACTGGCTCACAATATATGTATACACCTTACTGTATAACTAAGTATACAGTAAAGATGTATATGTCGACAAAATAAAAGTTAAATCGATCAAAAAAGATGTTTGACTTATTTAACATGCTTATGATACCGTCTTCAATAACGGTTTGTTAATTTATGATAGGCCTCATTTATTCACAATAGAACAGGGATATTGTTATCAGATACATGTACAATGTACACATATATACATGGATAAAGAAACAGAACTTTATTATATTGATCCCTGTATTTTTTAGGTAAACACAGGATGTCGGGTGCAGAATTTGCAGACCTAGTTCACGAAATGATGTACGTGCTTAAGGACGAATTTGATGTTGGAGAAATTGACGATGGTGATGGGGACTATTGTGAAACGCCCGATGATTGCAGACATGAAGGAGATATTGTTGACGATGAAGCAAGTCTTATTCGTGAGCAAATAGAACTAGACATAGTTCGCCCGTTAAATGTAAACGATGGTCAAGGCAATGAAGAAAACAACGTTGACATTTCTCGTGAAAGTAATGATTTTTTCGAGAATTCTTGCGAAAACAATGACCATAATTGTAATACCTTATGCGGACGAATTTTAAGATTAATGGGTGACGAAGAGAATTGTCGAGTTTTGGGGAGACACTTGAGGAACATTGGCGACGATGTATTTCACCGGCAGACAGCTAAATATATGTTTGAACTGCTTGAAGATTTGATGGAACACGATAATCTTGAAACAGGGACATTCTAAGTGAATTACGGGTCCGTGCATGGCCAAAGAAGAGTTCGCCACATGTGCACTTTGCCCAAGTCGAAGGCTGTATTGACACGGTGCGTTCTGCCGTACATTTTCACTTAATTGTTGCACATGTTCAGTGATGAAAATTTTGTAGGATTGTATTATATATGTCGTATCTGAAAGATGATTCTAATGATAATTATGTACAGTTGTGATGCTTTATTTTTTATTTATGTAAATTGTTTTGTGATTAAATGTAATAATTACCAACATTTGTTTTCTGGACTGGACTGGCGGGGTAGGGGTGGGGGGAGTTCAATCGGCTCAACTTCACCTCAGAAATTCGTCGAAGAGAGAGAACACCAGACTGCAACATTTCAGAAGAAAAATAGCACTTCTCACATACATGTATGTATCGATTCTGGAGAAGGGGAGGGGGCATTTCTTAAGCTGTGTCCAGACCCCCCTACGTCATCATCAACATTAAACCCCTGTATTCGATCCACGGGCTGCATGTAACCCCAATGCATGTTAATACGGATATCTAGTCATTCCTTAAAATAATGCTCAATTCCAATGTTTTTTTTTCTGTCGTACCACCTGCAGTTTAAGGCATGTATGTTTGTGGAGGTGTGGGCCCGGGGGGTACGGGGGGAAGGGTGCATTCTCCATTGAAAACAAACAAACATGCTATTACCAGTGTCCCCGCTTGAACCCGTTATGGACGAGTGAAACAATCTTCATTAAGGGAAAACAACACAGCTGTCACTTGAATCAATGACAGTATGTTATTGTTAAGGTAAGTGGTGCTAACTATATATTTAAAGGGCAATCTCTTCGAGAACAGGCTGGTTGATTGTTGTCTCAATTGGTCATTGTGAGAGTAATTTATTGCATGTTAATGTCATTGTTGATGGAAAATGCACGTAATAAAAGGTCTGCCGACCTTAGACTAGATTGTTATAGAAGCGGCATATTGCAATATTGAGATTGAGGTCATAACTTTGGGCATTCAAGAGAGAGGGGTGTCAAAAAGATTCAGTCCCCGAATGAGTTTATTTTTGTAAATATATCAGGATCTACATATGCCTATATAACATGCAAACGATACTAAAGATTGATTATATTATACTTTTTTTCTTCCATATAATGCGCTGGGGGTCTTAAATTACTATGGCTTACTTAGATCAACGAGACACTGTACGTGGTGGTAGCAAACCTATATTGTACCAATAATGTTTAAAATTATATACACAATTGTGTATCCCTGGTGTTCAGGTACATGGCAGACTGCTCAATCAAGAGAGCCCTGAAGGCATCGAGCGTAGGAGCTGTTACCGCTCTAGTTGACAGGAGGTTCGAGTTATTCACAGCTCTTCGAAAGAACGTGTTGGGCAATGTCTGACATGTGACACACTTCTGGTACGGCTGAGATGACCTCTGGTGCGTGAGTCGACCTTCCTGTGGTACTTAATTTTCGTCTTGAAAATCATTATGCAGACTGCCGTGTTTACAACGATCGTGGCTCAATAGTAAAGAAGGTGAGGTCTTTGATCATCTTGGAGACGCAACCTGGAGTTCTTGACGTGAAGTCATTGTTTAAAACGAAGCGTACGTGCTGCTCTGCGCTGAACCTGCTCAATATGTTTAAAGTGAGCGCCTGTTTGTAAGGGTCCCAGACAGTTGATGCATTTTCTAGGATTGGTCGCGGACCATGGCTTTGTATGAAGTTGATGATTTTTCTATGATTGGTCGGACCATGGCCGGCTTTGTATGAAGCTTTCTTAACTGGTGCCGTGGCATGCATTCCTTGATATTCATACGGTAGAAATCCGAGTGGCCGATTGACCTTGCCTGTTGAATCACCTATGTAATGCCGGTTCCAGGTGAAGTTCTTTGTCAATGTGACAATAAATACTTGCTGGCGTCAACTACTTCACTGAGGATGTGTCCCGCATGGAGCCGGTACTGAGTGTCATATGGACACTTGTGCGTCGAGGTGCTATCCTTAAAACATAGCATTTTAAGGGGTAGACTCATCTGCCAAGATTCCTTCCAATCCTCTAATGCAGAAAGATCCTCTTGAAGTCTGCAACTGTCTTGGCCACTGATGATTACTTTGAAGAGCATACAGTACTGTTAAGACCAAACTTGACAGTTAGTGAACTTCTTGTTCACTATCAGTTCACCATCAGTGCACTTCGTAGTGCACTAGGGTAAGACAAGGGGAAGACTAGGGAAAGACTAAATGCAGACAAGGGGCTGACCAGATAAGGTTTATTCAGTCTATAATAAAGGCTATCTTTACAGTGAAACTTAGAATGATGGGTGTAGTTTAAACAGATGTTTTAATGTTAATTAATTTATAGAGAATACTTATAATCCATTTGGATCTTTCATGTAAATGATATAGATTTATTGAATTAAAAAAACTGATGTTTTGTAAAAAAGAAATTGTCAAACAAAGATATTTAAATGTTTTTTGTTTTCTTTATTAATATGCATTGCATTATTTTGATATTAATTGATAGGTATAATGATATAACTTTGGTTCTGGGTTAAAGGGTTTCATCTTCAAACACTTATTGAACATAATGATGAAATAAATTCATAAGCCTTTATTTTAACAATAACAATACATTTTACAAGGATATAATGAAGTTGTTCGTTATTTAAAATAGGTAATCCTCAAGGTTCATACCTTATTGTTCCAAGCTCAAACTGAGAAAATGTTGTGCCATTGTTGATTCATTCAAAGGTTATAAAAAACAAGATTTTCTTCCATCTATTCTAAAACTTATAATTTTATGTTTATTTTTGTTTAACAAATGAATTGTGATTTAAGGTGACAGCCTAACAGCAATCATTATCAAATAAGTACAACATTAATTATTATAGTACATTTTCTAAATTGTACCCAGATTTATTGATTGCATTTCTAATTTGAAACACATAATAGATAAACATATATTTTAGAAGTTTCGTATAATTGGTTCTGCTGCTTCATTATTTAATGAAATACTATCCATTGAAGGCTACACTAAGCCTTCTTTAAGCCCCCCCCCCCCCCCCCCATAGTACACAAGTCTGTGTATTGATCTTTATCTTTATTGCATCCTGCTGTCTTTTAAATCTCAGATCTGTCAGTGTTTGACTTACCTTTTTATTTTGATAACTTTTTAAATCATATTAAAAGCATTATAACAATGCTTTAGAGTAAGAATAAGAGTAATGTTAGTTATTATTAATAATATCCCATTTATATGATTTATATCATACAACATAAATGTAATGTTACTTAATTTGTTTATTATTTACTTCTCATCAGTCAAATTAATACATTGGCTATGCACATATTGTTTATGCAAGAATTGATAGGACAATGCTATTTTCTACTCTAAATGGTGTCACCTCCAAATTGCCCCGAGCCAATAAACAAATACACAGGAAATTGGCCCCTGCCTGTCAATGGCCCCATTGACTTTAATTAAATGTCTGAATTACCAAAACAAATGTTTGGATGTTACAATAGTAGCACAATTATATTGATTACACCCCTATTTTAAAATATTGGCTTACAAATAATATTTATTGGATTTATTTAAGAAATGTTTTATTTTTATTTCACCTACATTAGAATTAAAAAGTTGACAAATATGACTAGTAAATGCTAGGTAGAAACCCATTGTCTTTAGTTACTGGTCCATTAAATGATGATCATCATAAAGTCATCAATAAATGCAGTATACTAAAATGTTTTATCAATATAGTAAGGCCAATCTGAGTGGACCAGGAAAATCTATACTGGCTTATCTAATAAACTACAGACTACATTAGTTTATCCTTAGTGCACAAATTGTTCACTACTAGTGCACTCCTAGTGAACAAGAGTGTAAAGTTTGGTCTTAACAGTACTGTATATTGTCGTCAGCAAATAGCTTCGTGCTGGAGGATTGTACCAACTCAGGGAGGTTATTTATGTAGGCTGAAATAGCAATGGGCCAAGAACTCTACCCTGTGGTACGCCGGAGAGAACACTGGCTGTATCTGATTTTTCATTTTTCACCATCAAGAACGATTTGCTGGGTTCCGGTTTCAGAGGAACGAGTGTATAGATCTATGCAGGAGTTGACATTTTTCTTTACGGTACCCCATAATGGTCTAGTTTATGTAGAACCTTGTCGAAGGTTATGCCATAAGCGATGAGCGATTAATTTATAAAATACAAGATCTAGTGACTAAAGCATGAGTTTTCAAACAAAAATATGCAGCGCACAAGAATATTATTTATTATTCGCATTGAGTTTAGTAGTAAATAACCTTTGCCGATGCTGACATAAAGCTTCGACATTTTAGGTGCATGACGTTAATATGGCGGAAAACGTTAAAATAGATGTGGAACAAGAAAACACTGAAAACACCAATAGAAATTCCAACGAGAACGCGCCTGGTGTGACTATTGAATCTTTAAGCGTATCTGATCAACCAGTTCGCGAAACAACACAGACAGACCATTTAAACAAACAGCTTTTATCGGCTTTCTTGAACAAAATAAATCAAACAGGGGTGGGTAACTCTTCTTCGTCGGAGGAGGCAGACGATTGGGAAGACCAGCCAGTGCATTGTAATTGATCAAACCATTTCTCAGAAGTTTCTTTGAATTAATCTATGTTACTTATAAATGCCACTAGTTATTTGAACTTGTTTTAACAGTTGAACTGGAATGGAAATCGTCCAACTATCTTAACTTACAAGTCCTTATATTTTTAAAAAATCAATATGATGACATTTGCAAAATATTTTAAAGTAATATAAATTATTTAATCCTGAGGCTGTATAAACTCCCACAATATTGTCACATTTTATGCTTTGTTTTTCATTCTGCCAATTTTGGCACACCAATTATACTAATGCATTGTGAATGTGATAAAAAAAGAAAATTTCAGAAGTATTTTCGAAGTTAACATTTGTTGACTTACAAAACTTACAAAATTAGCTGATTGGGGAAGTTTCACAAGCTAATTGTAATAATCGATTCAATAAGCAGAGCTTCAGATAACTTGGGAAGGCAACTGGGTTAATACTCACCACTTTTGACGAACAATGAGATAACTGTACTCATAGGAAGCATCAGGAGTTCACATTTAGACATGTTGAAATTAAATTAGCATTCTTGATTTCTGATACTCAATTGCAATGTCAGTGTGAGGAATCATGTGACTTCTTATAATGGTCACCTCGGGTCATAACTGATGTGATCTGACAAGAAAATGACATTAATTTCTAAATAACTTTTTTGATAAAAACTTACGAAAATCTAAGCTGTGTATTGTCAATATTTATTACTGTTTTGATAAGGCTCCATGCTGCGGGATTAAGGCATGTCAGTACAATTAACACATGTCGGTAATTAGCATCTCCACGGGAAGGCGTTCCGGGCTGGCGGAAACCCTGCTTACTCATCCATCCAAAACTTTTCACAACAATCACAATTCCATCGTTTAAACTTTTTGTTCTATAAGCCAAGATCTTTACGAGCTTTGCAACCAGTTACCTAACATAATATTTTGTGTTGCATCCTTTGCTCTGTAACAAAAAATTACATTCTATTGCAGCTACCGGTGTTTCAGTATTTGACAGTTCATTTCCATGACATTATTCTAAATGTTGTCCTAAAATCACTGTTGTTTTCAGTATGTTGTCTTAAAGTGTCTTATATATATATTTACACATATTTAAAGACTGAGCACCAAGTCAATTTCATGTGCCATTTGACAATATTCTTAAAATCCAAAACTGTCACCTTTGAAAACTCGGTATTACGTATGATACGTTGATATAGATATATATATACTACAAATTATATCCTTAATTTCCACATTCATTTCAAAATGATGGTTCTACTTTCTTTTTCATAAGTCTTATATAGCTTTATAAAGCTCTTATAGCGACTAAATTTTTATGAAATTTTATGATTTTTTGTCATGAAGTCAGCATTAAATGCTTATTTTTCTTTTGCAGAACACAGATTCCTCAATGTTTACCCAATGTAGAAAAGTGCTTGTGGTTGGGATCAGCGGGTATGCTTACACTTATTAACCTGTGTGTTTCTCAAAGTAAAATAGTCAAGTTATTGTAATAGCCTTTGTGCCATGGTCGTTACGTTTGTGCAAAAACTAAATTACTTTCGCTAAAAACTTAGTCAACATATTGTCAAAGACAGTATGTACAAAACACACATGTACAGCAAGGCCCATAACTCTGGCTTAACTAAATGTTGAGTTATGCCCCTTTTATACTTAAAAAAACAAAAAACGAGTATTGGCATTTGCTCTGCAACATTCTTGTCTTGAAGTACTTCAGTTTATTCCTTTTTTGAGCTAAGCAGGTCCTATGGTGGCAAGAGGATAAGTGTGTCCATATCTAATTTATTTGAATTATAATAATTGCAAAATATCAATTTTTCTAACATATTCAATGAACTTTGAGACTGTTTTTTCTACAATATATTGGGACAAGCCTTGTATTTTAGTATTCTTTATGAAAGTAGACTGTATACTTTACAATGACATTGAACAGTCTTTTATCATAGGACTACAAATAGCGGCAAGTCCACAGTGGCGAGTAAACTGGTTCAGCTGATTCCCCGGAGCCACCATGTGTGTCAAGACTATTACTACCTACCCCCAGGGGACCAGAGACTGGCTCCCATATACATAGAGAAACTAAATCATCACAACTGGGAAGGTTTGAACATTTATGTTATCATTCTTGGTGGTTGTCAATGCTTTGCATGGACATCTTGTCATTCTGGGTTGTAAATGTATGCAACTGCTTTTAATTGTGTCCGATATGATACCATCATGCCATGCCAACGCCTGCATTCAAATATTTATTATTGGGAAATCATACAATGTTTAAGAATGCTACATGTATTGAACCATGGATGTATACCCAGTGTTCGAAATAAGCACAAGCCCGTAAGCCATGTACTGGTCAAATGTTTTCTGGGCTTACTTGAAATCTAGATTTTATGTATCAGAGCTTGTTGAAAGATTTGGATGTCAAGCACTGGTGCATGTTTATCTTGGAAGTCCAATTTCGAAGACTGTATACCTTCCAGTATGGCTATTCTGTCATGAATGTCTTGTATACCTTTACAGCAAAAGTGGACATGTTTAGAATGCATCATTTTGTAGCATGCATGTATCAGATGGAATAAAATTTTTGGGTTTCCGTATAGAATCGAATCTGTAAGTAAAAAACCAATTTTTCAATTTATTGGAGCAAATCGTTACACCTCTAATCTAGATATATAACTCTCTAATCTAGATATATAACTCTCTAATATAGATATATAACTCTCTAATCTAGATATATAACTCTTCAGATTACCGCTCCCTAGAAATGGACCGGATGGTAAATGATGTAAAAACGCTCGTCTCTACGCTACAGAATACAGAAGAGGGACAGGCTTACGTGTTCATCGAGGGATTCTCAATATTTGGATGGAGGTATTCACTCGCATCTTAGATTCAGAAGAGATAATTTCACTCGTCTTTCGTAGGAAAGGTCAGGTTGCCGGACACCTACGACAGTTTTTCTAGACCTATGAAAAAAATTGGATCTGATTTGTGCATGGATGCTCATTATGTAAAGTAGTTCAGATCCAGTTTAAACATTTTGAAATGTCATGATTTGTTTGCAATTTTGCAGCTTTGACAGACTTTAAAATGGCCCTAGTGTACCTTATCTTCTTTTGAGACCTTTGCCTTAACAAAAATACATTATTTTTAGGCCTAAGATGCATTTCTAATGAAATCGGCTAGGGATTTAGAAATCCATGTCAATAAAATGTAAATATAGTTGTTACCTTATAAAATCTATTTCAGACCGTTATCTAGTCTGTTTGACCTGAAGTATTTCCTCTCGGTGGACAAGGAGACATGTTGGAATAGACGACAGTATGTTTTACTGCTGAATAGTTAAGCTAAGAAAAATATAGTCTTAAAATTGCTGATAAGCAGTAGAAATAATAATTGAAGGAATTTTTATATAATTTTACATATTATATTCGAAGTACAATATTTTGTAATTTATTCGAAATTGGCAAAGTCGGAAATCAATGAAGAAACATGATAAATGTGATGCAAATGAGGTAATATATGTTTCTAGCCAGTTCTATTACTGTGGCTATAATAGTTTTTCAGTTATGTCGGTAATACTTTCGAAATCAAAAATCATAAAAACAACAGTTTTTCCCAAGGATCAGCCAACCATATGAGTTTTTTTTCGTTTAATTCCAGATACAGGGACTACGACCCACCAGATGTACCTGGCTACTTCGAGCAGTATGTCTGGCCATTGCACGAGAAACACATGGAAGCCATCAGTGACCAAGAAGATATAGGTTTGTTATGTGTTGAGCTTATTTGTCAATCTCGTGCAAAGAAGATTTAAATGCTTATACAAGTTCTTTTCTGTGTTGGAGTTGACTTGTTCTAGTTTGCAAAAAAGTTCGGTAATATAGCTGTTAATGTTAGTTTAGACTAGTTTTCGTTGAGAAATATTTGCTAAGACTAAGTAAATAAAACATGTAAAATTGATAAAATTAAGTTTTAGTCAAGGCTGTTGATTTAATATGGAACCTTGATTCGATCTTCTTTCAGCTGTTTGTAAAGCAAATAGTTTTTCCTTAGCATTTCTGTTATGCCATCCTTGTTCAAAACCTTGGTTAAAACCTGTTAACATGAAACTTTGTTCTCTTTTTAAGGCATAAAAAAAAATACATTTGGTTTGAGGTAAACCCGACTCTACCTATATAATAGGGGTCAGTTAAATAACAAAACAAAAAAAAATGTATATATATATATTTTTTTTTAAGTACGTGTTTTAATATATACTTTAAAACCTTTAAAGCTTTATAAAGAAGATTACTTTAACACTTTTTGGCCTTATAATGACAAAGTGCATTTGACAGGCTTGTGCCGTAACTCTGTAAACATATTTCTTGAGATAAGTCCCTTGACATATGTCTCATATATTTCCAGTCTATTTAGGAAACACTGACAGCCTGGAGGACAGAGTAAACCGGATACTTTCCGACCTGAAGACCTTATCCGGAAAGGACCAGCCCTCAGCACTTTGACGCAGTTTGACAACTAGGAATACGGCATTGTAACACTATTTGTGTTCAAAACTTAAAGTGCAATTCCAAGTTATGTGATGCATTTGGACACTTGAATTTGACAGTGTGTTAGATATTTGACTGTGATAAGGGACACAAGTTAGTGGAAACAGTTATCACCTTGCATGATCTTGTTACTGTTCCAGTTTACTGTTGCTTGTTGCTAGATGTTATTCTAATTTTTACCTCATCTGTTTTTCAAAAAGTAGAGCATTGGTTCCTCGATCATCGAAATAAAACTTTTGGAAGTACAAGCCCCACAAACGAAGTTTGAGGGGGTATATAGGAGTGAGCTTGTCGGTCGGTCTGTCGGTTTTCATGGTTTCCGGAAGATAACTCATGAAAGGCTAGACAGATTTGAAAAAATTTTGGTACACAGGTGTAACATCAGAAGATACAGGTCAAGTTCGATATTGGGGCTGGTGGGGCCAAGGTCAAGGTCACTGTTACTAAAAATAGAAAAACGGTTTCCGGACGATAACTCATGAAAGGCTAGACAGATTTGAAAAAATTTGGGTACACAGGTGTAACAACAGAAGATACAGGTCAAGTTCGATATTGGGGCTGGTGGGGCCAAGGTCAAGGTCACTGTTACTAAAAATAGAAAAATGGTTTCCGGACGATAACTCATGAAAGGCTTGACAGATTTGAAAAATTTTGGGTACACAGGTGTAACATCAGAAGATACAGGTCAAGTTCGATATTGGGGCTGGTGGGGCGAAGGTCAAGGACACTGTTACTAAAAATAGAAAAACGGTTTCCGGACGATAACTCATGAAAAGCTTGACAGATTTGAAAATTTTTTGGTACACAGGTGTAACATCAGAAGATACAGGTCAAGTTCGATATTGGGGCTGGTGGGGCCAAGGTCAAGGTCACTGATACTTAAAATAGAAAAACGGTTTCTGGACGATAACTCATGAAAGGCTAAAAGGATTTGAACAATTTTTGGTACACAGGTGTAACATCAGAAGATACAGATCAAGTTCGATATTGGGGCTGGTGGGGTCAAGGTCACTGTTACTAAAAATAGAAGAATGGTTTCCGGACGATAACTCCTGAAAGGCTTGACAGATTTGAACATTTTTGGTACAAAGGTGTACATTTCAGAAGATACAGAAATGAGTTTGATATTGGGGCTGGTGGGGCCAAGGTCAAGGTCACTGTTACTAAAAATAGAAAAATGGTTTCTGCTTCATAACTTTAATTGGGCATGAGATATTGTGATGAAACTTGCTGTATAGGCAGCCTCTGTGAAGACAATGCTTGTGATTGAAAATGGGGCCAGTGGAGTAAAGGTTTTTGTGCACTGTTACGAAAATAGAAAAACGGTTTCCGGACAAACAATACATGCATGATAAAAGAAGATGCAGTGTGCAGTAACCTTGGAGTTATGGCCTCTTTTCAAAGGAATGGTTTGCCATTCCTGTGTCCAGGCGGCATTTGGGGGTATTCGTCACTCCTGTGACAGCTCTAGTTTGCTACTTCTGTTGACTTAATGTAGATGTCATGATGTGAGAAACTCAAATATGTGGTGAAAAGGGGCAAAGACTGCCCTTTTGATGCCACATGTTTCAGTTTCTCACATCCACATACAGTGCGTACATAAAGTCTTTTCTGATTGATGGCGTTGCCGTTGCCAACACCTGATGTTATTGCTACTCCCAGATATAAAATAATAGCACATACATGCCATATCCTCCAGTGGGGGGAAAATACCCTGGAATTTGTTCTGTCTCCTTGTTGGGGACAAAAATCATCCTTAAATAAAAATAAATAATATATAAAAAATAAAATAAATAATTTCAAACCTTTTACATTCTGGTCTTGTTATTTTCACTCGTGACTTTGAGGTGCTTGAAGGATCACAAAATGTTTGTGTCCAAGAAACAGCAGTATCAGTCATTGCAAATGTATATGGATGTATCCTTTGTTCTTTTGAATGAAATGAAGTCTATATTTTTTCCTGAGTCCTTGTCTGCTATTAGTTTTATTAAGTTCATCTGGATAACTGACCCTGTATTTCTTAAAAGATATGTCTAACTTTCATTTTCCTGATTAAATTGTACTGTTGGTTTCTATCTCTGGGACTGTCACTTGAGGATAGCATATTGATATGGCCACCCTTTTCCTTCTTATCCAAGAACTAACCTTTTTTGTTGGCTCATGCTGCAGAAGTTGTTTTTCACGTCAAGAACAGAAGCATTATAAAGTGTGGATTTATAGTATTTTTTTATCAATTAAGTTGCCATGACCAACACTTGATGTTATTGTTACTTCCTGGTATTGGTTTAACCAGTATTTATTTTGATAATACAATATATAATACAAGTTGACAGATAATCACAAAGTAATCATGATAGTCAATATTTTTACGTATGAAAAACACGCAGTCCTACTAGCAATTAAAGTACACATTAACAGAATAATGAAGTAAGAAGAAATGCTTTTTTTTAAGTTTTTCTTCTACTAGGTTTTGAATTACAGAATGTTTCTGATCCATGGCTTGAGTGTACTTTGTTTATTATTCTTGTTGTTTTTCCTCATCCAATTTGATCTTCTCTCTCATTACATTTTTTTTAACGGTTTATTTCTTTTACCAGTATTTGAACCATGGTAGCTGGTTTCCTTCAGTTGGTCCTTCGATTGTAACTAAGTGTTTTTCTTTTTCAAGTCTTCTGTGACATGAAATTCGAACAGAACACGGTTTATTGGTATGCCCTAAAACTAAAATGCATGTATAGAAAATAGGTGGCAGTGTCATGGTAAACAGCTGAAGTATATTGGGGCTGGACAATCTTTCGAACAGAAGTATGTTTCACATTTTTGTGGTTCTGGCAGGAAAAACTGGAAAAGCATTTAGTCGTCGCTTTTCCTAATTTGTTAGCAGGTTTAGTCTGAAAGGAGCAGTTAAGGAAAATGTTGAAAAATGGAAAACACCAAATAGGGTTTCCAAATTCAATTACAGTGAAACTGCGTTCCCTCGAACAAGCGGTCGCTCGAGAACCGGCGTTCCCTCGAGGTCTGAGCTAGGTCCCGAACTTTTTTCCTTCTATTTTCATATAAAATATACCCACGCTGCCTCGAAACCTAATTATGTCGAGCAGTCGAGCAATATCCTCGGTCCCAAGTACACAAATCGTGCACAAAACCTTATGGCTCCCTCGAGGTCATAATTTCACATTTTTTCCCGAACGCGTGTAAACAAACAATTGCCAGGTGTTAAAATTTTCGCAAGTTGTAAAAATTGCAATGACAGTTAAAAGGCAATTTAATAAGGCGTGAAAAACCGTTTATCACTGTTAACGCATGACCGATATTAATTGATATGGGCATTTGGGATGATAATTATGACAAGTTAATGACGAGAAGTTGATTGTGAGAAATTTAAATGAGTAATAAAAATATGATTAAACACTACCATATCGATCCAACATCGGAATCTCTGAAAAGAATTCCTTCTTGTCACTTTGCTTTGCAATATGGCAAATGAGAAAGAACTTACAAATTGTCGAACACCTGAGCAATCTAGTGAAGGACCCATGACTGGGGGGATAGCTAGATCGGGTTCCTTACTTTCAAAATGTCACACCCAAATGAAAGAAAATAATTGTCAAACACCTGAGAAATCTAATGAAGGACCCATTACTTATACCAAGACACCAACACGCCCACTCACGTCCTTGACAGGAAAGAATCGGTGTCTTAGTAAACAGTCTGTTTGACGACTTAAAATACACTGAAAGATATTTCATTTCAAACTGGAAAATTGAAAATCGGGTCGCTCGAAACATCGGTTCCCTCGAGATTTTGTTTCGGTCCCTGGCGACAGTTTTACTGTATAATAGGTTCATAAAATATGGCTGAGCCCAGTCATTGATGAAATGTACGTTACAAAGTAAAAAAATGCCTTCATATGGCAGGTATTGAAAATGGTCATTGTTGAAAGCTTTTATTAAATCAGAGCCAGTGGCATGAATAATGTAAGATGAATCAACTGTGGATAGTTTGAAGAACAGGGTGTATAATTTGAAGCACTTGAAAAGCATGGCGTGTAAATAAAGCCAAGCCGTGAATATTTGTACTTCACATGGTGTGTTACCTAAACCATGGAAAGTGATGCGTACATGTAAACTTAGCCAATTCTCACTTCCTACCAAAACTTTATTTACCAATGTTTTTAATCTTTGCTAAAACTTGAAATGACCAGGCTTTCACCAAAATTAGAATTTATCACTAAAGGCTACAACGCATAATGATTGTCTGTTAGGTGCAACGTGAGATCAAGCTGAAAGGTGATTGGCTGAGGCAATAATTTAAGCGGGAGCTAACTGCTGACATGGTTAAACGCCACTAAACTAATATTTGAACAATGCCATAAATAATTTTAGGTTAACTTATAATTTCATTTGTCCTTTTGTCTTTGTTGAAAAGTTTTATGTATAAATACACTCTCACCACTCTTAAATGTTGAATTGTAATTGAGTCGTTATTATGTTTCATATCTTATTTATATCATGCGAAATAAAATCAACAAAATATTTACAACTGTACTGTTTTATTAATGGAAAATCCTTAGACATGTATGGTCTATATTTATTAAGAAGTAATAAGTAGGAAGTTTTGGCCCCAGTGTGACATAAAATCCCGTTGGTCATAAGACAGCTGGGTTGAGCATCAACAAAGCTCAAAAATGTAAAATATGAAAACTGTTCACAGATGTTGAATCTAACAGTTGTTCAATAGCTGGAACTAGCACAAACCTACATATGTATGGGAGCTTGCACTAGACTCAGACCTGGCAAAGGCTCTAACAAAACAACGCTAGCCTTGACACATGGTACAATATCAGGAATGACCTTTGTGACAGCCATGCAAGACTAAAAACTAACTTGAACAGCACATCATAAATATTTAAAAATTTGGTCGACTGTAACCTCTAAACCATTGTCAAAGATATATGAGTCCGATACCACAAAGAACGCTGGTAGAGGTCACATATTCAGAAGTCCAGCATTTGACACTAAGACTTTAAGAGGAGTCCATCTGACTCCTAATTGCCTAGGTGGTGATGTCCAGGATGTAACTTTCTCTTGTATAAACAGATTTTAAAATAACTGAACAGATTTTAAAATAACTTGCCACATGTGTTTGGCATACCAAGACGTCGTGTCGCATGAAAGACCGGTGTCCCTACCTAAAAGGTCAAGGTCACACTAAGTGTTTGTTTACTATGGAATGCTGCATATAAGGACATAGAGTAACGTAAAAGACTGGTTATAAGGCACACTTTTTTCCCTCAGATTTCGATGTAAAAAAAATGCCTGTGCTTACAAACAGTAACAAGCTTTTGTCATTTTTTTTTCTGATGTTGATTTCAGGCTGATACTGGCTCTTCAGAAAAAAATGGTGAAATGGTCTGGATTAGACAGTGTAGCAGATGATAGCTTGGGTTTGGCATCTGGATACAGCTCCAGTTTTGCTACATGTAGCTCAGGTTTGGCATCAGCTAGCAGCTCTGGTTCTGCACTGGAATAAAATGAAAAAGTGTCAAACATGTATTCATTCTGTCGGATCCCTGATCATTTACTTCATGAATATTCAGAATGTAGGAATTCGTGGCCAAGTGATTATTAACTAATTGAATTTGTGATCGCCTTTTGTCCGTCGTGCGTCGTCCGTCAACAATTTACTTAAAAGACATCTCCTCCTTAACCGCTGGGCCAATATTAATAAAACTTCATAGGGATGTCCCTTGGGTGGTCTTCTATCAAAGTTGTTCAAAGAATTCAATTCCATGCAGAACTCTGGTTGCCATGGCAACCAAAAGGAAAAACCTCTTCTCCCAAACCACAAGGCTTAGGCCGTTGATATTTGGTAGGTAGCATCACCAAATGGTCCTCTACCAAGATTGCTCAAATTATGGCCCTGGGGTCAAAATTGGCCCCGCCCCCGGGGGGTCATGGGTTTTCTCTATATGTTTATAGTAAAAAAAATAAAAAATCTCCTCTGAACTTACGTTGCTTAGAGCTTAGATATTTGGCATGATTCATCGTCTAGTGGACCTCTACAAAGATTGTTCAAATTATGGCCTTGGGGTCAAAATTGGCCCCGCCCCGGGGGGTTAGGGTATTCTCTATATGTTTATAGTTAAAACTTCAAAAATCTTCTCCTCTGAACTTACTTGGACTAGAGCTTAGATATTTGGAATGATTCATCGTCTAGTGGACCTCTACAAAGATTGTTCAAATTATGGCCTTGGGGTCAAAATTGGCCCCGCCCCCTGGGGGGTCATGGGTTTTCTCTATATGTTTATAGTGAAAACTTCAAAAATCATCTCCTCTGAACTTACGTGGCTTAGAGCTTAGATATTTGGCATGATTCATCGTCTAGTGGACCTCTACAAAGTTTGTTCAAATTATGGCCCTGGGGTCAAAATTGGCCCCGCCCCGGGGCTGATGGGTTTTCTCTATATGTGTTATTGTGAAAACTTAAAAAATCTTCTCCGAACCTGAGTTCATTAATAAAAGCAATTAAACTAATTCTTGTTGTTCATTCACCAGACTCATCATCTCAAATCACACTTTATTATGTAAATGACTCATATTTTACTATGAAATTTATAAAGTACTTCTATAGCATATTCAGATCTATAGGCTAGCAGCTTAGGTTAAATGAACTCACTCAATGCAATCAACACTTAATCAATGAATTTCAATATATAAAAAGTGTTGTTTTTTATCAGAATCTAAACTTGCATTACTGACACATTACTGATACATTGCCATCAGCAATGTTAATGAAGTAAGAAGAATTTTAAGTGCTATTGGGGTGGCTGTTTGTTGTGTCCTGCACCTGTGACCTTCTTTTTTACTTTTCAACAACATTAGCAAGCCTTTTGTTTCAATTTTTTCTAAACTGTTAATCAATAAACTTACTGCAGTACAGATTGAACAATGTGATCAATCAGGCTGTCATCTAAAGATATGCTTGCATAGTCATCATCAACATCATCAATGTCAATTTAAAGCTCTGAATCCTCAGTCTGAGGCATAAGTAGCACAAAATGGTTTGGTATCCAATTATGACCATCAGGATGAAGGTCTTCACGTGTAGAAGTCCACATGATCAGGATTTCAGACTGATAGGTCCTAAACACCTGGGGCATGATTGTCCTGTGTAACAATAACTTTGGCAACCTGTCTCCAAGATCTGGGTAAACTGACAAAATTTTCACCCCAGCAACTGATGCACTGCAAAACAATTGCCAAATTCCCATGTACGAAACATCTTTAACAACTGACATAGCTTCTGCCTCAAAGATTCTACGAGCAACAGATCGTGTTATCTTGTCACCTGGGGTATACTCATCTAAAAACATTGTGTAGCTCTTCAATAAGCTGCGTGCTTCATTCTGTGGCAACACAATTCCTTTGTTCAGATATTCATTGTCTGTGTAAACGTCACAATTAGTACACATTTCTACTACAATGCAGACTTGCATTTCAACGTGCGCATCTTCATGGCCAAAGCAAGCAACGCTTAATGATCTTGGCAGGCAATTTCCTTCTGCATAAACTCTAACTGGAAGTCTTCTGCAGAAATCTTGGGGAAGTTTCTGTTTCGGGAGAATGTTGTATGCGAATCGATCGGCTGCAAGTTGATGATCCACTATGTTGATGCTGTCATCTGTTTCAATCTTATATTCTTCATAGTTTGGGTCATTAAGAAGTATTTTGCATTTGTCTTGTAGCTATTCAAATGTATCAAAGGACTGCAGCTCGACCAACACTTTCCTGAAATATTCTGATCTGGTCATCTCATTTACCTCAATATTTAATTGTGCCGTGGGACAGAATGCTGCCTTGGACTTCTTTGAAGAATTTGCAGTTCCCTCACTGGACTTTGGATATCTTCTTTTGATTGTCTTAGAGGGTTTGGCACTTCTCTTGTTTGACTTTGAGGGAGTTTTCTTGCTCTTCTTTGAGGTTTTTGCAGTTCCCTTAGAAGGTGTTTTCTTGATTACCTGAGGCTTCCAGTCATCTCCTTGATCTATGGACTGACAAGACGATTCTGAAGACTGTGAAACAGTACAATACAGGCAAAAGCAACTCAAATTTCGGGTTGCAACCCCCAATGTGCCCTCGGAACATGGCTTCACTGCATGGAGTTTTCTTGTTTCTGGTATTGGTTTGGCATTGATGCGATCAAATCGCTGCCTTTCAACCTCAGATCCTTCAACATAGAAAAATGTCCGCATCTTGTGGTCAGAGCATGATGCCTCCTTTGCATCTTTCAGTTTTGACAGTTTAGCTTTGGCGTAGTCGTGGAACTCTTTTGCATCACTAACTATTGCTTGTCTTGCAGGAACCCCTTGTGAGACAGTCCGCTTCACCACACCAAATTCGCCGTCGCAAGGACTTTTTCCTTGTCGACTTCCAAAAAAGTGCTTTTCACAGGGAAATCCGTAGTCAGTGGAGCTTGCAGCTACATCTGCAAATGGCGTCTTTGATTTGAACTGGCTGGCTGCTCCATCGGAAAAATGAACTTCATGTTCAATTGTTAACTGGCATTTGTTGATTAGGTGGCTGTTGGCTACAGTTACAAAATGATGTACTCCATGGCAGTCGTGCATTTTATCATTAGAAACAAAGATCAGGCTTTCATGTGCCATCTCATTGCACTCCTTGCATCTGTAGTATGCTACAATTGAAAACAAGGTAGTCTACTCATGGGACCAATGAGCACTTTGTGCCTCATCTTGGTATGTGCAGGTGTAGTTTTCTGCGTAGTCCATACACAGAACTACCCAGTTCATCGGAACATGATGCTGAACTGCTCATGCTGCCACATTGCATTGTGAAGATGTAAACTGAATACATCAGCTTCATTCATCATTTCTTCATCAAAGATGTTGACGGATTCTGTTTTCAAACGAAGCATCTTTCTTTGCTTCTTTGTTCCCTTTTTTGTATCAGTGTACGTCTGACTTTCCCATCTGTGCCAGCTGATACTTTTTTCACCTGCCAATGCTCTTTTTTCACCTGCCAATGCTTTTTTAATGGTATTCCCAAGTCTTTTCACGCCACACTTTCTACAGTTCCGGATGATGCAAGCTTTGCTGTAAACCCACGAACCTTCCGGTTTAGAGCAGAGTGATTTCTCAGACAATTTGTACCTGTTCAGAACAGCCAAATCTCCTCTTGACTTCGCTTGAATTGAGTTATTTACAGCTGTGACTTTCAGTTCAATATTAGTACAGTACTCAAAGAGGCAGTTGTTGAAGTAATTGCTTTTCATGGTTTTAACTGACTTGGGTCTCAGTGCAGCAAACTTGCTGAAACCTACCTGACATTGGGGGTTTTGTTCTTTGAACTCTTCATAAGTCATATGCAGGCTCTTTTCTAAAACATGCTTTGGTTCCATTGTTTTAGTCTGAACGTGTTTCTTGTCAGGCAGGCAGACAGACACTCCTGGTGACTTAAAGAAGTTTTCCACTTTTTCTATGGTCTCTTCACTTAGTCCATCTTGTCTTTTTATATCGGGAGCTTCCCAAACCCCTTCAATTTTGGAGGCCTTTGCTAAAAATTTCCAGCTGACTCCACACTGAGTCCTTTCACTTCTACCATTTGAATTACCCCAAGGTATTAATTTTGTCATTAGCCTTCTCCTTTGTAGATGTAATCTGGATCTCTTCTTTCTTGTGCTGTGCATCTCTTCACTCAAGTTCTTCATGTTGTCCTCATACTGATCTATTCTCTTCTTTTTTGATGGAGTCATGACAACTAGACCTAAATCTTCCATTGCTTTACGTTTCCTTGGTGTTGCTCTTGTGGCAAGTGTTTCGACGACCTTTGCATATTTTGGAGGAGTGGACGGGATGGATTGCTTCGCTCTGTACACTGCTTTTCTTTCTGCATCCTGTGATTTGTAGCTGCTTGCCGTTTCTTGAACTTCCTTCATAATGCTAACTTTTTGTCGTTTTACGACCTTTAACTTGGCATATGACTCTCTCCTTTTTTCATTTATTCTTCTTTTCTGTGCCGACATACTGGCTCTCTGATTCTGTTTACTCAGTCGCCACTGATCTTTCAACTTTTGGCACTGGTGTCTGGTTTTTGCTTTTGGGGTTTTCCTTACATTAGGCATTTCAACACCCTCTTTCAATTTGCGTGCCTTTTTTTTCCTCCATTTCTGTACACGTAATCTGGTTTTCTCTTTATTGGCTGCTTTTTGATTTCCACCTAGGTTCTTTCTATAATCTCTGTTTTTTGCATTTTTGAATTGCCTGTATGCTTCATACACTTCAGGCTGTTCTTTCATTCTTTGCCTATACTTTCTCATTCTTTCTTTACTCGACATACTGGTACATGACTTTTCCAATTTTTCTTCCGAACCATTGTAACTAGTCGTCTTTCCCTTGCTAGTAGACCGCACTTCAGATCGCAGATTTATTCTCATAAAACTTTGTGTTTTTTCTGTTTAAAAAGTCAAAAAGACGAGTTTCAAAAACCAACAGTTTCCTAAAAATGCCAATAGATCTACATGAATGCATCATTGCACAAACAAACAATCCTTAATTTGTCAAGTTTGTGTTACACATGTTACTTTTGTCGATGTTTGGTGTCCGCTGTAACACAGAATTTACAAACATGGGGTCCATATGTAACAGTGATTATGAATAATGGAAATTAAGCACTTTGAAACCCTGTAAAGTCTAAACAATTATTTTTAAACTATAACCATTCACATAATATTACAAAATACTTTAATCTAGGCAAAAAACAAACAATTACCACCACTGAGATTAATAAGTTTATTAAATACAAGTAAAACGGTCACAATCGATCAGCATTTAGTGTCCAGGGTAACAGGAGTTCAAAGTTATCGGTTTCCAAGTGTAACAAGTGTTACGAAAAACATCAATAATGAACTGTTAAACAGTTTCATCTGCAGTTTGAAAGTTTATAACGAAGATATTTACACAATAATGTAAATGCACCCACAGTACAGCACGAAAGAAAAGAAAAAACATCTTATAGATGCTTTGTTCAAAACGATCATCATATTTTACCCATTTCAGTGTCTCATGTAACAAGGTGACATAATTTGTTGGTGTCCCACGGTAACAAGTGTTCTTAAATAAACGGTTTACCAAGTTTTATTGCATTTCAATCTTAAAATAAATCATAATGTTGTCGGAAATATTCAACTTGTTTACATTATGAAAACTGATTTAATTTACGCTACTCCTACATGGGATATTTACCACTCGTACAAACGATCGTTACAATTCTGAGTGGACTAAAAAGATTCGTGTCTAGTGGTAACGATCCTTACCCAACTTCGTGTCCGATTCAGTAAAGTCAGTTAAAGTTGTCATAAACTGCTGCGTCTAAATACTTGAATAATTCATTATTTTTTAAAAGAGACCTTCTACAACATAATACCATGTGATAAAAAAATCATCTCCCCGTATAATGCAAGTATTCATCGGTTATATACGGTCTCTCGTTACCTGTCACACGCGTTACAGTTTTGGACCTGAAGCTATCATCGTCTTCGTCGGCCATGTTTACATGCAGAAGACAGTCGGTGTAATACGTCATCAATAAATGTGTACTCACCTTGTTTTGCGATAAGGTCTAAACCGCATACCATTCTGCACCGGATAAATATAGCCGCTTGAACGATCGTTACAGAAAGGACGCGAAAATATCGGATTTTTCTTTTTGACGCAAAAGAAGTGAATTCCCGCACAGGTTTCAATGAAGTTATTCATATTGAAAGAGAATAACTATTTATCCGAGTATATGTAAAAAACAATTCTGTGATTGTTGTTTATGCTTCATTAATGTGTTGACAGCTTTTACTTCTGACATGACACGCTGGTAACGAGCGATACGTGTATTTTCAAACCATTTTTTTTCAAACCATTTCAAATGATTTGGTTAATTGCATTTAGATTACTCCCTTCTTCTACATCAAATTATTCGATTTATATCACACATTCAGCCAAAAAAGGTAGAATAATAGTCCACAGATTACCGTCTCCGTGGCCTAGTGGTTAAGCGTCCGCCTACGGAGCGGGAGGTCGTGGGTTCGATCCCTGGCCCATACCAAAAGACGTTAAAAATTGGTACAAGTAGCTCCCTTGCCTGGCGCTTGGCATTTAAAGGGTAGTGCTTGGAAAAGTGGTGTACTCAGTACTGGTTTAACCCAGGAAAGTTGTACCCCGTGTATCGGTGCTTTACACCAAGCACGTAAAAGAACCAAGGGGTCTCTTCGAAAAAGAGCTAGGGTATCGCACCTGGACTTCCTTGTATCCCACCACTGTCTCTTCAGCGTGCTGTCCCTTCAGCAAAAAACAAAGGACCCCTTTGGAAATAAGTGCTTGCACTTTCACGGGTTATCCTTGACCGCAAGGTCTGAAGAAACACATACATACATACAACACACTTACCACTGTTTTGTCCCATTTTAGGTCGCAAAATTCAACAATATCTGTAACACAAATTTCAAATAAAAAAAATAAAAAAATCGGTATTTGTTATAAGTTATGTTTATTTATCTCTCTGATCTATTTGTAACATACTTATCTAATGTAGGATAGACTAATAGTATTCATTAACTTAAAAAAAACAACAAAGTTGTGGAATACCCAATTTTTCACCACAAGTGTGGAATAAGCCATAATAATATCCTATTGATCACGTGCGAATGATGTCACAGGTCATGTTTCAGAAATGTGTCAAAATGGCTGATTAACGATGTAGTAAACAAGAGTCTGGCTTGAATAAACACATGTCATTTGTCACTTTTGTTTCCAAAATGGAATGCTAATCCGGCAATAAAAATGAACCCTTACGTCTGTTTGTCAACGTTAGTATGTTGTTATGAACACACGGATTATAGTAATATTATATGTGATATAAACCTGTTTTACAGCACGTGTTCTCTCGATCTAGAATATCACACAAGAAAGATGTTGTAATTTCCAATGCTTTTCAGACCTTGATGTCTCGTCTTGTACACAAAATTCGATTATTTTTTTAATTTTGCCGGGGAGTCTTTTTGATAGCGATTCTTACTAATTCTATCGATAAACGGCTTCGTTGAGGTAAATATCTAGTAAGACGTCGAGGTCATCAAATCCATTCGCAAATGATGTTAAAACCGTTGCTAGAGGCTGACCCAGAATTCTTTTTATTTTTTATAATTATATTTAAATTACTTCATTTTAAAAACAACGAACATACAAAGTTGATCTGAAATAACACTAGTTATTTATTTACCAAATAAAATTGTGGTTTAACTTTGTACAATACATGACTCCTTCGATTTAAAAAAAATAAATATTGTCTAAGTCTCCTTTGGGATTAAACTTAGATAATTGGATTTAAAATTTAGTAAATCAACAGCAAAGTTATGTTTTAAGTGTAAATATTATCTCAATAATTTGTTTGTTACGGTTTAATACAAATCGGATCACAGTTGGTTTAAACAGTAATTATTCATATGTTGTTAATATATCAGCATATAACAAGTATACAGGGAAAAGGATTCAAGAGAAAGTTCGCTTTGCACCTTTGATGCTCGATATTTTGGCCTTCTCAAATTATATTTGGGCCTGCTTAAACTTTTCTGAATGAAAACCCTGAATTTCTACATCGCTACCATATCAACTTAAAATGTTCCTTCGACAATATCAGCCTAGACCTCTTCCACTCCCCTACCCTGGATAGGGATTCTGCTAGTTAACTAAGCTTTGACAAATGTTTCAACATCTCCATGGCAACAGGTGTTGTCCACTGGCTGCTTTCTATTCCCATTGCACAACCCTCCCTCACTTCTTCAAAGGCTCCACTACCAAGCTCTTTCCTCAGTTGCAGTGTTTCCCTAGGGAATTGCCAGTTCCTGTCAAACTTGTAGAGCATTGTGCTCTCTATAAAATGTGCACAAATTCAAAAATTTGAATACAAAAGAACAAATTACTAGTATTTCCCCTAAGTTCCCCCAGTAATGTACTATTTCCCTTAAGTTCAATATGTACTTACTATTGTGGAACTCTGCTATAAATGTTATTTGTTTATATATAAACATACCTATCTCATAACAACCACTCTCTTCACATCAGCATGGCGGTACTTTTGCTGGTAAAGGCACATCATAACTAGTTTGAGGATGATGAAAACCATGATGCGACGCCTATAAAAGTTTGAACCTGAGTCTTACACAGAGTCCTTCTGCCTCTGGTGTGTGAAAATATTGATCTATTATGTGGTCAAAACAGTAGCATATACGCCATATTTCTATGAGGCCTTTTGCAGGGAATTCCAGGGTATTTTGATATTAGACTAGGGGATTTTTACATAGCGAAATTAAGCACTATAATTTTTTATGAACATTTATGTTATTAAGGGCTCTTTCTTTCCATTTTGATAAAGACCCTTGATGAAATTAGCGTTGTAAAATTTTACATTTTTGGAAGAAATTTCTTTGCATCAAGTTTCAGTTTTCAGGGTTAAAAAAAACAAACCAGCTTTTTTTCTTCATTTAGTCTTTATGTAAAACATGCTTATTATCTATTTAAAGTTTCAAGTATATATGAAACAAGATGATCCTCAATAATCAAATGATTCAAAAGTCAAACACATTCACTCAACAAATGTTTCAAAAAGCAAGAATGTATAATGCAAATATTCATTTAGTATGGAATAAATATATATATGATCACCTTTCTGTGCTTATATACTTAAGAAAGGTGTTATAGTTTTTAAAACAGTAACTGTCATTTTTTGAGTGCCATTGTCCTGTATTCTGTTGCACATTACATTAAATTGAAAGATTAAGCTTGCGTGCTTTTGCAGTTTTGAACACATCACAAAGAGTCTCCAAGTCCCCTTCAGTCCATTTGTTAGGCCCTTCAAGACTTGTCATCAGGAGTGATGGCGGCTAGGTTTGTAGGAAAGAATTCCTTTCTGAGTTGCACAACAAGTTCATAACACTGAAGTCCTTCTCAACAGCAGCTGTACTGGTTGAAATAATGCACATCAACTGCGCCAACTTGTAGAATCTGGTGAAGCATGTCTTCAACACACGATCACCTTCCATCTTTCCCAGGAGCTGTAGGGTCCGCATGGTAGGCCATCCTGGCTCTGCCTCTGGATTTGTCTGAAAAATATTTTTTTTACAACTATATATTGTGTGGTCGTCGTTTCATTGAATTGTAAAATATTATTAATAAATTGTAAAATATTATTAATAAAATTATAAAGTTATGGCTGTTATATAAAGCAGATTTGTCATCAAAATATACATATAAATTTATCAGTTTTGGCAGCAGCAAGTGTAGTAAAGTTCCCTTAACCTAGTTTACATTTGATGTTGGATTCACGTTGTGCCACTGGTGTATCCCAACATTTATGGTTGCTTAAACTTATAGTAGTACATCAATAAAAATAATGTTTGCTTACGGTATAGGCTTTCACTAAGAACATTAACAGGCTTAAGTCAATTTTTATTGCACTAAGCAAGATGGATAGTTACATCTTGATCTGCTTGGGGATGAGTCTTTTTTTTAATTCCAAGAGATAATGATCCTCTGCCAGGGGATGGGTCAGAATTCAAGGGGGGGGGGGGGGTCCCTCTGTCAGGGGATATATATGGCATGTATGGACTATGATATTCTGCCATCAAGAGAACTGAATTTTGATCATGTGAGACCATCGACTTCCCACCAGCATATTAAGGCGGAATGCTTGAGGTCACACACATTTGAGTTTTTGTAGCAAATTTTGCATATTCTGAACCAAGCTTCACTCACTTAGTCCATCTTTGTTTTTCACATACACATTAGCACATGCAAGTCAGGTGGGCTGTGTGAAATCATCGTAAAGATTGACCCCCATGCTGCGAAGATTTTTATGGTTTCACAAAATACATATTTGATTGGATCTTGATACTAGCATGACGATCAAAGTATCACAAAATGCACCACCTTCTTTTGGTTGAGGTTACAATGACATATTTAGTTATATTGCTTAAATCAAGATTACCTGAAGGACAGAACCCCTTTCAGAGACTTCTTGCAGGAATTTGCCTTTTATGACATCAATGTTCTTAAGGTTCAGCACCTTCTTTTGGTTGAGCTTGCCTTGACTATTCCTATTGATGAAAACACTAAAATATTCATACTTTTTTCTGCCCTGAACCAGTTTTGACTGAAGGACAGAATCCCTTGAAGAGACTTCTTGCAGGAATTTGCCTTTAAAGAGAATTGCGTTTTAAAATGCACCACCTTCTTTTGGTTGAGGTGACCTTTCAACCTCCTGTTGTTTAAAACACAATGACATATTGTCATTTGAAAACCACAGTCCAACCGAAGACTTTGCTGGACCATCTAGGAAGAACATCGACAGTTGTCACTTCTGAAAGGCCTCGTGACACTAGAAGTATGTATATTGTTAATGAGCACATCATTTCATATATATTGATAATAATGATCTTTATCATAATTCACACTTGTATACACAGTAATGTTGTATACTAATTTGATCAACGATGCAGACAGTTGTCAAAGTGTAAAAAAATCCACCTCCACAAGGATCAAACAGTTCATGGTGTCATCAGTCTTGTGTATGTTTGAAGACCAATGGAAACAAAACAGTTGATCCATAAATAGATTTATTTGGATTTTTTTACTGCATCATCTTCTTTGGTTTGAGGTGGTTTTTCGTCTTCTGTTGATGTAAATACTAAGAATACTTTTTTCCCTCTTGAGCCAGTAATACTGGATGGTAAGGAACCCCTTGCTGAAACTTCTTGCGGGAATTTGCGTTTGAAGTCATCAACGCTCTTAAGGTGCACAGCCTTCTTTTGGTTGAGGTCGCCTTTCATCTGCTATTGATAAAAACACAAAAGCATTGGCGCTTTTCCCCCAATCCAGGATTACCTGAAGGACAGAATCCCTATCAGAGACTTCTTGCAGGATTTTGTCTTTAAAGACATCAATGTTTTTAAGGTGCACCACCTTTTGGTTGAGGTTGCCTTTTATCTCCTATTGATAAAAACACAAAACATGTATACTTTCCCCCCCTGAACCAGTTTTGACTGAATCCCTAGCAAAGACTTCCTGCAGGAATTTGCCTTTAAAGTCATCAATGTGCACCAGCTTCTTTTGGTTGAGGTTGCCTTTCATCTCATGTTGATAAAGCACAATGAAATAATTAGTTGTTTTCATAAAACAATTCTATCTGAGGGCCAGAATTCTTAGCAAAGACTTCCTGCAGGAATTTGCCTTTAAAGCTTCACAAAAAAGGTTGATGCAAATTTTTTTAATATTTTTTTTAATTTCAATGCATTATGATGTTTAAATCATATGACTTTCATTTTAGTGTTCACTTCAGTATTGCATTTTTGAACTGAAACAACTAGTAAATTCTTTATATTATGTTGATTTAAGATACAAAAATGTCTAGTGTGATTCTGAATGCTTCTTTATGATAAAAGTGATGATGCAGCTAAACTACAACAATAATACAGTTCCTCAATTTAGGCAACCAGTCATTTACGTTATATCGCTGAACAAGAACATTTAACAGAGCATTGTAGTTGTGCATAGATTTTGAAATTAAAATGAGCTTGTACATTTTTTTATTTAAGAATTATCATGGTGTTAACATTTAATTAAGTTGATAACAAATTTTATGCATATAACTCTTAATTTAATTTTCAGCTATTTTTGATGAAATTTTGTATTTGCTAAAATGTTTGAATATATGATTATTTTGAACAATGAAATAATTAGTGTTTTGTAATTTTCAAACATCAAGATGTTTTTGCTATTGTATGTATTTCCTGTGTACTATGATGCATGTTGCATATTATGTAATTATGATTGTATGTTAATGTATTCCATATTATTACCTGAAACAATGTTTTTGTCCCACATTCATATTACTTAGTTTTATTTGTTATTGTAGCCATGAATGATGCTATGTGGGAATATATGAATTTTATGTGTATTCTAAAAGCTGCACTGTCACAAATTGACCGTTTTGACAACTCTTATTTTTTGTTTAGGAATGAGCAAAATTTGGCATAAATGTCTGCTAATCAATGAGATAAGACTGCTGACAAAAGATTAGATCACATTTTTCATATTTACGTCTAATATTGATGTTTTATGCTAAAAGTGTTACTAAGTCTTTAAAGTGACACTCTTATTCAAAATCAATGCATACACATGGATCACAAACATCAATTTTGACTGATAAACCTTTAACTACTTACTAAATAATGCATTTATTGATAATATTAATTACTGATAACAAGATTGTAACCGTGTATTTAATAGCAGAAAGCGCAACAATATGAATTGATTGGTGAATGCTAAAAGATTTACTGTGGTCTACTACAGTCTTATAAGGTAGAAAAACCGTGTTTAATGCTAATTTCTTTCAAATTAAACTTGGTATCCTTCATAAGAACCATTGTTTTCAACATTTATTCATCATTTTTGGAATATTAAAACAATATTATTAATTGTGGTAAATCTTATCTGGGAGTAAGAGTGCATCTTTAAGAAAAATGATTTTTTTTAGCAGTTTTTCAAACTATTAAGATCTTTTCGATTTTTAGTTTTCCTACATGACTGAATTGAGACAATTTTATAAAAATGTCAAAATTGTCACTCTGTGAGAGTGCAGCTTTAATTTCACTGCATTGACATTTATTGGTATAAAATTGTGTCAGCAATAAAATTTTCAAATTTGTATTGTTTCCTTTTCTGAAAACAGTTGACATACCTACTTTACAATTAAGAAAAAGTTGGCGTTCTTATAATATATATCTTGATCCTAAAAGCTGGGATAAACTATCAATATTTAATTACCAAAATAATGAACTGTTCATTTATACATCTAGTTTGAAGATGGATGTTCATATTAATATCGAAACATGGTGTCAGTGTTGATTATATGACCAGATAGATATGCAATCATAGAACCATCAAATGTTTCCATGTTTTCCTTGTTCAGAAGTACTGCAAGTCTCGGAATGAAAGAGAGATAACACAGAGTTAAGAAAATAGATTAAATCTGAATTGTTATTGCCCTCTACAAAATGATAGCACAGCAACACTTGTCTGCCCTCACACAAAGGTCAATGACAAACTAAGAGTCTTGTGTTGGGTGAGGTAGATTTGAGGGTCAACAAAATGTATGGGGTGAGGTAGATTTAAGGGTCAACTGAATGTGTAGGTGAGGTAGATTTGAGGGTCAACTGAATGTGTAGGAGAGGTAGATTTGAGGGTCAACTGAATGTGAAGGTGAGGTAGATTTGAGGGTCAATAAAATGTGTAGGAGAGGTAGATTTGAGGGTCAACAAAATGTGTAGGAGAGGTAGATTTGAGGGTCAACAAAATGTGTAGGAGAGGACGATTTAAGGGCCAACTGAATGTGAAGGTGAGGTAGATCTGAGGGTCAACATTATGTGTAGGTGAGGTAGATTTGAGGGTCAACATTATGTGTAGGTAAGGTAGATTTGAGGGTCAACTGAATGTGTAGGTGAGGTAGATTTGAGGGTCAACTTCATGTGAAGGTGAGGTAGATTTGAGAGTCAACGAAATGTGTAGGTTGAGGTAGATTTGAGGGTCAACTGAATGTGAAGGTGAGGTAGATCTGAGGGTCAACATTATGTGTAGGTGAGGTAGATTTGAGGGTCAACATTATGTGTAGGTAAGGTAGATTTGAGGGTCAACTGAATGTGTAGGTGAGGTAGATTTGAGGGTCAACTTCATGTGTAGGTGAGGTAGATTTGAGAGTCAACGAAATGTGTAGGTTGAGGTAGATTTTAGGGTCAACTGAATGTGTAGGTGAGGTAGATTTGAGGGTCAACTTAATGTGTAGGTGAGGTAGATTTGAGAGTCAACAAAATGTGTAGGGTGAGGTAGATTTGAGGGTCATTATGTGTAGGTGAGGTAGATTTGAGGGTCTACTGAATGTGAAGGTGAGGTAGATTTGAGGGTCTACTGAATGTGAAGGTGAGGTAGATTTGAGGGTCAACTGAATGTGAAGGTGAGGTAGATCTGAGGGTCAACATTATGTGTAGGTGTGGTAGATTTGAGGGTAAACATTATGTGTAGGTGAGGTAGATTTAAGGGGCTACTGAATGTGAAGGTGAGGTAGATTTGAGGATCAACTTAATGTGAAGGTGATGCAGATTGGAGGGTCAACATTATGTGAAGGTGAGGTAGATCTGAGGGTCAACTGAATGTGTAGGGTGAGGTAGATTAGAGGGTCAAATGAATGTGTAGAGGAGGAAGATTTGAGGGTCAACAAGATGTGTAGGGTGAGGTAGATTAGAGGGTCAACTGAATGTGTAGGTGAAGTAGATTTGAGGGTCAACTGAATGTGTAGGTGAGGTAGATTTGAGGGTCAAAATATGTGTAGGTGAGGTATAATGGAGGGTCAACAAAGTGTGTAGGTGAGTTAGATTTGAGAGTTAACATAATATGGAGATGAGTTAGATTTGAGAGTTAACATAATACATTAGGTGATGAATAATTGAGGGTCGACATTATATGTAGGTGAGGTAGATTTGAGAGTTAACATAATACGTTAGGTGATGAATAATTGAGGGTCAACATTATATGTAGGTGAGGTAGATTTAAGGGTCAACAAAATGTGTACAGTGAGAAGGAATTGCTGGACTTGAGGTAGAATTTAGGACCAACAGAGTGTGTAGGTGAGGTAGATTTGAGGGTCATTATTATGTGAAGGTGAGGTAGATTTGAGGGCCAATGTAGGTTGAGCTTGATTTGAGGGTCAACATATTGTGTAGAACAAGCTAAATAAGAGGCTCAACTGAAAGTTGAGGATGAGGTAGAATTCAGAGTCAGCAGAATGTGTAGAATGAGGTAGAATTCAGAGTCAGCAGAATGTGTAGAATGAGGTAGAATTCAGAGTCAGCAGAATGTGTAGAATGAGGTGGAATTCAGAGTCAGCAGAATGTGTAGAATAAGGTGGAATTCAGAGTCAGCAGAATATGTAGGATGAGGTGGAATTCAGAGTCAGCAGAATGTGTAGGATGAGGTAGAATTCAGAGTCAGCAGAATGTGTAGAATGAGGTGGAATTCAGAGTCAGCAGAATGTGTAGAATAAGGTGGAATTCAGAGTCAGCAGAATATGTAGGATGAGGTGGAATTCAGAGTCAGCAGAATGTGTAGAATGAGGTGGAATTCAGAGTCAGCAGAATATGTAGGATGAGGTGGAATTCAGAGTCAGCAGAATGTGTAGGATGAGGTAGAATTCAGAGTCAGCAGAATGTGTAGAATAAGGTGGAATTCAGAGTCAGCAGAATGTGTAGAATAAGGTGGAATTCAGAGTCAGCAGAATATGTAGGATGAGGTGGAATTCAGAGTCAGCAGAATGTGTAGAATGAGGTGGAATTCAGAGTCAGCAGAATGTGTAGGATGAGGTAGAATTCAGAGTCAGCAGTGTGCGTAGAATGAGGTGGAATTCAGAGTCAGCAGAATGTGTTGAATGAGGTAGAATTCAGAGTCAGTAGAATTTGTAGGATGAGGTAGAATTCTAAGTCAGCAGAATGTGTAGGGCCAGTTAGAATGAAGGGTCAAAAGAATGTTTAGTTTAAACATTACATATTTAGCACAATTGTAAAGAAAGTTATTATAACTTATACTAAGTCACTCTAGTTGGCGTGATGTTCCGCAAGAGATTGGTTTTGTGTTGTGGGGAAACTTGAGAACCTGGAGAAAACCGGTGGCCTAAGCCGGGAGTCGAACATGGGTCGCCTTGGTGAGAAGCGAGTGAGCTAACTAGACATGTTTGAAAGTCTGTTATGAGTGTGGAAGCTACATTTTCATACTTTCACAATCATAGTCCTGAATATCCATTTATTAGTAGTTTGATTATCAAAAAGTAAGCTTATTTCAAAATCTGCAATCACCGTGAGATGTTTTATAGAGGAAACAAGTAATTTAGACTCATTTCAGAAATAAGCACCCAAGCTCTAACTTAAATCCTATCAAGGAAATGGCTGTTACACTGCCCATTTCTGGAGGTATTAAGTCGCAATTTACTATCTGGGGGAAGGGTAATTTTGTTTGTAAATAGCAGATTTATCATGGTGCTTAGGCTCGAATGGACTTAGCTATATGCAGTGCCGGTGGCGTGAAATTGGAGATAATGATGTTGTCTGAGATTGTCGGAGGGAAATAAGAACAGCAGCTGCTTCATGTAAGGATTTTCACCATATATGGCCACTAGCAGTATATTGGAATGGATTTTTGGAATTGTTTCTTTTCAATTAGACGTACCAGCTTTGTACATAAGATTTCCAAGAGCTTTTGTCTTGAAATAGACTGTGAATTAGACAAATGTACATCATTCTGACCCTTGCCCTGGAGAAAGATTTCACTTTAGGACATGGCCAAGTAATTAGATTTGAAGAAATTCTAGAGATGATCTTAAAAAAACAAAAAAAACTAAAAGAGTTACTGCTTTAAGGATGAAGAAGTTTGCCCAAAGATGGCTTACCCTTGGCTGGCCAAGAATGACGCCATTGTTATGATTGAAGGAACTGTTATAAAATCTGCACTCAATGATCATAACTTAACGTAATAGTTAGAAGATATTATGTAAAATCTTTATGATTTAACAGAACAGAACAGAATTTTATGCCATGTATACCCACAAGGTACATAGTCATAGAATTTAAATACATTTATATAATGTGAATTCAACATTAAAAAGGGCAGAAGGATCAAACTGAGCAACCCATCTTATATTAAGATTTTTTATATGTTCTAACTGACTTAGAATATATATAACATGCTTTCAGTAGGTGGGGAACCAAATTATGACCTCATATTTGTTAAATTGTTTAAAAGATATCCTTAATTATAAAGCATAGAACTAAATATTGTAGGCGGATAGGCAATTTCATTGTAGGTTAAAATCTAAATCTAAAAATATTATTTAAGGAGTACAAATTGAAGGAGTTGCTTAAACCACTTTTGTTATTGCATTGACCTTGACATTGTTATATCCATGCTGGTCAGGGTAGTTTCACATATACTTGAATTACTGAAATTTTCTAAAACAGCCTGTATTTTAAGGTGAGACTTATAAGATGACATTTTTGACGAATGTTTATTTTTCAAATCAGCCCAAAAAAAGCTAGTTTGACTTGATAATAAAGCTATTCCGACCTTAGTTTTGCATGGTGGGATAAGCATTGAAACATCATACATACTGTTTTGTTTTCAGATCTTGAAAAATATTGCCTGGATGGTTGTTTGTACATTTTTCTCTTGCCCAAGCTGTCAACAGTGATGGCCTTTCAAGGATCTAGCTGTGCATCCCTAAGAGAGATTAGTGACAAGCGCTAATGGTTAACAACCCCTCAACAAATCGGTAGGTGGTAAGTGTCTGTTCTGCCAGTTTGTGTCATTAGTTTCTTCCAACAGAAAAGCTACTAAATGTTGTCCATAAGAAACTTGCTATCTGTTAAAAAAATGCTGGAATGTTACGATTTATATTGTCAAAAAATATATATTGTCCATTTCATGCACACCATATTTTTTAAGATAATTAAAGAATATCTTTAAAAATACATTTTTTTACTCTCAAATTTAAACACCCCTGGTGATTTCATTGTCTGTTAACATCTAAATCCAAAAATATTATTAGGAGAACTCATAAAGGAGGTGCTTTAACCAGTTTTGTCAGTGCATTGACCTTAACATTGACATACTGCCATGTCGGTCAGGGTGGTTTTATATATACTCAAAAAATACTAAAATTTACAAAAAAGTCAAAAGGCATGACTTAAGCATAAATATTTTGATGGCTGTTAAATTAACTTGATTAAAAAGCCAGTATTCAAATATTAATTTGCAGCGTGTCACAATGATTAAAATACTCTACTTTCTGTGTGTTTTTTTCAGGTCTTGAAACATTTTGCTTAGATTCTTGTTTATATGTTTTTCTCTGAGAGGGTTGAAGTGGTCTAGTGGTTTAGGTGTCAGCCTTTCTCCCAAGAGGTTGTGGGTTCAATCTCCACAAGGGGTACTTTCTCATGGCCTCTCAAAAAGGACAAAGTACTGGTTTCTGCCCAGGAAACAGACTCGAGAGTGATCTTAACAGCTTTCATCACAATCGAGCTTAAATAAATTAGTATAAACCATTTTTCCCTTGCCCAAGCTGTCAACAGTGATGGTCTTTCAAGGATCTAGCTGTGCATCCCTAAGTGAGATTAGTGACAAGCGCTAATGGTTAACAACCCCTCAACAAATCGGTAGGTGGTAAGTGTCTGTTCTGCCAGTTTGTGTCATTCGTTTCTTCAACAGAAAACCCACTAAATGTTGTCCATAAGAAACTTGCTATCTGTTAAAAAAAATGCTGGAATGTTACGATTTATATTGTCAAAAAATATATTGTTCATTTCATGCACACCATATTTGTTAAGATAATTAAAGAATATCTTTAAAAATACATTTTTGTGCCCCCGAAGGTGGGCAAATTTAAATCGCACCGTCCGTCCGTCCTTCCGTCCGTCCGTTTGTCCAGCTCAATAACTCGTGTCCGGGCTGTAACTTTCCCTTGTAAGGACAGATTTTAAAATTACTTGCCACATGTGTTCCACATACAAAGACGACGTGTCGCGTGCAAGACCCTTGTCCCTACCTCTAAGGTCAAGGTCACACTTAGTGTTTATTCACAATGGAGTGCTGCATATAAGGACATAGAGTATAGGTTGTCGTGTCCGGGCTGTAACTTTACCTTGTAAGGACAGATTTTAAAATAACTTGCCACATGTGTTCCACATACCAAGACGCCATGTCGCATGCAAGACCCTTCCCCTTTCTCTAAGGTCAAGGTCACACTTAGTGTTTATTCACAATGGAGTGCTGCATACAAGGACATAGAGTATAGGTTGTCGTGTCCGGGCTGTAACTTTCCCTTGTATAGACAGATATTAAAATAACTTGCCACATGTGTTCCACATACCAAGACTACGTGTCACGTGCAAGACCCACGTCCCTACCTCTAAGGTCAAGGTCAAACTTAGTGTTTATTCACAATGGAGTGCTGCATACAAGGACATAGAGTATAGGTTGTCGTGTCCGGGCTGAAATTTTCTCTTGTATGGACAGATTTTAAAATAACTTGCCACATGTGTTCCACATACCAAGACGACGTTTCGCGTGCAAGACCCGTGTCCCTAAGACCCGTGTCCCTACCTCTAAGGTCAAGGTCACACTTAGGTGTTTATTCACAATGGAATGCTGCTTATAAGGACATAGAGTATAGGTTGTCGTGTCCCGCCTGTAACTTTCCCTTGAATGGACAGATTTTAAAATAACTTGCCACATGTGTTCCACATACCAAGATGACGTGTCGCGTGCAAGACCCGTATCCCTACTTCTAAGGTCAAGGTCACATTTAGGTGTTTTTTCACAATGGACTGCTGCTTATAAGGACATAGAGTATAGGTTATCGTGTCAGGGCTGTAACTTTCCCTTGTATCGACAGATTTTAAAATAACTTGCCACATGTGTTCCACATACCAAGATGACGTGTCGCTTGCAAGACCCTTCCCCTTTCTCTATGGTGAAGGTCACACTTAGTGTTTATTCACAATGGAATGCTGCATATAAGTTTTTGTATGGACAGATTTTAAAATAACTTGCCACATGTGTTCGACATACCAAGACGACGTGTCACGTGCAAGACCCATGTCCCTACCTCTAAGGCGAAAGATACACTTAGTGTTTATTCACAATGGAATGCTGAATATAAGGACATAAGAGTGTAGGTTGTCAAATATGGGTGTTTTTTTATGTTCAGAGGCAATTTAAAATAACTTGCCATATGTATTTGACACGTAAAGGCAAGATCAACTTTTCATGTACTGACCTTGTTCATAGGTCAATGTCACATTCGGGGGCATTCGTCACATACTGTAACAGCTCTTGTTTTCTTCTCAAATTTAGACACACCTGGTCAAATATATTTGTGAATACTGTGGCTTGATTCCCCATGGTGTTAAAACAAATCTGGGAGCTAATGTTCTTGTACAACACCTAATTTCTTTTTCCTTCCAAAAAATTCGGGGTCTATTTTCATAAAATGTCTTGATAAAAGATTTTACTTTGGCATTTACATCTAAAACCATAAACTTATGAAAGCAGATTTTGGTGGTTGCAGGGAAAGGACATGCCCCCCTTTAAATTGTCGAAAGTTTATGATTTAGGTCAATGTTGGAGTTATAAGAAAAATACAAAAAAATGCTAAATTCACCATACATTTCTGTTTTGAGGGAGGCCAGACACATGTCAAATTTGCTTTCCATAAGTAACACCCCATCTTACACCAAATTCTGGTCCCTTACTCACTCTGGTTTATGAATAATAAATACACTACTGGTAGCTGTTTGATTTGTTGAAATATTAAAGGGACTCGCTCATGTTTTTGTACCAAAAATTAGTTTTCCCGGTAATACAACTTTAAAGAAACTTAAAAGACTTTATCATTACTTTTTTCTATGATATTGAAATTGTAGAAAAAAATACAGTTAAAGTTTAAAGAAGAGTTTGAGTGGGGTGGAAACCTACGCCGATTAAGTCAAGAAAAACTAAAAAACAGATGCGTAAAACACTAGGCCACCAGGACTTTAACAAAATTGGTTGATATTTGGACCTTGTAACATTATATTAAAGGGACTGTACACCAGATTGGCCACAAATCTCAGGACAATTATTATGCCCCCTTTTGAAAAAAGTGGGGTATATTGTTTTGCACATGTCGGTCGGTCGGTCGGTCGGTCTGTCTGTCTGTCGGTCGGTCGGTCGGTAGGAATACCAAATGGTTTCCGATCAATAACTTGAGAACGCTTTGACCGAGGGACCTCATACTTGGTATGTGTATTGGTCATCACCAGCAGATGAACCCTATTGATTTTGAGGTCAGTGGGTCAAAGGTCAAGGTCAGTGTGACCTTTACATGAAAAACGGTTTCCGATCAATAACTTGAGAACGCTTTGACCCAGGAACCTCATACTTGGTATGTGTATTGGTCATCACCAGCAGATGAACCCTATTGATTTTGAGGTCAGTGGGTCAAAGGTCAAGGTCAGTGTGACCTTTACATGAAAAACGGTTTCCGATCAATAACTTGAGAACGCTTTGACCCAGGAACCTCATACTTGGTAGGTGTATTGGTCATGACCAGCAGATGAACCCTATTGATTTTGAGGTCAGTGGGTCAAAGGTCAAGGTCAGTGTGACCTTAACATGAAAAACGGTTTCCGATCAATAACTTGAGAACGCTTTGACCCAGGGACCTCATACTAGGTAGGCTTATTGGTCATGACCAGCAGATGAACCCTATTGATTTTGAGGTCAGTGGGTCAAAGGTCAAGGTCAGTGTGACTGTAAGCTGAAAAAAGGTTTTCTGATTGTCCATATTTTATTTTCTTATATAGTAGACAGTAGAAATTTATATGTCACTAAATGCATGAGTTGAAGTATCAGTTTTCAGTGAACATCTAGTTTAATTATGCCCCCCTTCGAAGCAGAGGGGTTATATAATTGCTTTGCACATGTCGGTCGGTCTGTTGGAAGACCAAAGCTTGTCCGAGTGATAACTCAACAATTCCCGGACCTATGGTCATCAAACTTGACATGAAGATTAGGTATGACCAGTAGATGACCTGCCTCATATGCATCCAATGACAAATCAGCTGTCATTTCAGTCCATGCATATTTCATTCAATTGTCCAAATATTTCTGGCAACTTGGCGCTCAGGGGGCATAATGTTTGACAAACATCTCTTGTTTAATAAAATGTTTTACTCTTCGATATCATAATTGTAAAAAAAAATACCAAATGTAAAAAAAAATCGAGTCAGAGACCGGGTTTGAACAGGTGTCAACAAAATTTCAGTCCAGTGTTGTATCCACTGTGCTACGAAGGCTTACCCTAAACAGTTGGAATATTTAATCTATATACCTAACTTGGTAATATCACGTGATAACATCGACTAGCCAATCACGCATAAGGAATGAATTCCACTAGTAGACCTAGTAATCTTTTTTAATGGAAAACCCCCCGAATAATCTGAGAAAAATAAATTAATTGTAAACTATGTGGTACTTCAGTTAGTAAGTTTCAATGCATTGTACACATCAATACCAAGTTTATGTCAGTTTTTTAACAATATTCTTTTCGCTATTTCATCATACGGAGTACAGTCCCTTTAATATTTGAGCAAATATCAGCATTTGCTGAAGAGTTCCAGCTTTTGGTATCTTAGTTTTTACACTCCTAATGATTTGCCACACTTTTTTTGTCAAACAAAAAAAATTGCATTTTACAAAACATGAGCAAGTACATTTAAACCACTGTAAAATTGCTTCCTTCTTAAAATTAATGAAAAGAGGGCTTTTGAATTAGCAATGGATTATTACAAACTTGATCAAACAAACTTCATCCTCTGTGAAAAGGCAGAACATCTTTGGACTGAACTAATTATTAGCAGACTGCTATTAAATGATGAATTACTACATGCAGCATTGTGATCTGTATGTTTTCATCATAAGAACATCCTGTCATATTTTGCAAGTGAGAATAGACTCCTTACCAGTTCAATAAGAATGCAAAGCCCTACTATCCCTATTTTTTTGTAAAAATAGTTTGAGAAATAATATAAGTTTTAACTAAATGCTTTGATTGAAATCTAATTCTTGATTTTAATAAGAAGCTATTTCTAGAATTTTTGTAGGATTGATTTGATGCGGTAGGTCTCCAGTGCTGCAAGAGGGGTTCTATGATGAGAATGAGTGGTGCATGTTGACAAGTCACACATTTCAGGTTGATCCTGTGATTGAATCCCTCTTTAAAGCTCTACTCTCACAGATTGAGTGTTTTGACAACATTTTTATTTTTTGACTTGGAAGGAGGAAATTTTTACGAAAATCCGTGGAAACCAGTTAAATAAGACTGATGACAAAAAAGAGATCGCATATTTTTATATTTAAGTTAAAAATTTATGTTTTATGCATTTTTCTTTAACTATTAGTAACGGTTTAAGCCATAAAACATTAATTTTCGAACGGAAATATGAAAATCTACAATCTGAGTTTTTGTAAGCAATCTTATATCATTGGTTTGCAGATATTTACGCAAAAAATGCCCTTTCCAAGACAAAAAATGAAAAAGTTGTAAAAATGGTAAATCTGTGAGAGTGCAGCTTTAAGCACTGCAGGTTTTTTAGCAAAGGTAACTTTTAACATGTACATAACAATTGATGAATAGGTTTCGTAGTCATTTATTTGCATCTAAAAAGGTTATTAAAGAGCCCTACTATCACTACTTTTTGCTCTTAAAATCCCTATTTTACCCTATTCAAAAAATATAATACTACTTTAATCCCTACTTTTTTTGTTATAGGTCACTTGAAAGCCTGCACATGTACAGCAGTGCTCATAACCCTGGCTTTTAATGTAGTTCAATGGATAAATAAACAAAAGATATGCACTCATGTTCACCAAAGAGGGCTATTGTTTGTCTCAGTGGCAGTTTAATTTTTATTAAAGCTGCACTCTCATAGATTGTTTAGAGAACTTTTCTTTTTTTTGTGGAATGAGCCCATTTTTGCGTCAATGTCTGGAAACAGTAATGTAAGAGTGCTGACAAAAGAGCAGATTGTAGTTTTCATATTAATTTCGAAAATTGATGTTTTATGGCTAAAAGCGTTAAAAAATGCTGTAAGAGAAATGAAATTTTCAGCAGTTTTCGAAACAATTGAGATCTGTTCTATCTTGAGTTATCTTTTATGAATGAATTGATGCCAAAAACAACTGATTTGAAGACAAAAACCCCAAGAAGGTCAAAACCGTAAATATTTGAGAAGGCAGCTTTAATATTGGCCTATGCAAAGTGCAAAACTCCTTGCATAATATCATTAACATTCTTTCTCACTTGGGAACAATTTTATAAGGTTAGGAGACTGTCAATACTTGATCATCTACCATATTTGTTTACATCATCATATTCAAACATAATATGGTTAACTGCCATTAAGCCAAGCATGTAATAACAATTTGCTACCAGTACTAGTTGTTATATTCTTTTGGTAACCCACAATTACCAACATTCTTTTTGTAACCAATATCCCTCAAAAAGAAATATTATGCACAGGCGGGTCGAGGCTTTTGCGTAGAGGGGGCCTAACTTTGAGGCTTATTAAACCTTTTTATTTGCAGGCTTCCCTCCGAATCAAAATTTATTTGGTTAAAGTGGTGGCAGGGAGGTTGTGGGGTACTCCCTCAAGAAAATTTTAACATTTACTAGTCCGAAATTGTGGATTTCATTTTTCTTTTTCTCCTTTGTATTGAAATATAAAGTAAAGCACCTGACCCCCCCCCCCCCCCCCCCCCCCCTTGTGTTGAAGAAGTATTCGGGGTATTTTTCACCTTCAGTGACATATGCTGATACCAGTTTTTTTATTATTTTTTTATTTTACATACTTTGTCATTAATTCCACAATTAATGCAAGCCAGCACATACGTGTGTGCATGTGTTTTAGATTGATCTTGTTTGTATTCTCATATTATAAGTGGATGCCTAATAATTGTACTTACCAAACTGCAGAATCTAAATGCTCTAAACATCTGTCACCAAATGATGAAGATAAAAATCACAAGATGTGACAGCCTGCCCTTTTATAAATACCGAAACACTTTCTTCAAAATTGTGCGTATTTTTATCGAGATTGGAATAGTTTCTATCCTTTTTTGCATTCTTAAGTAACTGGTTTGGGTTTTTTGGAGAAAAATGTTGAGAATCAGTCATATCCATGGCATCATAGTTGACATGTAGTTTAACTGATGTCACTTGCATCACTCTTGTTTAAAGATGCACTGTTACTCCTAAATAAGATTTACCACAATTAATAATATTGTTTTAATATTCCAAAAACAATGAATAAATGTTGAAAGCAATAGTTCTTATGAAGGATTATTACTGAAATTAATTCGAAAGAAATGAGCATAAAACACGGTATTTCTACCTCATGAGACTATAGTAGACCACAGTAAATCTTTTAGCATTCACCAATCATTTAATGTTTTTGCGCTTTCTGTTATTAAATACATGGTTACAATTTTGTTATCAGTAATTCATTTTTTTCCATAAATGCATTATTGAGTAAGTAGTTAAAAGTTTATCAGTCAAAACTTTTGTTTGTTATACATGTGTATGTATTGATTTTGAATAAGAGTGTCACTTTAATGAGAGCATCATGGAGCCAACAGTTATGCTCGTTCTTTGTTTTTTAGTCAATAAATGGGCATAACTCAACAATTATTCAAGCCAAGTTATGGGCCTTTGCTGTAAAAAGGGAGTATTGTCTCTTGCAACAGGTGTACCAAGTTTCATTCAAATATCTTAAACAGTTTAAGAGTTATGGCCAAGGATAATTTTTGCAACATTGTCCATGATGACACCGACACCATTGCAATTATATTCCTTGCTATTCTTTCTTCGAAAAACAGACTAGCTTTGAAGTCTGAATTTAATGCTTGATTAAAGAATACTATCTTTTTTTCTTGTATAAAATTACATTTTTGGCTCACACTGTGAATAGTAAAACTAAAAATAAAATTGAATCATATCATCATGCAGTGATATCATATTTAACTGATAAAAAGGTATTTATTTTTTACTATTTCCCTTTAACCTAATAAATTAACCTTCATTGGTGTTTTCATAGGAGAAAAGTAATGCAATATTAATTTTGTGTCACTTCAGGAAGTCCATCTCACTCAGTACAAGTGGGTTACATTGAATGCATTCATGAAAGCTTTCTGGGTGCTCACTACTAGGATAAATTGGTGAAGACAGATGCTTGGGAGAAGAAGGGCCCTAGTGTGCTGTGGATTGATTTTGCTTTCTGTGTGAGCAGTTGGGTGTAAAGTTTCAGCTTTTGTGATATAACTTAGATTATCTTGGGATTTTCCTTGAATTTGTTGCATTTAAGTGAAAGTGGTGCATTAATTATGAGAAGAGTTTATGGTTGTTAGTGAATGCATGGTTTAACAAAAAAATACAAGTTTTAGTGCGTTTTGGTGATTTGAAGATCATTATCGGGATAGCTGCGGTAAGCTGAATACATTATTTGTCAATAAAATTATTAATGATGAATTTTTGCATTTAATGGTAATACTATGCTTTAAAATTTGTTAAATATTGTTTCATTTGTCTTATTCATGTATAACTTTTACTGTAAGGGAATTAAAACACTTTATTTTTATGAGTTAGATATTTTATGTAATAGTTAGCAGATGTGTTGTTTATTGTATTTTATAATTGTTTTGAAAACCAAAAATAAATGCCAACTATCTTAGTGTTGAGCATAAAAAATATCCAGCAATGCCTATTTTTAGCCAGTGTGCATGCAAAAGCCTTTTAAAAACCTACCCAATAAAACCAATGAATGACTAAATAGGAATTTGGCAGTAATAATCTGCTAATAGACTTTTAGTAGTATTGCACCAGTCAATTGTAACCACAGTCCCCCAAGGTCCGGGGGTATACCGGGGAAATTGGCTGTGTTTTTACATTCCCGGTGGCCCCATAGTGCCGGGTGAATGCGGTGGTTTTGTATTCGCGCCATATATAGCGGGGAATGTGCCTTCTTAGGGTCCCTGGGTTGGGGGGGTATTTGGTTTTACCCAGGCTTGGCTGAACCGAAAGTCAAAGTCCCTGCTATTCCCCGGGGCCGTGGTTACAATTGACTGGTGCATAAGAGCTCCTCTTAATGATTAAATTTGAATCAGTCTTGTCCACACATAACTCTTCCTACTTGTGTTCTGGGATCCCATTGGCACAAGGATGAGCCTGAATGGCTCTTACTATATAAGTTTTTTTAAATATCATCATATTATTTGCATTTTTTTAAGGTATTCGCGTGGTTTTACATTTAATCTGACAGCTAGTCTTACTCCGAGGAAGTGCATTTTGTGCAAAAACTAAGTCCTAAGGATCTAATTGAAAGCTTTATCATATTTATACCCCCACAAACGAAGTTTGAGGGGGTATATAGGAGTGAGCTTGTCGGTCGGTCGGTCGGTCTGTCGGTTTTCATGATTTCCAGACGATAACTCATGAAAGGCTTGACAGATTTGAAAAATATTTGGTACATAGGTGTAACATCAGAAGATACAGGTCAAGTTCGATATTGGGGCTGGTGGGGCCAAGGTCAAAGTCACTGTTACTAAAATAGAAAAACGGTTTCCGGACGATAACTCCTGAAAGGCTAGACAGATTTGAACAATTTTTGGTACACAGGTGTAACATCAGAAGATACAATTTGGTACACAGGTGTAACATCAGAAGATATAGGTCAAGTTCGATATTGGGGCTGGTGGGGCCAAGGTCAAGGTCACTGTTACTAAAAATAGAAAAACGGTTTCCGGACGATAACTCATGAAAGGCTTGACAGATTTGAACAATTTTTGGTACACAGGTGTAACATCAGAAGATACAGATCAAGTTCGATATTGGGGCTGGTGGGGCCAAGATGAAGGTCACTGTTACTAAAAATAGAAAAACGGTTTCCGGATGATAAATCATGAAAGGCTTGACAGATTTGAACAATTTTTGGTACACAGGTGTAACATCAGAAGATACAGGTCAAGTTCAATATTGGGGCTGGTGGGGCCAAGGTCAAGGTCACTGTTACTAAAAATAGAAAAACGGTTTCCGGACGATAACTCATGAAAGGCTAGACAGATTCGAACAATTTTTGGTTCACAGGTGTAACATCAGACGATACAGGTCAAGTTCGATATTGGGGCTGGTGGGGCCAAGGTCAAGGTCACTGTTACTAAAAATAGAAAAACGGTTTCCGGACGATATAACTCATGAAAGGCTAGTTTTTCTTGTCAGCAGTGTAACTTCTAAATTACTCAACAGATTTAAATAAAACAATACATGCATGATAAAAAAAGATGCAGTGTGCAGTTACCTTTGAGTTATGGCCTCTTTTCAAAGGAATGGTTTGCCATTCCTGTGTCCAGGTGGCATTTGGAGGTATTCGTCACTCCTGTGACAGCTCTAGTTCAAGAGAGATATGATAGGTTCACAGTATCACAAATTGAATGTCAAGGGCTCAGCAACTGTCTTAGTGTCAACAGAAATGTCTCTTTACTAGTTGGTGTGCATGTGCAATCTTTAAAATAATCCACTTGATAAAACCAATTAATGACCTAATGGAAATCGGGCACTTGTTATAGTAAGATGAAAATCTTCATGATTAAGAATGGGCAGAGTGAGTGTATCCCATCAGTGGCAGTAGGCAGACTGCTTAACATATGTGGAAGTTGAAATTCTTTAAGATTAAGCCTAGTACTCAATGTTTTCCTATCTGCAATTTCAGTGGCTGAAAATGTAGGTTGTATTCCAATCTTCATATGCTTTTTAGGTGATTAAATGAGAGTCTGTGTGGGGTTCCCATTTTCATAGGCACAGCTCCTTTGGGACAAAATTAGCATTAACAAAGCAAGGAAACTTTTGTCAACGTATGGCAGAACTATATGTCTTTAATACAAACGCAGAGAGAAAGTCACATTAAAGAAATTTCAATTTAAAATTTAGGTCAAGGTCATTACATTTGCATGAATGTTAAATTTCTTTTGCCTGAAGAATAACTCAGAAACTACTGAAACAATTTTGATGGAACTGTGAATATGATGTTCAGGTATACATTGCAAGCATCATTTTAACTCAGAGGACATTCTTCCAAAGTTATCATCCCTTTAACCATTTTTCATTTTCTACAAAAACATTTTTATCCAATTGAAAGGTGACAATGTTAATTTCTAATTCTTTCACTTTTGAATAATAATGGTTGGGTTAATTTCAGAAGGTATCACAACCTTCTATATTATAAGTTTAATATCATTTGGTAGTCCATCTAGCATTAAAGGAATTGTACACCAGATTGGCACCAAAAAAATGTTTTTTTCTGTAACGAATCTCAGGACAATTATTTAATAGAATGTGTTATGCTTTGATTATCATAATTGTAAAAAAAAAGGACCAAAATGTAAAAAAAAAAATGTGTCGGAGACCGGGTTCGAACCCGGGTCGCCAAAATTGGAAGTCCAGTGTAGTATCCACTGTGCTACGAAAGCTTTCTCCAACCGAGTGGTATATTTAAGCTATATACCTTACTTGGTAATATCACGTGATAACATCGACTAGCCAATCACGCATAAGGTATGAATTTTACTAGGTAGACATACCCAGTAATCTTTTTTAATGGAAAAATACGAAATAACTGCTAAACTTAAATAAATTGTAAACTATGTGGTACTTACGTTAGTAAGTGTCAATGCATTGTACACATTAATACCAAGTTTATGTCAGTTTTCGACAATTTTCTTTTTTTCTTGCAAATTGATCATCTGGTGCTCAGTTGCTTTAAAGGGGCTAGGCAGTAAATTTTGAATTGGAAAAATATGCAAAAACTGTGAAATATGTATGTGTCCTACTAAAAGCGATGTCATACATCAGTAAGTAAGATTCAATCTGTTGTACACAATGATGCCAATGTTATGAAAGTTTTTGACAATTTCCATTTTTTTCTTGCAATTGTATGATCTGGCCCCAATTTCTCGAAACTTTTTAATCTTAACAAGCTTAAGACGCTGATTTCAATTAGCCAAACTACATAGTGAAAATGGATTTTGATAAATGAAAAATGGATTTTGATAATCATACAGATAATTCCTACATAATTTCTAAAAATTCTTGAAGAAGTTAATAGAACACATTTTATAGAACAACAAAAATAGTGAGATTAGCTTAATCCTGTTATAAGGGACTTAAGAAGTTTCGAGAAATTGGGGCCTTGTGTGTAGTCCCTTTCATGCCAGAAGGTATTAAAACCTAGTTTATTGTCATTTAGTACGCTTAGCATTTACCCCAAACCACAGACTATGATACATTTTGTCGGTCATCTTTTAAAAAATGTTTATGCAATAAAATTAATGTAAATGCCGTATGACAGTTACAGCCATTACTTCACCTTGAGATGTATAATTTACATAAGTAATAGTTACTTTTGTCCTTGTAAGTGTCAAACATGAACATTACAGCAGGTCAGTCTCTCAGGGGAGCTGCATAAGTGGTCTGTAGGTTAATGTATAAATGTATAATGGATTGTCGAAATAATGAATAAATGAGTGCCTAGTTGTCAAAATTGACGATTGTCAATTTACAACAATATGCTGTGAACTTTTTGTGGCTACTTGCTGACCCACGAATGTTGAAATTTGAGCCTTTTGGTTATGTTTACATAACACAAAGTGTTATTTTACTTGTAGGGTAAAACCTTCTTAAAATAATAATTCCTTGTGCACAATTATATCAATTTAGTATTTACATGTGTATCTCTGCCAATGATATGACTGGTAGGATTTACATTTAATTATTAAAAAAGCCTCTGACAAAACTGCCTAATTTCCATAGTCATTAATTGGTTGTATTTTAAGTGAGTTATTTAGATGCTCACCCATGTGTACTGGCTAGCTTGTAGTATAAAGACACACACATGGATCAAAATTAGCATAAGTCCACAGATCCTGCACTGGTAAAATGCATTCCTGGCTTGCTCAAATTCAGGATTGGTAAAATGCTTTCCGGACTTGCTCAATTTCAGGATTGTTAAAATGCTTTCCGGACTTGCTCAAATTCAGGATTGTTAAAATGCTGTCCGGGCTTGCTCCAATTCAGGATTGGTAAAATCACGGCTTTCTGGGCTTGCTCCAATTAAGGAAGGATTGGTAAAATGCTCTCCGGGCTTGCTCAAATTCAGGATTGATAAAATGCGTTGCGGGCTTGCTCAAATTCAGAATTTTATATTAAACAGAGCTTATTCAATTTTTATGCCATGAACTAGTATAAAAATTCACGCTAGTTAATCCAAATGTCTTATTCCAATAACGGCATTAAGAAAGCCATTATTTATTTATGCATTTCTAAACTATGAATTTGTCAAATGGGCTATGCTTGATTGATGGTGTAGTTATGCAAAAATAACTAATGACTATTACATAGTGTTTATTAGAAATCTCATATAAAGTCTGCTGAGTCCTTGGTAGACAAAATCAAGTATACAAGTCTAATTTTCTTCATCAGAAAAAATAATAACAATTTCCTTCCCTGCTGTGTCCAAGTCTCTTGCAGACTCTGTCCTAAGGCAGTCATCATGTTTCTGTAGTCTGGATTCCGTAGAAAACTAATAAAGACGGGAAGAAGTGTCAACGTGTGTGACTTTACTCAGCCTAGTTCAGAGTTACGACCCAAGTAATGATAGGTATTTACTGAGACCTTCAGGAAATTTGGAGCTTGTTTTTTTTCCCTGTAGGATTCTACGAAGATTCCATTGTCACTTTGATGTATTAGAGATCCGAGTTATATTACTCCAGGAAACACTAGCCTAATGATAGAGTTTGTGGAAGAAGTTACTATGGTTTTGCACTAAAAATATCACTACTCACTTATTGTGACTTGTCTCGAAGAGGGCAGAATCCTCTGGAAACAGGTGATGGAATTTCCCACTTGGTGGAAATTTGCAAATTTACTCAAAGATAGGAGAACAGTTATAAATAATGCAACAATGTTTGGCTTGTCTGCCTTTTTTTAGCAAAAACCATAGAGGTATTAACAGCCTCAGTATTATTGCCAATGACAAAGGTGTTGTCAAGGAAAAACTTGAATGCTGGCCATTACTTGAAGACCATAAGAAATATTGAGATGAAACCTGGTAAACATGAACATACATGCATACAGTATTGAATTGACCAAAAACAAGAGGTATTGACAGCCTTGAAACTTGATAAGCTTAATAATACACACATGTTCTATATTTTAAGTTCCATATGCTCTTACCACATTTGTATTGTAATTGGAGCAAGTTCCCTATCTCCTGCTATGTGATCATTGTAATCAAATCAAGTTCCATAACTCCTGTTATATATTCATTGTAACCGGAGCAAGTTGCATAACTCCTGTTATATGTTCATTTTATTTAGAGCAAGTTCTGTAACTCTAGCTGTATATTCATTGTAATCAGAGCAAGTTCCATAACTCCTGCTATATGTTCATTTTATTTAGAGCAAGTTCTGTAACTCTAGCTGTATGCTGTTTGTTATTAGAGCAAGTTCCATAATTCCTGCTATATGTTCATTGTAATCGGAGCAAGGTGCATAACTCCTGTTATATGTTCAGTTTATTTCGAGCAAGCTCTGTAACTCTAGCTGTATGTTCATTGCAATCAGAGCAAGTTGCATAACTCCTGCTATATGTTCATTGTAATCAGGGCAAGTTGCATAACTCCTGCTATATGTTTATTGTAATCAGGGTAAGTTCCATAACTCCTGCTATATGTTCATTGTAATCAGAGCAAGTTCCATAACTCCTGCTATATGTTCATTGTAATCAGAGCAAGTTGCATAACTCCTGCTATTTGTTCATTGTAAACAGGGCAAGTTCCATAAATCCTGCTGTATGTTCATTGTAACCAGAGCAAGTTGCATAACTCCTGCTATATGTTCATTGTAATCAGAGCAAGTTGCATAACTCCTGCTATATGTGCATTGTAAATCAGAGCAAGTTCCTTTACCATACCTGTATGTACATTGTATTTGGAGCAAGTTCCCTAACTCTTCCTGTATGTTCAATGTATTTGTAGCAAGTCCTGTAACTCTTTCTATTTACTTTTGATCAACAACGGAAATATAGACAAGCATTGCCATCCACCTACGATGCTCCTGGTTGAATATTTCAATGATTTATTAAAAGCGATGCATGTTTTTCCCCAAATTGGTGTTAAATTTTAATGTAAATAATGATAATGTTTGTGTCAAATACAAATGTGCATATGACAAATCAACAAAATAGCAAATCAAGATTCAACAGTGGTGACCCATGCAATGTGCACATTTTATTTGAAAACATTTAAGCCATTTATTCTGTATACAAATTTAGAAATCCGGATGCTCCCAAGCTTGATTTAGTGTTCAGATTCATGCATCTGCAGATGGGATCATCAGACTGATTCACATTTAATCATTTAGAAGAGCTCTGAGAAAACCAACCATCCATTATGCAAATTACAACCGCCAAATTTCCATTTAGTCATTTAAAGGCTTTATGAAGTGGGTAAAATAGAAGCTCATGCATGCATGCTGGCTTAGTATAGAGGCATTTTGTGCTTAACACTAAAAAAGTTAGCATTTATTGTCAGTGCTGACTTGTGCATGGTCTGCTGACTTTATTGTTTAGAACACCAAAAATAAACACTAGCTATTACTTAGAGAAAACACACAAACTAATTAAATCAGGATTCTCCATTATTATGACAAATAAATCATAAAATGAAAAACTTGAAATGACCTCGACCTTGATGTTAAGTTTTGAAAAAGAAAAATGGCTGTTATGAGATATTTTTATTGACAGGTTAAATGGTCATTAACCCTTAATAATAACACAAACAATATTCCTGCCAAAACAGCTTTGCCACAGGCAAAAAATAAATCAATGATATTTATATTTTTTGTGTACAAATCATAAGATAAAATTTAGATAAAATCATAATTACATGGGCATTATCTGACTTTAAAGATTCTATCAACTGAACTCTTATGGAAGCTATTGATCGTTGGAAAAGGGTTGTAATTGTGAATCTCTTAAATAGGACAAACTCGCCTTCCGTATTTCCAACAACAATAGACTCTGCTTTGTATACTGTGAAAATGCGTGGATTTGACTGAATTTTATCACACGTTCTCTGGAGTTAATTTGAATGTATTTGTGAGAAAACTGTTTGGTGAATTTCATTATCTCGTGATAGTTAAGAATCGCATCTAGACAGTTCACAGAGGTATTTAGATTTGTATCTTACATTTTAATCTCAGTCATGTTTTATTTGTGACTTTTAATGCACATTAATTGATTATGGCTGCATAAATATTGTGAAGATTAAATATTGCATAAAAGTCATCTTGCGTTCAAACTACGATATATTTTTTTAGAGTTCTGCAACATTTAAACTTGAATTGATAAATATTTTGTACTTCAAAAGAACATTAAATAAAAAGTAAATGTATTCCTGTAAACATTTATTTATTTCATTTTTTTTCTCAAATTTTTAACTTTTAAAATTTTGTACATGCCGGTTTTTTGAAGAAAAGTATTTTAAGTATTTTTCGTCAGTGCAATCATTTGTTGTTAGTGTCTTTGTTGAAAATATTTTTGCTGTTATTGTAAGAATGCAAAAATGTGAGTTAATGTTGATTCTAAAAGAAAATAACTCATAATATATTAGTGACATTTAACATTAAACTTGTAACACAAATGAACATGCATGTGCTGCAAATGTTGAGGTATTTTCGTCACTGTCACCTTTTGTTCTTTGTGTCATTGTTGTTGTTATAGTTGTTGTTGTCAGAATGCAAAAACGCGAGTAAATATTGGGTATATCCGGAAAAAAATCAAGTAAAAAATATCAATGAACATTGAACTTGGTACATTCCCTTACAAGGAACATACATGTGCATGTGATGCAAGTTCCATAATTCAAGTTGATATATCTCTTGAGTTATGGCCCTTGAACAGCTGAGAAAAAAATGGATGAATCTTGCTCTTGTTTTATCCCATAGCATGCAATAGTGTATGAAGCAGTATATGACATGAAGCAATTTTTGTAAGATATAACATACTGATAAAAATTAGCGTTTTTTTATCAATGTTCAGAATTTTACCTTTCTCTGTTTTCAGTGTATAACCAGACAGCTATTATTTTGAAGCTGGATTGATAACTGATAAGCCAACATGGCGGACAGACCGATGTTAACAGGTGGCAAAGAGAGCGAGCCTAAGACAAAACTGCAAGTGGTAAGAGCTTTTTAGATCTTAAAGATCAGGTCATAGTCTTGATTATGTTGCAGGCGTCTTGGTGTTGACACTGGCAAAGTGTCATTTGTTGTTGACATAACTCTGACTAAATATTTCAATCGTTATGTCCCTTTGTAGTGGTACTGTTGCATTAAGTTTGCTTTATTAAAGCTCATTATTATACCCCCTTCAAAAAAGGTGGGGTATATGGCTTTGCACATGTAAGTTGGTCTATCGGTTTGTCATTAAGCCAAACTGAGAACTAGAGAACGTTTGGGCCTAAGGTCTTGGAGGTTTGTCATGACCAGCAGATGACCCCTATTAATTTTCAGGTCAGTAGGTCAAAGTTTACAGTGTCACAGTGAGCTTCAACAGATGAAGCGATCAATAAATAGAGAATGCTTGGCCTAAGGTCTGTCATGACCAGCAAATGACTATTATTGATTTTTAGGTCAGTATGTCAAATGTCACGGTCATGGTGACCTTAGAGCTCAAACAAACTTGTCTGATTGATAAATTGGATCTACTAATCCTTAAACTTGGTGGGGAGGTTGGTCATTACTTGTAGATCCCTGTTGTAGACCCCTCTGAATTTTAGATCAAAGGTCTAGGTAACAATATTGACCAGGATTACCATATGTTCATTTTTCAAAACAAGTCTTATAAAAAAGTAAATGTTAAAAGTTTTGCTTAAAAGTTGCAAGAAATTGATCATTTTCATATTTTTCAAACATTTTGGTTTATATACCATTCAATTGACCTTTAAGCAGCTATATGTCTGTATATCTGTACAACTTGCACTGCCAATATTCTTAACTTTATATTATCCATTAAACTTGTTCACTATCAACTATAACAGCATTTAGAACTGGTCAATAACTATGGCTACTTGCCTCAAACTTGGAACGGATGTTACAGTTATAACTTTAAATTAGCCATTTGGACATATAATGTGACCAGACTAATTTACTTCCATTAGTGGGGACAAACAATTACGTGTTGTACAATTATCTCTTGTACTTTATTGTTATTGAACCTGAACCTAATCTCAAATCTCGATGAAAAGAATTATGTAAGGTTATAGTAGTTACATGCGTGCATGTCCTATTGAATTCACCATTGGATAATTATGATAATAATGCTTATTGTTCAAGTGTAAAACATGACTATTTTATTGTTGAAAAGGTAGATGAAACATTCTTTTTATTTAAATACTCGCATTTTTAAAAGACAAAATATGACACCATTTAGAAATAAACTTTAAATTGTATGATAAAAATGGCTTTCAAAATAATAAATATTATTTTTTATAGTTTTTCAACATTGGCACAGAATCTTGATTAACCTGCTATTAAGCTTCAGGTTTGCTTAATACTCCACTGGACACTATTTTTGTCAGAAGAATTTGGCACAAGTAGAAAACTAGAAAGAAATCCAAACTGACACGACAAGAAGAGTGTTTGTCTTAACTAAGTTGATTAGACTAGCACTAAATCAGTGTTAGTGCCAATTAATGTCCAAGACCAGTAGCTGAAATGCTTGTTCTATCATGGAATGCACTGATTACTTTTCTGGGAGTGTACATGTACGGTAGTCCAGTAAGGAATAGCTTGTATTTTAAGGAGAAGGAATATGTATATATGTTTCTGGTCCAGTAAGGAATAGCTTGTATTTTTAGGAGAAGTTGACATAGTATTCCCTTAAGTAATTGAGCTAGTGATCTCTTTTGAAGTTGAGATAGTATTCCTTTAAGAAATTGAGCTAGTGATCTCTTTTGAAGCTGAGATAGTTATCCCTTTAGTATTTGAGCTAGTGATCTCTTTTGAAGTTGAGATAGTATTCCCTTTAGTATTTGAGCTAGTGATCTCGTTTGAAATTTAGATAGTATTCCCTTTAGTAATTGAGCTAGTGATCTCTTTTGAAGTTGAGATACTAGTCCCTTTAATAATTGAGCTAGTGATCTATTTTGAAGTTGAGATCAAATCCCCTTTAATAATTGAGCTAGTGATCTCTTTTGAAGTTGAGATAGTATTCCCTTTAGTAATTGAGCTAGTGATCTCTTTTGAAGTTAAGAAAGTTATCCCTTTAGTATTTGAGCTAGTGATCTCTTTTGAAGTTGAGATAGTATTCCCTTTAGTAATTGAGCTAGTGATCTCTTTTGAAGTTGAGATAGTATTCCCTTTAGAAATTGAGCTAGTGATCTCTTTTGAAGCTGAGATAGTTATCCCTTTAGTATTTGAGCTAGTGATATCTTTTGAAGTTGTGATAGTATTCCCTTTAGTATTTGAGCTATTGATCTCGTTTGAAGTTGAGATAGTATTCCATTTAGTAATTGAGCTAGTGATCTCTTTTGAAATTAAGAAGGTTATCCCTTTAGTAATTGAGCTAGTGATATCTTTTGAAGTTGAGATAGTATTCCCTTAAGTAATTGAGCTAGTGATCTATTTTGAAGTTGAGATAGTATTCCCTTAAGTAATTGAGCTAGTGATCTCTTTTGAAGTTGAGATAGTATTCCCTTTAGAAATTGAGCTAGTGATCTCTTTTGAAGCTGAGATAGTTATCCCTTTAGTATTTGAGCTAGTGATATCTTTTGAAGTTGAGATAGTATTCCCTTTAGTATTTGAGCTATTGATCTTGTTTGAAGTTGAGATAGTATTCCATTTAGTAATTGAGCTAGTGATCTCTTTTGAAATTAAGAAGGTTATCCCTTTAGTAATTGAGCTAGTGATATCTTTTGAAGTTGAGATAGTATTCCCTTAAGTAATTGAGCTAGTGATCTATTTTGAAGTTGAGATAAAATCCCCTTTAATAATTGAGCTAGTGATCTCTTTTGAAGTTGAGATAGTATTCCCTTTAGTAATTGAGCTAGTGATCTCTTTTGAAGTTGAGATAGTATTCCCTTAAGTAATTGAGCTAGCAATCTCTTTTGAAGTTGAAATAGTTTTCCCTTTAGTAATCCCTTAAGTAATTGAGCTAGCAATCTCTTTTGAAGTTGAAATAGTTTTCCCTTTAGTAAATGAGCAAGCGATCTCTTTTGAAGTTGAGAAAGTATTCCCTTTAATAATTGAGCTAGTGATCACTTTTGAAGTTGAGATAGTATTCCCTTTAGTATTTGAGCTAGTGATCACTTTTGAAGTTGAGATAGTATTCCCTTTAGTATTTGAGCTAGTGATCTCTTTTGAAGTTAAGAAAGTTATCCCTTTAGTAATTGAGCTAGTGATCTCTTTTGATGTTGTTATACTATCCCCTTTAATAATTGAGATAGTGATCTCTTTTGAAGTTGAGATAGTGATCCCTCTAAAAATTGAGATAGTGATTTCTTTCATGATTGAGCTAATGGTCCATTGATTGATTGAGCCTGTGATTTTTGAACGATTGATACAGTGAATCCTTGAGTGACTGAGCCTAAGAACACCATTGTTATAATAGATTCTAGGACTGAAATTATTTCATCTAGTGTAAGACATAATAAAACTGCAAGAAATAAGACAAATTATTAATATTTCATTTTTATAATTCTGTTTGGCCAAGGAGATAAAAAACACTTGGTTCTTGATTAATTATTGTTTTGTTAGAAACACTCTTTTGTCCTGCCTTTTTAATCTGACAAACTTATGTGAAGTATTTACAGCTGCAAAAATAAGCATAACAAACAGGGTGCATTACTATTACGTCTATTTTTAAAGAAAATGTAAATGTTTTAGAAAAAGAAATTGTTCAAATAAATAAATGATTGTTTAAAGTTCTACTATAATTTTGGAAAACGATTGTCATTAACATACAAGTTCACCAGAGATATATTTGTTAAACTTTCTTGAAAAAAAGGAATGTTTTGCATGAGAAGCCGTAAAATAAGTTTTTTATGAGAGGGTTAATGTCAATGTTAAGAAGCTGATGATTTACTTGACAGATAAACAAAAACTGGCTTAATCTTGAACCCAGCTGTATAATTCTGGATGTTAGTTGTTTTTGAAGTGCATGATGTGTGGGACTGTTGGAAAGAAATGTAAATGATTTTAACACATATGTCTCCATGACAGTTGCTTAATTAAGAGATGGAAAAATTGCTGCGCAGTCTGTTAATTGTACCATGTTTGAGAGGTTGTTTTTTTTTCTTCGTGTAAACATCAAGTCCCATATTGGAACTGTAATTAACATGTAGAATGATCGTAAAATGGTCGTAACCGTTCCATAACAACTACGCAGATAAATTATAATGTTATTTACTTATACCACACACTATTGAGCCATGTATCAAGGCAATACGCACGTAGGCCAATGTGTCGCATTCGTCAGAAAAAGTGAAAATAAGTTAAAAATATGCAATAAAAACTGAGGACTAAGGTGTCATATTGACACTGAAATAGCCTCTTAATTGTTACTTTTAACCACCGGCGAGAGGGGGCATGCCACACTCGCAGCATTTTTGATCGAGACGCAGCTATGCTGCTCATACTTTGAGTACACTTCAAAAGCATCCAGGTTCGCCCCTGCTATTAAACATTACAAAACAGGCATGTCACTGCTAACCCTCTTGATTGAATTTATACACTCCAGCTAAAGCACTTGTGTATAATCTCAATCATTGGAGTTGTGGGTGCTGTAATTATTACATGTACGTAGATGACATTTTGTTCAATAGTCTCAATGTCCATGATTAAGTACATATTCCCTCAAGTCAAGTCAATCATTCATCAGAACATGAGAATGATGATCAAGTGTTAAGCGCTTCCAACACTTAATTGTGGGAGTTGTTTATCTATTGCTTTGCATTTGACAAGGATCCTGATATATTCAATTTGACAAATTGTATGAAGGAATGCAATGCACCCCACAAAGAACTTAGTTCTTTGGTTGCTCAGCATTGCTTGTTGATAACTTAAATGTATGGAAAATGCATTATACATGAATTTATTACAGTCTGTATATAATTTGCTCTTTATTTCAACTGAATTGGACACGAAATTAAAAATTCATTCCAACCTAAAAAAGATGGTTTGTGATATTATTTTAGGTATAATTATTTTTAGGCAGATTATCAGAAAAAACTTAAGTAAAATCTCAATCTCAACTCATTTTACCATAAAACAACAAAAAATATTGGAAAAAAATATGATTTTACACATTTTAAAACCGCATTTTATCATTGAATAAGTTGATTATATTCTTTGGTATAGATTCCTAGGGTAAAATATTCTACAGCCAAAAATGTACTTGAGTACAATTCATTGCCTTTTAACAATTACTCCAGTATATATTTTGCTCTAGAATTAGTTTTCTTTGAAATATTATCAAATTCTTTCAATAACATATTCTATGAGAAAATACATTTTCAATAAGTATAACAAAATACAATATTTTGAATAACACTATGCTTTTATGTGTGGTAAATTGAGTTGAGATTGAGACTAAACTTGAGTATTTTTGTGATATTGGGGCCAGGTTTTATCGCATTGCGGTGTTTTCTGAACATGAAACCCTTTCAAATTTTATCAGAATAGTTTGAGGTCACAAAGCATTCAAAATTCACATATTTGTGGGTTAGAAACCTTAATGTCAAGTTCAGGACATACCAGGATGAGATTTGTTCGAGTGGTTTGTATACCATATTATATCATGTATAGGACGCTAGCATAGATAGGACGCAGGCAAGAAAATAGTTGAAAAACGGGTAAAAACCCTTAATATATAAGATAGGACGCAGCGGAAAAATGTCAAAGTCGGAGCCGAAAAATTGAGGTTGGTAAAGTATTTATAACATATATTGAAGTAAAAAAAAAAAGTTATATAAGGCATATTTCGATAACTGTCTTGTGAATTTCGATAATTATCGTCGTATATCGGTAATTTAGCATTTCGGTAATTTAGTTAAGTCTTGACATTTTGAGAACATTCACGCATATTATAAGACTTATACAAATGCTGTAATAGTCCCGACACGCATTCTGACTGACAGTCAACCGTTGCAATAGTTCCGACATGCCTTCTGAATGACAGTCAACCGTTGCAACCGTTGCAAAACTGTGTAAAACTGATGATTGTTTTGATAAGGCTTGTCGCTGGGCGGAATAAAGCATGTCAGGCATAATTAATGCGTGTCGGTAATTAGCCTTGCAAGCGGAAAGCACGTCGGGTAAAATGCGAACAAACAACCATACGGTATTACCATCGCAATAGTTCGTTCTATTGATGTTTTTCTAATGACAGACAGCGGGTGTTTTTCACACCTTCGCACATTTGAAAAGATTTGATAGTGACAATAATGCTACTTTGCGTTATGCACATTCCTTTATTAATTTTTTAAAACAGTAACATACAACAAAATGTTTTGTAAAATATCGAAACATTAAAATCATGAACAACGATTAATTGATATTTACCTCCTTTCCCGATTTTCCGTTGCCGTTATAACTCAATCCAGTTAAATGCTGATTCACATCGAGTTTTTGTGAGTAGCGTCCCTTTTGTAAAAAAATAAACACTCATGTTTGTGTTCAATTTATTTCTCAATAAATCATTTTAAAGTAAACATTCAATATATTTCTGCGTGTGTTAACTTGCGTGATTTTACCTATGTCAGTTGTTCTCTTCGGTGACGCAGAACAGATACTTACTATTACCGCGTTCTTCCCCGGTCCGATATTTTCGACCTGAAATGGACTTGGAAAAAAACAGATGAAATTCTAATAGCATAGAAAGGACGCAGGCAATTTTTAAGACGAGAATTGGGAGTAAAAAAGTGCGTCCTATGCATGATATAATACAGTACATGTGTCTTGAGTTGAAGCTTTTTCATGTTGTCCTAAAAACAGACTTAAACAGGGTTCATTTGTAAGAGTAGGCAGCACTCTTAGGATCTGAGATTGGTGCAACAGTCTGAAAAATACTAGGTAGGGGATGAACAAAGTTGTTGTTTTTAAGTCCAGTTAAAATAGCAAACAAGATGGCAATGCTTACCATGACATTTCGGTATATTGTGTTTTAAATCATTAATACTTGATGATTTTAATTATAAACAACACAAATGGTCAACAACAACTAAAAATCAGAAAATCGAAAATGTTTGTTTTTATCTAGGGTCGAAAAAAAATGCCAGGGTGAGAGTTTTTGCTAGGTGGAGTCTGGTAGATATTCATTGTAGACCTTAGATTGATATCAGGTGAAGATCAGTAGAAGGCAATATAGATTATAGGAATAAATATTTTTCTCCCAGAAAATTAATATTCGTTGTTAGGTATAACCTTTTTGCTTCAATTGCTTCTATTACGTAACTCGGTATACAGAGCTACAAAAAACTGGAATCTTGTCAATTACCACAAGATTTAAACTCAGTGAGGAATAAACAATTATTGCTCTTTGATTACAGCAATTCCTGATATCTCAGGAGTTGAGTACTTATCCTTAAGCTGGTTGCAAACATACTCTCCCATGAAGGAAACCAGATTTCACTCTGTAAATATGATTCTAGTACAGGCTTACAGCATGTCAAGTGCAATGATTTGGGTACCCTACATCTTTATGTCTTGTTAATAGTCAGAAAGCATGTTATTGCTACATAAAATAATCCTTTTTTTATTTTTTATGCAGTTATCACTCTCAGATGGCAAAACATAGCCTATGTCTTATCCAATCTGGTACATTTAATGCTATGGCATTTATTTTCACAAGAAAATGTGTATATGCATACTAATACCTAAGCAGACATTTGAGCTCGTATTCCATGCATACAAGTCAATTACACTTACAGGAGGTTTAGAGCATTGTTGTTGTTTTTTCTAGAAAAAAAATATTATGAATTTGCCCCAGATATGCTGCATTTGTAACTGGAAGGTTTAAGGTCAATGTATTTTTTTCTGATAAAACATCACATGCTAACATATATGTTATGATAGTTTTGTTGATTCAGATATGTTCAATACCTTTTGCATTAATCCATTTATAGGTTTAAGTACCCAAGAAGTGTGTAAAGCACTGCACTTTTCAAAGTCAAGGTCACACCAACTACTAGTGTGTTTTTACCTGCTCAATATAAGAATTCAAAATAATGCAGCATGTCAATATGCTGAGCAAATGGTTAAGTGGCCTTGACAGTTGAAGGTCAAGGTCATAAGAGTACATCTTCAGATCAGTGAACTACTGTCCTATCTTGTTGACACAGTGTCTAGAGCCTTATGGCTTCAATTGGTTTGTTTGTCCTTAATGCCTCAGTCACATTTGCTCAACGGCTAGGCTACTACAGCTGCCATAGGCCCCAGAAATCAGAGATATGTGTGGCAGCCGCAGATGATCTACAATGCAGGGTAACCATACCACATATCCCTATAATTTACAGGCCGTAGGAGTATAATGTGGAGTTATAACTTTTTTTCATTTGAAAGGGGCTGTACTCCATATGATAAAATAGCGAAAAAAAGAAGGAAACTGTCGAAAACTGACATAAACTTGGCATCGATGTTTACAATGCATTGAAACTTACTAACTGAAGTACCACATAGTTTACAATTTATTAAAGTTTAGCAGTTAATTTGTATTTTTCCATTAAAAAAGATTACTGGGTATGTCTACCAGGTAGAATTCATTCCTTATGCGTGATTGGCTAGTTGGTGTTATTATGTGATATTACCGAGGTAGGTGTATAGCTTAATTATGTCACCCAATTAGTATAAGCCGTTGTAGCTCAGTGGATAAGGCGCTGGACTGCAATTTTGGCGACATGGGTTCGAACCCAGTCTCTGACACATTTATTTTTTACATTTTGGTACTTTTTTTACAATTATGATATCAAAGTGTTACACATTCTATTAGATAATCGTCCTGAGATTCGTTACAGAAAAAAAACTTTTTGGTGCCAATCAGGTGTACAGTCCCTTTAAAGCTCCCTGTTGCAATAGCTATGCCGTAGCTATGCCGGAGAGCCCTTTTATGCCCACACGGTCGCCATATGGCCCCACCTTGTGGAACTTTTGCAACTACCTAGCATCTGTCTTGGTATTTGTCAAAATTCTACTGCCACTGCAGGGATGCCCTAAGTTGACCATGTATCATCTCTACAAAGGCCATATGGCAGCCGAAGGTTTTCTGTCTTCAAAACTTCAAAATACGCCATGCAGCTACCCTGGCGTTTGTGACGGCTGCAGTTGCTTATGTGACCGAGGCATTAGTATCACAATTTTTATTTCCTCACCGACATAGCAGTGTGTTAGGGAGTGTTTCATGGTTGTTAATTTTGAAAAGGGTCATGGTTGTTAAATTTTAAATGAGATGTTCGTGCACTTGAATCCTGAGGATTGCTTGTGGTTGTGCCTTGTAGCCTTGTAGCAAACATGTGCATTTGAACAACAGCTTTAATACATAAATAAAAGTGTTCATAAAGCATAAAAACTATTATAAGATCTATAAATGAAATAAATCATGTATGCGTGAATAAAAATTAATGTGCCGTATCAAAATTTGTTTTGAAATGATACATTTTATCTTTTATTTATGATCTCAATCTATACATAATTGATAATGTTACATCTACCTTATTCAAACTTGCTTATACAAATTGGCAATGAAAATATATTGACCTTAGTTATGGATGTGATAAATTGTTATAAATTTATTTTCAGAAAAGAATGAAGAAAAAGTACAGATTCTTAGTTATTGTGTTCTTTGGCCAAAAATAACTTGCTTAGTGTAAATGGGAAATAGCCCACACAATAAATCAATAATAATATACTTATTGGAAGTAATCATTATGATCAAATATTAAAATGTGAATACGTCTGGTCATTCTATCGGCTGAGGTGTGAGCGCCAACACTAAATATATCTATGAATTGTTCGTGTTGCTTTTGTAATTGAATGCAATGCGAAATATTTAGTTTAAACTAACTTGTGACAAAAACTGATATCTTAATCATCAATAGAATCCTGGTAGAGTGTGCTTAATGAGTAGAAACTGGTGTTTAAGTGTCTGTTTGTGTCTGTTAAGGCCATGAAAAGTTTGCAGGTCATGGGGATCAAACCCCACCATCTTAAAATGCTGGAGGTTCGAATTTTCCAATGCATACTGGCAACTCATGAATTATCATTTTTCTTGCATACATTTTAATTACTTTGATGTTAGAAACACAGTTCTTGAACATTTTTCCAAACAGTTTCTTACAGACCATGACCTTTTTTATTTTTTATTTCTACAATATCATTTTTTTCTTTTTCATTTTTTCCCCTGTTTTGATACATCATAAATAGAAAATAAAATTATGCATTAAGCTCTTTTAAATTGGCTTGTTGTGTTTGACACATTTTTCATTGAGGTTGGAAAATGATCTTCCCAGGGCTGGTATAAAGGTCATTGAGATGATAACCGGAAACACATATTTAGTATACAAGATAAACTTGTTTCTCACAATTGTCCATTTTTTTTTATTTCAGGTCCTAGGATGGTGTCGAAAAAATCTACTTCTGGTGCTCACAATATTGGGCGTAGTTATGGGCGTAATTCTGGGCTCCCTCATTCGTCTCGCAGAGCCCTCACCAATGGCAATCGAGTTGATAGCTTTCCCGGGAGAGATCCTTATGCGGGCCTTGAAGATGTTAATTCTACCCCTGATTGTTTCCAGTTTAATTGTGGGTATGTAAATTGGTTTACTATTCTTAATTGTTTATACAGCAGTTTTTGATGTTTGTGTATTTATATGGCCAAAAAAAAATAGATTTTCCTCAGTGGCTTGATGTTGTTTTTGGTTGCATATGTGTGTGATAAAATTAATGTGGGCTAAAAAGACCAATATTGGCATCCAAATTTAGTGCTAATGTTTTTTTAAGTATAGAATAGCTCAATTGTATTTTCCCCCTTGATATTGTTTTAGTATTGTAGTGCTATTTCATGACTAATGCAGCATGTAAAATTCGGCATTAGTTTCTGCCATAAAATGAAAACTATTTGACGTATTAAATGAAACTTGGTATGAATGTTAACAATGCCAGTCATCCTTTTATGTTTTTATATCATCAAGATTATAGTTCTGAGAATATAATCACTATCCCAGATTGATATTGCTATCATAGATGGAAAAGTTTTTTTATCAATCATAGAGAATTACAAAACATGTCAACATTATTTCTTAATCAACATGCCAACAATTAATTTAATGGCTTTTCATGATGTACCTCGTTACTGAGTTTTCTTGGTTTGATGAAGTGCATTTCCTTTGATATTCAGGTTTTTTGTATAAATTAAATTACTCTTTCATTGGACAAAGAAAAGTATTTTGTTTAGTGTTCTACTTGCAAACCACATTTTAAGCTTGTCTTTTGTTTGGAAAGAAAAGACCTTGGCCGTTCCTTGACCTTGGCCGTACCTTGACCTTGGCTGTTCCTTGATCTTCGCCATTCCTTAACCTTGGCTGTTCCTTGACCTTGGCCATTCCTTTACCTTGGATGTTCCTTGACCTTGGCCATTCCTCAACCTTAGCCAGTTATCGACCTTGGCCATTCCTTGACCTTGACCGTTCCTTGACCTAGGCTGTTTCTCAAAATTTACAAAGATATTCAGATAAAATTTGGTATATCTGTAAACTGACAATATGGGAATGTGTATTAAGGCCCATAACTCTTGCTCCAATTTTTGTCAAGTTATTTCCCTTGAACAGGAGAAAAATGGAAGATTGTTTGCATCCACTCCTTATTCTATGTTTTTTAATTGTCGGACATAAAAATGACAAAGTAATTATAGCCATCATCGTTTAAAACTATATCCATTACTATTTGTCATATTATTTTATAAAATTTCGTGAATTATTTTGATTAATGGAGTTGTTAAATTGTGTGATTTATTTTGATAAATTAGTAACTTCAACTTTTTATCAAAAATGGGGTTTGCTGATATTTTGACCCACTTGTATAATATTTAAGGTGAACAATATAGTTTGTTGCAAAAAAGCATTTAATTTTAGAACATTACCACTCATTCAACGTTAATGATAAAAACAAAACAAAAAACATATGATTTAGGTACAGATTGCTTTGATCATTTAAGTCAAATAAATTAAAGATGATAATACATTAAAAAAAAATTTTTTTGGCATTTATTCAAGTATTGAACGTGTTGACAACTTTTTATTTTTTTGTATAAGAATGAGCCAATTTATAAGAAAATGCATGGAAACCAGTGATATAAGACAGCTGACAAAAAATCAGATTGCACATATTCATATTTAAGTTAAAAAAGAGAGAGATGTTTTATGCATTTTTCTTACATCATTAGTAATGCTTTAAGCCAAAGAACATAATTTTTGAACGGAAATATGATAATCTGCGATCTGATCTTTTGTCAGTAGATTTTTTTACACTAATTTGCAGATATTTACGGAGAAATTGGTTCATTCCAAGACAAAAAATAAAAATAGTTATCAAAACGTTCAATCTGAGAGAGTGAAGCTTTAAACCCTTCATTAAGTAATGGTCACAAGTAAGTAGTTGATCACCTGGGTTGAATATTTATGCAAATTTCAAATTGCTGAATTAAGTTTTAGTAAACAGCACAGCAGGTTACAAATTGATGGCTTATAATTAGGATGTCAGCCTCACAATAGAGACTTGAAAGATGATTCATAGTCATTTCAGTAATGTAACTATTCTGAAGCTCAACTTACATTCTTTCCCCAAAAAGCTGTTAAAAATTGCACTAGTTGAGGTGATAATGTTTGACAGTCATTAAAACTGTTTCGGGTGTTGAATTCAAACCTAAACAGTACATTTGAACCCCGACAAACAGAAGTGGTTCTTAAAATATCAAAAATAATCATTGTTTTCGTATCTTATCAAATATTCTATTCAACAAAAACAACTTAAATTACCTTAAAAGTATGTTTGACCTTAAAAACAAGACTGGTGACCCCATATGAATTAAAAGATAGATTATAATTCATTTTTTTTTTTAAATGGGGACGAGGGATTACATTTTTTTTCCTAGATGACCGATTCACCATTGAATATGTGTTCATGCTCTTCCTTATTGCATAAGGGACCATAAAAATGTATTTCTAGAGGAACCACGGACCCCATTGTAACAATTCTTCTTTTTTTTTTACATGTGAATGTTTACATCAACACTGGCTGGTATGAATAAACGCCATTCCAAAACAGTACTGGACTGATACGCAAATACAGACGCCAGTTCTACATTTATATTTGAGTCAATAAAATTTAAGGGCCTGCGGAAAAAAAAGGATGTGGGCGAGGATGAATGTCTTGCAATTCATTTATAGTCGCCTAGGTGCCCCTGTCATATTTCCTGTATGACCTATTTCTTCTTGGTGAAATAAATTTTTTACTTGAACATGAGCTGATTGTTCAGAACTTTTTTAAAGTTAACAACATTGTTAACAACATCGTTGTTAACTGTTAACTATGGATACACTTGTGATATACTGTATTAATAACAAGATTAGATACAGCTGTTTCAAATGTACTTCTTTAAATATGTAAGCTAATAGTAAAATATTTCATGTTTAAATGTCTTGAATCAACTTGTTAACTTTAACGAAGTTCTAAACATTATTGGCCCCAATCGAGGTATATCATTTACATATTCCATAATGTTCAACCTCATTATTACATCACTTCCTATTTAAATCGCTGGTCAATAGTTTTTGCTTTTTGACCGATCAATAGTTTTTGCTATTTGACTGGTCAATAGTTTTTGCTGTATACCGGTCAATAGTTTGGTAGGCAGTCAATAGTTCTGAATTTTCTTGTTGGTAAATTATTTTCTTTTTGTTCATTGCATATTTAGCTACACACTCATAAGAGAAAAAAAAGTTTAGTTTAAACTTATTTATTTTACAACGATTGTAAAACAAGTTATAACACCATTAAATTAATCACTCTCATTGGCACATGTAATGCAAGAGTGTGGTGTTATGTTGTGGGGGTAACTGCACCTGGAGGAAACCCACTAATTCAATTATACTTTAATGCTTTATAATACATTAAGTATGATTGGAAAAAAAGAAAGTTTATGTATAATATTTCTTAAATTGAAAATTCCAGTTTTAAATCAAAGTGTGCATCAAGGTTAAGTGATATGAAAGGTGTATGTTTACATTTCGCCTATGAACAAGGGAAGCCACTCAAAATATTATTTACAGTATTAATTGCTTGTATCAGGTACACGTTGATCCATGCCATGGAACTTTTATGATCAACTATTCTTCTGTCATGTAATACTTTTTTCTTAAATGGCTGGTCGGTCAATTAATAGTCAAAACTTGGCTCGGGCAACAGTTGACTGTTTTTTTCTCAAACTTGGGCAAATATTTTTTTTACTATTTACCAACAAGCCATTCAACAAGTGTTTACTATTGGCAAGATGTTTTACTCCCTTAAGTTTTTTTGCTGCAGTTATCTCCCCCATAACCTTTTAGTATCCAAATTCCAGCAGCTGAACCTGCAATAGTATAGGTCTTTCTACGATTTGGCATCAATAGGAACTGAATTTTTATTATAAAAAATGAAAAAGTTTCACATTAAGTACCAGTTTTATTGTTCACTGTTATGTATTGAATGTATGCAATTAACTTAAGTTAACAGTAAAACATATTTTACAACCATGCAATTATTTATAACCACCTGGGTTAAATTATAGTTTGGCAGATGAAGTGCACTTAATGTGTCTTTTATGAAAAAATTGTCTTAATTTATCACGAATTATCACAAATTGGCTATTATGCGAGAGTTGAACTGTAAATGCTTTAATGGAAATTATTCCAGTTTTAGTTTTTCATGTCATAAATTTTTAAGGTTTCTCAATTTTTGAGAATTAAAACAAAATATTTATGGGCTTTTACCATGATAAATTACTATATTAAAGTACATTTAGCACTCTAATATCAAAGCTGCACTCTCACAGATTGTCTGTTTTGACCCTGTTTAAAAACAATTGTCTCAGAATTGGCTGATTTTGGTATCAATCCATTCAATTCAGTCATATAAGATAACTCACATTAGAACAAATCTCAATCGTTTAGGAAACTGCCGAAAAATTCCATACTTTCTTAAAGCGTTAGTAACGCTTTTAGCTAAAAAACATCAATTCTGGAACTTAAATATGAAAAAATGCTATCTGATCTTTGATTTTGTCAGCAATCCTGTATCACTGCTTTCCAGACATTTACGGAAAAATAGGCTCATTTGTGATTACAAGACAAAAGATTTCTTTTTGTCAAAACAGTCAATCTGTGAGAGTGCAGCCTTAAGCTTATAATCCTTTATGTAATTCTTTATACTTTATAATTTTGTAGTAAAGTTGATGTCACTATCTTATCAATGTGTGTTCGCCAAAATATCATTGGATAAAAACAATTCAGTTAAATATAATAGTGGAGTTGGAAATGAAAGTGTCAGAATGTTTTGCCTGCAACTTCAAATAAACTTTGTCTCAGCATCACTTTCAATAGATAGCATTGCTATCGGTTTGAAATGATAAGATGGCATCTGAGGGCCCTAGCTGTTTCATTAAAGATCAAAAGGTTTAAAATTGTTAATTTCCAGGCATAACCCAGTTTTAGGAGTGACCCCGTTTTTGGCATGACCCTGTTTTAGGAGTGACCCCGTTTTTTGTGTAAACTGTCCCGTTTTTGGCCTAAACTGTGTTTTAATAAAAATATCGTAAGGACATTTATCCATAGATTCTGCCTGTACTTTTTAGGGGTCCTCAAGCGCTCTCTTAAGCAGCGTGAAGTTTCTAACTAAGATATCTTATTGATGGGCCCTGGTTTGTATTAGCTGTTTCATCATTTAGTAAAATTTAAGCCTGAATGTTGAATTGTTGCTATACATGCAGATTTTAATTTAAAAGGGATAGAATGTCTGAGCCGGATGATATTTGATTTTTGCCGGGTAACAGATTATTGCTTGGTGCAAAAAATCTAGACATGAAGTGACATAAAATCAGATTCAATTAATGCAAAGTCTTATACAAAAGCAAAATAATTTGCATTTAAAATAGTTAATAACGAAGCTGTCACTAAAGTTTTACACGATTGAATGTTTTATATTTGTAAGACCACAAATAAAAAAGTTTTTTTTTAATCTTATCCGACTGCCTCACAGAAAACACTCACACCTAATGATTTTTAAACCCCTTTATTCGTTATTGGCCCTGAAATGTTTTTTTAGGCTCTTTATTGGATATTTGCACCCGAATGATTTTTAAGCCTCTTTATTGGATATTTGCACTCAAATGATTTTTAAGCCCCTTCATTGGTAGTTGGCACCCAAATGATTTTTAAGCTCCTTCATTGGTAGTTGTTACCCGGATTTTAGCCTCTTAATTGCTTATTGGAACCCGGATTATTTTTAGCCCCTTCATTGCTAATATTGGCACCCAGATTATTTTTAGCCCCTTCATTGCTTGTTGGCACCCGAATTATTTTTAGCCTCTTCATTGCTTATTGGAACCCGGATTATTTTTAGCCCCTTCATCGCTTATTGGCACCCAGATTATTTTTAGCCCCTTCATTGCTTGTTGGCACCCGAATTATTTTTAGCCTCTTCATTGCTTATTGGAACCCGGATTATTTTTAGCCCCTTCATTGCTTATTGGCACCCAGATTATTTTTAGCCCCTTCATTGCTTGTTGGCACCCGAATTATTTTTAGCCCCTTCATTGCTTGTTGGCACCCAAATTATTTTTAGCCCCTTCATTGCTTATTGGCACCCGGATTATTTTTAGACCCTTCATTGCTTATTGGCACCCTGATTATTTTAAGCCTCTTCATTGCTTATTGGCACACGGATTATTTTTAGCCTCCTCATTGCTTATTGGCATCCGATTTTTTTTAGCCTCTTTATTGCTTGTTGGCACCCGCATTATTTTTAGCCTCTTCATTGCTTATTGGCAACCACATTATTTTTAGCCTCTTCTTTGGTAGTTGGCACCCTAATAATTTTTTAGCCTTTTCATTGGTTATTGGCACCCAAATGAATTTTAGCCTTTTCACTTGTCACCCGATTGATTTTTTGGTTTATTGATACCCGAATGATTTTGTATCCGCTTCATTGGATTAAGTTGCACCCGAATTATTTTTTAGCTTCTTCATTGTTTATCATGTCTTATTACTGAAGGTAGAAGGATGAAAATATAAAAGAACAAAAAAACCTACCTACCAACCCACCCCTCAAACACCACCCCTCAAACTGTAGGTCAGCTTAGGCCCCCAATTCTTTTTAGTCTTGGCCTTTTGCTTAATCACAATAGCATCAGTTGAACTGATGAATCATATTACATAAAAGTGAATGACTTGCCTGATACCTTGTATGATGTGTAATATAAATAATTAAACTGATAAGAAAATTTCTATAAAATACTGTTTCATATGGAAACATTATGTGTTTGTCTTTTGCTTTTTATGTCAGTAAGTTAATACCCAGACACTTTATGATTTTCACATTATTTTGATCACAAATTTATTTTATTTCATTACGACTTTGGGTAAAAAAAATCCTTCCACAATATTTTCTCATCTTATATTTGTTGTTTAGTGTACAAGTTGATTTTATTGTTGATTTGCCAAAAATAGTAGTAATGGTTTTATAATGATCTAAATATTATTGTCATAGCCTTGATGTCGTAAATTAGCGTTAGCATGAAAGCCTTAATTTTTGCCGTAATATTCCAAAGCCTTTGCAAGATATTTAAATGAAACTTGGTACACAGCAAAGCCTATAAAGCTGTCTGGCGTAAATCCACAATAAAATAGATCGTATCCAGCCGGAAACGCTAGCGGGCAAAGATCTCCTCTTACCTCAGGTCCTCCAGCAGGTTGCTCTCTGAAAACACGAGGACCTGGCACTTGCCTCTGATAAATAGGATTTCTAACGATAGCTCTATGTCCAGCTGACATCTTGGAAGGTTGCAAAGCTTCTAAATTATAGACTCAGTGTTTGAAACTCAGACTCAGACTTTGGACTCAAACTTTGATCCCAGAAACATTGAAATTGAATACCGTTTTACAGCCAAAAGTCTGAATCTTGTGTCCTAAGTTTACCTTTGAGGCTTAGACATGTATGTGAATACGACCCCTGGCTTCAATAATTATTGAGTTCTGACCCTTGTTTAGCTGAAAAACAACAGGCGAGCATTTGCTCTCAAGCGCTCTTGTTATTTGTTTGAAATTAGTTATAGTTTTAAGTTTATCTCAAGAATTGTTTTACTTGTCCAGGGAGGTAAACCTGGACTTAAATATGCTTGTAACTTTTTTTCTCTCCAACAGGAGTACACATACACTCGTGCAAATCGAGGGGCAGTCTAGCCGCCAGACATTGTCACATTGAAGGGTGACAAACAATGGTTAAGGCTCGGTCAGAAGCTAACCTTATAAAGTACATAAAATCATTGACAATCACTTTGCCTGACAATCATTTGACAAAGTGATCGTTATTCTATAAAATAATTTAACCTTAAAACTTGATAACGTGTCCTTTTGACACCCAACATACAATGATATTTCATTTCATTTTATTATGAAAACGTAATTGAAACTGCAGTATGTAAATATGTAATTTGAGAAGTGTGGATTTAGGTAAACATCCTCAAATGTCTGATTTAATGTAAAATTTTCTATTTTTTAAAACTTGTTTTAAACAGACTCAATTGCTTGATATGGAGTGATAATTATTTGTTAAATGCAAATATTGCTTTATTACATCCTATTAACAGAGATGTTATTGCAAACAGAAATCCCATTTATTCAGATTTCATAATATCCTACAAGAAAAATTATTCTAGACTTGTTTTTGCTTTCTTTTTTTTCTAAATATGAAACTTTGTTCGCAGGTGTATCGTCTCTCGATGCCAAGGCAAGCGGCCACATGGGCATTCGAACGCTGATCTACTACTTCGGGACGACGTTCATGGCAATCATCATCGGCGTTATTCTTGTTGTCACCATTCACCCCGGTCAGATGGACCTGAAAGACAAGCTTGCTGTTAGTAATGTGGACAGTCGCCTCACCGGAATGGACGCTTTTCTGGATCTTGCCAGGTAATTGTGCGATGAAGAAAAAGGTGGTGTACATGTCTATATCTTAAAAGCCAAACTGTTACCAGCCATACACTAGTTTATTATCCCCTGCTGAAAGACGGAGAAGATATAGTAATGGTAGTCGTGTGTGCGTCCAGGCCATCTTGTCTGGAGCACAACTTGAAAAACTTGAAAAGTCCTTGAGGTATTAACTTCAAACTTTATATACAGACAGATTTAATTTAGGAGAAATGCAGTGCCCAAGAACCATAACTCTGTGTGCAGTATTTTTTATTTACTGCCCTTTGTTAATTTTCATACTTGTGTTTTGTCAGGAGCACAACTTTGAGGTATTTACTTCATACTTCATATTCAAATAAATCTAATTTAGGAGAAGTTCATTGCAAAAGAATCATAACTCTGGGTGCAGTGTTCTTTGAGTTAAATTATTTCCAATGTTTAATTGTAATCCTTTGTCATAAGGCAAAATGGATATTGTTCTTAATTCGGTGGGGGTTATGGCAGTCTGTGACTGCTCTTGTTAGACCTAATTATTTTCTTGATTACTGACATTTTGTGCCAAAGACAGTCCTATCACTAGCCTGGAAAAAATGTTTATAACTGAAATACTAAATATTCAAATATCAGACAAAAACTTCAAATCAAATAATTCAAATTTAAAAGTTAACAACAATGTTGTTTATCACGTTGCTAACTTAATCAAAGTCCTGAACAATCAGCCCAATATATGTTGTAAAAATCATGTTTCGAGAAGTCAAAATTATTTGTGTAGAAATGAAAAATCTATTTGTTGAATAAATATTTACCCATTTCTAAATTCTTAAGGGTGCACCAGCTCCTTCATTTAATGCATGAAGCTATTTTGAACAAAAAAAATCAAAAAATATATTGAGATAAAATGGATATGCTCTTGAAGTTAAATGTGAACCATAAAATCAAATGTTTGTAGAAAAAGTCAGTAAATAAGAGACAATTCATATTGTACTCATTATAGATATTTTCATGTTATCTAAATAAAGAAAGCATTGAACGGTTTTATTTTTAAAAGCAGATTGTTTAGGCAGGTTGTTGAATGACGTATAAGCATTTATACCGTGATTGCCAACCCATTATCGACAGTGAAATCTAGGCTCTGACCATTGTCTAGTTGGCTACTTTGCATATATTGATGTAAACAAAAACATTCAATAGGACTGTATGGTTTAGCAAGTATTTGGTTTATCTAAACAGAATGTATTGAGCTTTAAAAAAAGAAGAAGAAAATCGCCGGAAAATGATACAGCGTTGCCCTTTAAAGTAAAAAGAACGGGTTTAAAAGAGAGCTCAGTTTTTCAATTAGTTTAATAGGCATTTTGAATAAGTTTTAGGGATAATACAGCCTTTTCCGCAAATGCCAACCTCTAAAAAAATTTGATTTATAAGATGGGTCTAACAATTTGTAAATGTCAGACACAATTTGCTATGGTTATCTTATAATATATGAGAGCTCTTTTGTAAGGAAATACCAGATCAGTTTTACCTTGTCTGTTTTTTGAAGAGAAAGTCTTGGCATAAATGTGATAGCCATGGTTTCGATATCAGCGATATCAGTGTTGGCAGCTTCAATTCATCCAAAAACTTAAGCAATCCTAGTCCTTAGCAATAAATCATAAACCATTCAAGATATTCAATGAAACTTGGTATACCTGTTGCCAGTAACAATATGCACATGTAAAGCAAGGCCCATAGTTCTGGCTGTGATGATTTTGAAGTTATGCCCCTGGTTCTATATCAGAGGAGCTCAGGCGTTTGCTCCATGGCAATCTTGTTGAACTAATGGAAGTTGGGTTATTGCGAAAGCCTTGATGTGGTCTCATCAACTATTCAAGATATTACCATGAAACTTGGTATGTATGTTACCAGTGACAATACGCACATGTAAAGCAAGGGTCATAACTCTAGCCTTAACATTGTTGAGTGATACCCTTTGTCCTACTTAATAAACAGCAGAGCATTGTTGTTGGCTTTGCTGCACTCTTGGTTAGCTCCTCTAGGCCTGTATTCATAAAACAGCTGAAATTTTCCTAACTTAAATCATATTCCTAAGTTAAGAATCTCCCTTGTCATATGATATAATAACTCATTAATTTCTAAAATACTTTATATTTTGATTAGTTTTATGTTATATGCATATTTTAAGTTAAAAACAATTGTATTTATCTTAAAATTTGACTTTAAAATATTTTTGAAATCGACTTAAGTTAAGAAATGACTTAAGATGTTTTACTTATACCGCCCTTGTTTTACGAAAACAAAATGATATTTGAATGAAACTTGGTACACATATGGCCAGAGACAATATGCAGATGTACATACTGCAAAGTTACATCCCTTGTTTGACTGAGAAAATCCTTTACAGATGTAGTAAATTGAATTCACTGCCATACCGTTGTCTGTTTGAAAACATAGAATGTCAGTCCAACAATATTTGTTTTATCATTCTTGTTAGCTCCTCTATTTATCAAAGAAGTTGTGTCATAATTATTTTCGATGTCGTTCTTATCATCATCAGCATCGTCAGTGTTTAAAGAAGTTTTGTCATATTCTTGATGTAATTTTTTACAGCATCAGAATCATCTGTGTTTAAATAGTTTATTGAAGGCTGAAACTTCTCTTGAAAACAGTTAGATTCTATTAAGATGGCTTCTGGAATTGTACAAGATTTTCGATGGGTACTATTAATGGTATTGTACTTAATATTTTATGTCAGCAAATAATAACATTCCCTTACGTGGCGCATTTTGCAGAAATGGAACTGGGTTTTGGGATCATTAACATTTCGAAATCGAGGGAAAACTTTCAAAACCTGTAGTCAATTATTTTAGTTGCAATAAAACTGTGATGAAATTTTAACTGCTTTTGCTCACAAATGTCAATCTTCGTGATAGCTTAATTTAGTTAATTCCCCTCAGAGGAACCGTCAATTCAATTTTACGAAGCGTCGTACTGTCAATATGTCTGTAGTTTGACTGACAAGGCATTTCTGGGAGTAAGTAATTGTTCCATTATTGATAGGACATTAGCTCTCCCCTGATTGTAGCAATTTAAGGTAACTTGATTTCCACAGACACTTTCAGGAAAGGATCGTTCTTTTGTCTCTGGATGACGATCATGATGTTCAGTTGATAACTTTACTTTCACGGACAGACACTTTTAGAGAAAGGATCATTCTTTTGCTCTGGATGACGATCATGATGTTCAGTTGATAACTTTACTTTTACGGACAGACACTTTTAGAAAAAGGATCATTCTTTTGCTCTGGATGACGATCATGATGTTCAGTTGATAACTTTACTTTCACGGACAGACACTTTTAGAGAAAGGATCATTCTTTTGCTCTGGATGACGATCATGATGTTCAGTTGATAACTTTACTTTTACGGACAGACACTTTCAGAAAAAGGATCATTCTTTTGCTCTGGATGATGATCATGATGTTCAGTTGATAACTTTACTTTTACGGACAGACACTTTTAGAAAAAGGATCATTCTTTTGCTCTGGATGATGATCATGATGTTCAGTTGATAACTATACTTTCACAGACAGACACTTTCATAAAAAGGATCATTCTTTTTTCTCTGGACGATGATCATGATATTCAGTTGATAACTTTACTTTCATGAGGTTTCATGTTTTCGTGCATTGCATTTATTATATTTTAGGAAGGAATTTATCTACACTAATATTTTGAATGTCCCACAAGAGACAAGAACAGAATTTTGAACTAAAGCATAGAAGTATAGAAAAAATCTTAATGTAAATTGAAATATGTTGCAAAACAAATCCTTAAGAAAATGGTCTTACCCCCCCAAAAAATCCACTGAGAATTTTAAAGGCACACAATATACGACAAGTTGATGCAATTTTTTTTTTCTAATGCTAATGCATTATTATGTTTTAAACTCATTTACAGTTAATAATAATAATAATTTGTCCAATCAGGTGAGCATGAGGGCCATCATGGCCCTTTTGTTTGTTTTTATCATCAAGATCAGTGTGTTTACCACGTGATAAATTGTGTCATAAATGCTATGTCGGAAGGCAATATTTTGCTTCGATTGAAGACTTAAAACAATGATAATTTTTCATTTTCTTTACCATTTTCAATAAAACATAGCGCAGTCTATGCCGCTTACGGAGCCCTGCCTTTGGTCTTTTACCAAATTTTGATTGAGAGTTAAGTTTCTTATAATACTTCCACATTAACCTTTTCATGATACTGTCTGACGGAGCACTGTCAAAACATTGTTTTAGAAACAGGTTTGTCGAAGTGTTTGATGAAACGTATCACCTTATCAAACTCTGGTTATAAAACAAAGGTGGGGCTCTTTAAGCGGCATAGACTGGCCTATGTTTCATTTAAAATGGTGAAGTAAGCGAAAAGTTACCTTTGATTTTAGTCTTTATTTTAAGCAAAATATTGCCTTCCGACGTAGCACATATGACGTAATTTATCACGTGGTATACACACACTGAAGATTAAAAGAGTAAAACATGATACTGCATAAAATAAAATTAATTATTTTTGGAATCAACCTATATTGTGGCTCTTTAGAGGAACTGACGGATCTGTCCACGCGCAGCTTGCGTTGACACTGATTCTTTGATGTAGTAGTGGTAACAAAATAACACAGATGAGATTAACTGAGGGAGTAGAAAATCCATTACTCTTTCTTCCAGCAACAAATTGTTCCTTGCTATTTTTACATTAGGCCAGACTTATATAATTATTATTTGGTGTTCATGCTCATGCCTTTGCCAATGGGATTGCTGGACAGATTCATATTTAAACATTTAAAAAGAGTTCTGACAACCAAAAATTATTAATTTTGGCTTTATTAAAGTGACACTCTTATTAATAAAATCAATACATAAACATGTATAACAAACTTAAAATTTGAGTGTTAAACTTTGAACTACTTACTTAGTAATGAATTTATGGAAAATATTAATTACTGATAACACGATCGTACCCGTGTATTTAATGGGTTAAAACGCATAAATTTTAAATGACTGGTGATCCCTAAAAGATTTACAGTGATGAACTATTGTCTCATAAGGTAGAAATACCGTGTTTTCTGCACCTTTCTTTCAAGTGTAAACACGGTATCTTTCATAAGAATCATTGTTTTCGATATTTATTCATCCTTTTCGGTAAAGAAAAACAATTGTTTTATTTGAAGTACATTATTTGAGAGTAGTTAAGTAAAAGTGCATCTTTAAGAGGGCTGTTGAGAGGCTAGTGCATACATGTCAGCTAGTCAAGAGGCATTGTGTGCAATTTATACAAAGATTTTTGTGTCAGATCAGCAGGCTACCGTAATTGTATTAAGAAGACCAAAAATAACCCCTTAGAGTTACATAGATATAGTTTGGAAAAGATATAAGAACATCTCAAGTGTTGTCACTTGTCAGTGAAATATCTGTACAGAAATAGTTAACTTGACAGAGTGGATACCGAGACACAAGACCCGGGTTCTTCTAAGTCTGTAGGTCAATCAGGGCGGATCAAGGATTTAACATAGCAGGGGGCCCACTTAAATGGTGCGCCATTGGGTATGAGGCCCCTTCCCCAGGTGCCCCTACATAGGCGCTAAACATGGCAAGGGGGATTTTGGGCCTCCCACACTAATATTTTGGTGATTATACCCCCACAAACGAAGTTTGAGGGGGTATATAGGAGTGAGCTTGTCGGTCGGTCGGTCGGTCTGTTGGTTTTCATGGTTTCCGGACGATAACTCATGAAAGGCTTGACAGATTTGAAAAAATTTTGGTACACAGGTGTAACATCAGAAGATACAGGTCAAGTTCGATATTGGGGCTGGTGGGACCAAGGTCAAGGTCACTGTTACTAAAAATAGAAAAACGGTTTCCGGACGATAACACATGAAAGGCTTGACAGATTTGAAAATTTTTTGGTACACAGGTGTAACATCAGAAGATACAGGTTAAGTTCGATATTGAGGCTGATGGGGCCAAGGTCAAGGTCACTGTTACTAAAAATAGAAAAACAGTTTCTGGACGATAACTCATGAAAGGCTTGACAGATTTGAAAAAATTTTGGTACACAGGTGTAACATCAGAAGATACAGGTCAAGTTCGATATTGGGGCTGGTGGGGCCAAGGTCAAGGTCACTGTTACTAAAAATAGAAAAATGGTTTCCGGACGATAACTCATGAAAGGCTAGACAAATTTGAAAATTTTTTGGTACACAGGTGTAACATCAGAAGATACAGGTCAAGTTCGATATTGGGGCTGGTGGGGCCAAGGTCAAGGTCACTGTTACTAAAAATAGAAAAACGGTTTCCGGACGATAACTCATGAAAGGCTTGACAGATTTGAAAAAAATTTGGTACACAGGTGTAACATCAGAAGATACAGGTCAAGTTCGATATTGGGGCCGGTGGGGCCAAGGTCAAGGTCACTGTTACTAAAAATAGAAAAATGGTTTCTGCTTCATACTTTAATTGGGCATGAGATATTGTGATGAAACTTGCTGTATAGGCAGCCTCTGTGAAGACAATGCTTGTGATTAAAAATGGGGCCAGTGGAGTAAAGGTTTTTGTGCACTGTTACGAAAATAGAAAAACGGTTTCCTGACAAACAATACATGCATGATAAAAGAAGATGCAATGTGCAGTTACCTTGGAGTTATGGCCTCTTTTCATAGGAATGGTTTGCCATTCCTGTGTCCAGGCGGCATTTGGGGGTATTCGTCACTCCTGTGACAGCTCTAGTTTTTGTCTAAAACAGTTGGGGGAAACTTATGCGGAATTTGCACTATCATAAGTTATTGACTTCAAATGTTCATTGGAAATTTTTAGGGAGGATACTAGATTTCCTTCAATACGTTTCCTGGTATAACTTTGAAGTATCTTAGTTCTCTTGGTATCTTACAACATTTTGTGTAAGAGTAGGCCACTTAGAAAATCTATAAGAAGGTTGTAATTTCATACAACTGTAAATAAACAATGTACCTAGAGACAGTAATTATGAAATGAGTATGATGCATGGTGAACACTTCCATCATAATCTTATGTTAGGTAATTTGCAAGTCTGGACCTAAAGTAGTCATACGTTTGTTTCTTGCTTGAAAATAACATGTTGTGGCAGGATGTAGTAGAAGTGACAGAGCGTGCCCTTGAATAATAATGAAGTTTTTTTTTACAGATTTATTCATATCTATGTATGCAATATCATGATATAATATCAGGTGATGTCATTTTGGGAAAATTTTATGATAAAAAGCATGCCCCACTTATATTTGAACTATTAATGGCAGTATTAGTCAGAGATGGAAAAATATAATGTATAAATAGTGAATAATTTTGTTATAGTTAGATGACATGAAGTAACATTTTAATGATTAAGAATGGGCAGAGTGAGCTTAGCGAATGAGCCCTTCTTTATCATTAAAATATTACTTCAGGTCATCTTACTGTCTGAGAATTCTACCTCATTGACTGACACATTTTTAACGCAAAATCTGACGCAGGGAGACTGTATTGGATGAGTTGCAGTAGTGGGCCCTTTAACAGTTGAAATTCTTAATAATTAAGCCTTTAGAACTCTGCAAATCTGCTATTTCATTGGCTAAACATGTAGGTTTTATTCCGATGTTATATAATGTCCATAGAGGATCTCACTCGAGTGGTCTTTTTATATAGAATTTGATAAACAAGTTTTCTAAATTTGATAAATAAATTAAGCCTTGGCTTGGCTTTTAGAAAATGAGTTTTTGAATTATGTGCCAATTTACAACTTGCTAAATACATCAATCGTTATTTATATATAGCGCGGCCATTTTCAATGCTATTTATAAATGACATAACGTTACACTTTTTGGATAGTTATTTCACTAGTTATATATGAAAAACATATAATGACGTATTTCATGATGGTGACATCATTTATAATTGTGATAAGTACATATATATAAAACTTTTTCCACCATTTGCAACTGCTTCCTCAGCACCCCAGCAAATTCATTACATAAATGATACTCTGGGCAAATTGGCTACCGACACTTCATAAAGCTTGAATATTCACAAGCATTTTCCGAACAATGAAATAACTGTTTACAAATGGAAAAAATCTTCGTTGTAAAGAGATATCGGCAAATTTGACAAAATATTTAATGTCCTGTCTAAAACGTTTTGAAAGCTGCGATCTCATTAGATCATTTAAATCTGAGATTTCATCAGTAGCTCTTGGCCATTTCCTTACAGTATAAAGTGTGTCTCATGCGGTTTATCAAGCAGCTGAATTTCACGGCATTTATTATTCATTAGTACAGTGTTTTTCACCCCATGGTATCATACATATGTTATGCATATGCTTGCGTGCCGAGGATGCTCTGACAGAAACTACCACCATGGTTGAAACTGATATATTTATAAAATAAAACTAGATTGCTGTTTCCCTATTTTTACTCTTTGTTAATTTCAGAAACTTTTTCCCAGACAACCTGGCCCAGGCCATGTTTCAGCATGTGAAAACTGAGTATAAAAATGTCACAGAGCACAGAAAACGTATCGAGCAGATCAACGTTACTGACGTTGTTGCTGGCACAACCCTCATGGTGAATACGACTACGGGTCTGCCCCTAAACGTGACCTTGAGCCCCATTGGAAATGTGACGAATGTGATTGTTGAGTATACGATTGAAGTTGAGAAGAAGGGACTGCAGTTGGGGAATGGCATTAACGTCCTCGGTAAGGCGGCATTATCATAATATCTTCTAACAGAAGTATAATCTCGAAAAATTGATGACACAAGTGACATTAATGTTCTTTTATGGCTGAATTTGGCTTCTGATAAAAATATAACTCTTCTTTAAATGCTGATTATGTCTTGGCTTCATTATTCTTGTTGTGATGCACATTAGTAATAGTATACCATAAATGTCCTATTCAACGTTCATGCTCTGATACGACAGGCCTGGGGTCTTTTTGTGGGTCTATTTTACGATTCTGCGACATGAACAAAGCATATCTGAACTCTAAACCCCCCCCCCCCCTGCATGTACAGTAAACCCATACAATAAAAGTGATTATGTAGTAAGATAAAAGTAGACAACTATTCTAAGTATTGCTTTTATGTTCCACCAATGTAAGTAGAAAAGGAATAAATTTGAGTTCAATTTTATACTAAAAAAAACAAACTCAAACTCCGATGTTCTGGAATATTTATTGACGATTATTAAATCAAATTAGTGCTTTTCATCTTGAGTATAGATACATTTTCCATTTGTTACGAGGAAACAGACATTCCACATTCTTGCCAAAAAGTTGTGTATTGATATATTGAAGCAACGTGTTCAGTGGACCATTTTATAAATTTACACACCAGAGCTTGTAAACAGCAACGTAGCAGCGTAAACTGATCCATAATTGTTAAAAGCGTAGTCAGTTTTTCTTATTTTTGACTATATACATGACAAATAATTATTATTTGAAGTGAATTTAAAAAGTTTACTATTATAGGGAAAAATGGTTCTTATTTACAAAACATTTTCACATCCGGTGCGTTTAATAGGACCTTTACGGTAACTTTTATATATTGATGATGCAACTGGCATAAATACCATCGGTAAAGGACGCATTTTGTAATGGCTTCTGAAGGAAATATGACTCCGAAATTTTGCAATTAATAGCATTAATGTCTTCAGTAAGGACCATTTTTATATTAAATGGCTGCTAGTAGAAATATGACTCTTAAACACTGATCAGATACCTTGGTTTCAATGTTCCTGGTAATGACAAGTTTTCCTTTATGGCTAGTTGAGAATATTTATGTAACTCTCAAATTAAGCCGTGCGTTGGCGTCAATTTCCCTGATAAGTGTTGTTTTCATAATCATAGCTTTTAACAGAAATATAACACTTAAGTTGTGCCGATGCATCGGGCTTCATTTTGATTTTCCTGGATATCTAATCTAATCTGCTAGTCTATCAGAATTTTAGTTAACATGATATTTTTGACACCATAATGTTAATTAGTTTTGTGGGGGGGGGGGGGGCAAATCAAACCTGCCACCCCTGGATGGGCATTCAAGTGTGTTTCCATTTGACCAAGGATCCGCCACTAAATATTAAACTTATTAGTTCCATGACTTGTGGGGTGGGGGGGGAGTTCAATCCTGGCCTTAACTGGATCTATGAACAATGCAGCTAATCGGATTGCTCGCTAAAAATAACTTATCTATAGAGTGAATGGAGTCAATGATGTATGACCAGTTGCATATTGAATACCACCCTTGGTCTGTATAACACAATTGGAAGCACTCTAATGTGTTATAGTGGCTATCATGTCTGGCAAATCAAATCCAAACGTATTTGGATGTTATCCAAAAAGCAGTTCAGACTGAATTCCAAAAAATATTTTTTTTTATAAATAATGAAAAACTTCATTAAGAGGAGATAATTGATATTCTAAATTAATACTGTCTGAAGAGTGTCCCCCTTAAGTATTAATATATTGCCCCTAAATAAGGGGCTAGTCATGACAGTCTAAAATGGGAGACATAATTATATGTAAACCACAGTTAGTGAAAATGACATTTATTCAATGTAAAACCTATACTAAACATGAGTTTGACTTAAAAGGACATTTTTTGAATGTCAAAATTATTTACTGAACACAAGTTTGACATCCTCGTAACATATAATTCACATATAATTCACGGCTAGCATACTAGGTGTCGATTTACCGCCAACATTAGTGTACAAACAATCCAAATTTATAAGGTAATTTAATGGAATACAGCAAGGCAGGTTAAATTCAAATCACCAAATTAAAAAGAAATCTCCAATTACATTTCAGGTTTAATCTGTTTCTGCGTTGGGTTTTCCATCTACCTGAGCAAGATGGGAGCGGAGGGTCAGCCAATGATCAACTTCTTTAACATTCTCAACGACATCGTCATGAAACTTATCATGCTGGTCATGTGGTAAGAAAAAATGATAATATCACACACTGAACATTTTCATTCTCAAATAAAAGCTGATTTGAGTATTCTGGGATGGTATTCAATATTGGTCTTAATTGGATCTTAGAATGCTGTAGCTAATCAGATTACTTGTTAATACTGTCCAATAGAGTGAATGAAGTCAATGAAATATGACCATAAGATTAACTTAAGTTGCATATTGAATACCACCCTAGGACGTCATTTGGGCCAAAAATACCAGATTGAATATTAATAAAAGGATATTTATTGATTGATTGAGTTAAACAATACATATAAATATTTCACTTCCAATTAAATGTATGTAAACTTCTTAATCCCATTTACTAGCTCTGCATGAACACCTTATTTTGAGAAATGTAAAAGGATTGATAAAAAGAAGTATAATTTGATAAGACATACGAGAACTTTCACTACCCCCTAAGATTATACTACTGCAGGTAAAAAAAAATTTGTCAAAAACTAGCATGAAAATGATATCGTTCTGTATAACACATTGAATCTTGATTACTGATGTATCACATTGCTTACGACACGTAGCTTTTAAAGTTTTTCGTGTATTTTTTCCAATTTGAAAATTTATTTAGTTTGTTTGCCACATAAATCCCAGTTCATTTTAAAAAAAAGCATTGGTATATTTATCTGTACTAATCATGTGACTTCCACATGCTAAATGTACACACTATTAACTGGGAAACCATTATGCGCTTCTTTTAAACGGGTCAATTCAGCTGAGACAGCGACAATCTATGATCTTAATCGTGTAAAATGATATATCATTGGCCTCATACTAGCTTGTATTGACAAGTCGAGTCTTGTTTTCAGGAAATACTGTATTTGCCAATTTTTTAACCATCTGGTGTCTAGTCCCTTTAAAAAATTAAACACATGTGTATTCCTTATAGGTATTCCCCTGTGGGTATCATGTTCCTTATCTGCGGAAAGATTCTGGAGCTCGAGGACATCGGAGCGGTGGCCGCACGCCTGGGACTCTACATTGTCACTGTTGTATCGGGCCTCGTGGTTCATGCCTGCGTCTCGCTCCCACTCACCTACTTCATCATCTGCAGGAAAAACCCACTCAAGCTGTTCCAAGCTGTGTTTCAGGCTTGGATTACTGCCCTTGCTACAGCATCTAGGTATTGGTGGGGTCTTGTTTGTTTTAATAATAATATTAATTCTGGTTGCAGTGTTTGTATACCACGTGATAAATTACGTCATAAATGCTACGTCAGAAGGCAACATTTCTTTTTCAAACGAAGACTTTAAACAAAGATAATTTTATTATTTCTTCACCATTTTAAATGAAACATAGCGAAATATTTCGGTCCGACGTAGCATTAATATGGCGCAACTTATCACATGGTGTACACGCACTGGATTTGAATGATACTTAATATCTCAGATTAAAATATTATGCCATGATAATTAATTGCATGGTTATATTAATATGCCCACCACTTGGTGATGGGGGCTGTATAGGAATCACTTTGTCCCATATGTACGTCCGTCAGTAGGTGGGTCCGTCCATCTGTCCTGGGACATCGGGACAACTGTATTTTCCTCCATGAGTGCATATATTTATGAGGTATTGACTTCAAACTTCATACACATACTGACAGTGTTGATGAGAAGTGCTGTGCAAAAGAAACACTATTTGTGTATGGTATTTTTAGAGTTACAACTTATTGCCCTTCGATTATTTTAATACTGTTTCTTTTTACTTCTTTCCATTACTTTTTTTGTTTTTGAGGTCAACTTAATAAAAAAACTGCTATGCTGTATAAACTACAACGAAAATTTCATGCCTTATTTCACAGATGTTATAGTTCTAATTTTTATATGATAGAGCTTAGAACCATTAACTTAATTGATGCATTCTGGCCGACATCAAAGATCATTCATCAAGCATAGATAACTCTCAGTGATACGGGTACTTTAAATTACAATGAGGATGGAGATGTTGGGATATTAATAACATCCAGTGATAGCTGAAGTTTTTAATATTTTTTTTTATTTTTTTTATTTTTTCTCCGTGATCATTACTATTTTCAAATAAGATATTATTTACTTAAAGTTTCATGTAAATAAAAGAATGTTAACATATTACCACAGTACAAGTACACCAAAAATTGATTTCTGAAAATGTGCTTTGACACATTGAAGCCTCAATCACATAGACATTGGGAGAGTCTAGTAGTTTTGACTGCTGGACATGCACCATGCTGCCTAAAGTAATGGTCGCAATCAGAATTATTTTTTTTCAATTGAGAAAGTTATTTCAAAAACTGTAGTTTATTGCTGTTTTAAGGGTATTAAAGGTAATTTTTTCAAAATACTTAAGCTTGAAGGATGACCTAATAGATGTCCAAGGTGCCCTTTCAGGAGGGTGTAATAAATAACGTGTTACGAATGTGCCCTTTTTTAAGAAAAAAATACCATGTTCACTTTGTCAATCCTGGAGAAAACACTCAAGACTGTTCACTATGCATAGAAACTCCAGTCACTTAAATTATAATATACAATGTTTTCCATTTCCCTAGCTCGGCAACACTGCCAGTGACATTCAAGTGTCTTGAAGACAACATGAATATTGACAAGCGTGTCACACGATTTGTTCTGCCAGTAGGAGCCACAATCAACATGGACGGGACAGCCCTTTACGAGGCAGTTGCCCCGATCTTCATCGCTCAGATGAACGGCATTGAACTCTCCTTCGGGCAAATACTCACTGTCAGGTATGTAGGCCAGGGATATGTGGACTACCAATACTACCATAAAACATTGTGTATAGGACCCTATTTTATTGAATCATAATAATGGCAAGGGTTATTAAGTAGTACAGCACATGTACCTAAATGATAAAATATATTGAAACAACAATGGTACAAAGCACATAAATAGTTAATTGCAGTGCTGCATTAAATAATAAATAAACAACATTTTAAATCAGTCATCCCAATGTCAAAAGCCTAATACTATATATTACAAAACGCAGGCATTTTATTTATGGGAATTCTGGGGGAAAAAGTTTGTCTCATACACAATGATTCATGGTAATTTGTGTTTTTGTCTTGGATTTCTTTTTTATTACTTAATTGGCCCAAATTTTCAGAACTTTGATAAAGTTAACAACATGATTAACGACATCGTTGTTAACTTATAGACATCAAAGAGTTGTACAGCTGTCTTAAAGATTGTTTCCACTACTGCATATAATAAGTTTATCCATTCAACTTACAGAGCAGTAACGATTTGAAAGTTAACAAAGATAAGTTTAACAATGTTGTTAACTTTAGCATTGTTCTGAACAATCAGCCCAATGTTTAAGCGTGATGAAGTGGAAAATACACTGCTTTAATTTTAAGGCTTTAAGAATGAAGAAGTGTTATTTGTTTGAACACATTCAACACAAGAATACTAATTTTTATCTATTTAGGTATTTAAACGATACAAAATGTAGTTTAATTTTGTGTACAGTAAATACAGGCAAAATGTATATCTGCTACAACCTTCCATTGCATGTTTTAAGCCTGATACTTAGGGAATAAGATGTTCGTTGGTGATCTGTGGGTTGGTATCAAATCCATTTCTTTGCCTTAAGTCATAAAGTTCATCTTGATGCAAGCAACAAGAAGTGATAGCTTCCCAGTGATGAACTGACTAACATATTATAAAAAAAAATGCTTATCCCTTTATGTATGTTTCTTAATAAAAAAAAATTAATTCCCTTTACAAAAGCATTTAATTTTGATGACAAACGTAATATTTCTTTCTTTCTAACATAAATGAACTATTACGTCCGTTGGTTATTATAGAAGTAGATTTGTGTATGCATACTATGCCACTTTGAGATACGTAATCTAATAACCCATTACTTATTAGTGTTTGAAAATCGGACTCCATTTGCTATCGATAATCGAATCGAATCAGACCAAGCATTTCGATTTACTATCGGACAATAATCGAAAGTTCATGATATCAGTAAGCAATACATTCTTTATACATAGTATCATCATGATCATTTAAATGGTTAAACCTGAGATCAGTACGTGTGATGCTATAGTCATGCCATTTGCAACAGTATGTAAATTTCCATAACCTTTTTCTGTCTTTTATATCTCAACGAAAACATAACAACACAACAAATACTAATAATTGCACATTAATTGCGAATTGATGCACACCCCGTCAAGTAAGTTATATTAGGGTATTATCCATGTAAAAGCATATTAAATATTTGTGAACCAGCTTAACATTCAATAAACTGCTATTTTGAACATTTCATTAGAAAATCTTAATTTCATAAAACTTTCACAAAAAAAGTAAATTAATGAATTACAAACGATACTAAAAAGGTTTTAAAAACAGAATGCATCGAGCCGGGATCACTGGTAAGACCGGACACACTACACCATAGAGACAGGTTATTGAAGAAGGTTTTAGAAAATATATAAACAAATTAAATACAGTTTGTAATTTTGGGAGAGTTCTTACGCAAAAGTGTTTACATGCACCGCATTTGTGTGTAAGAGAGTGACCTCCCATGTAAAAATGACTTCAACGAGAATTTACCGGAAACAAAAATTGACATTTACTCAACATTTACCACAACCATAAAATACGTAGTTACCGGAAGTAGCATTAGCGACATTGATTTTGGACAACCACTATCGATAGTCGCCGACATAGCATTGTCAGCGACAATTAATTGATTGTACTCGATTATTGTTTCATCACTATTACTTAGTATGCATTTTTATCAGTTTCCATATTTTGAGTTTCTATCATGCATTGTTTTAGACAGAAATTTAACAGGTATAAAATAGAAAGGTTCATTCTTATGTCAACACTTTCCTTATAGATGATTGCATCAGGGGTCGTATTCATTTACCATATTAGATCTACTTAAGTTTAACATTAGAATCCGAGTGTTTTGATTGGACTGTAAAAATAACTGGCCAATAGACCGAATGGAATCACTGAGGCATATCTAAAGATAAGGATAAAAATTATATTGAATACTGCCTCAGATATGATTATATGCTCGCTATATCTTTTGCTAATCCTGTAATGCTTTTCAGCTTGACAGCCACATGTGCAGCTATAGGCGCAGCAGCTATTCCAAGTGCGGGCCTCGTGACAATGTTGATGGTGCTAACCTCCGTCGGACTCCCTGTAGAGGATGTCAGCATTATCCTTGCTGTCGACTGGTTCCTGTGAGTAGTTTTAAAGTTTTGTAAAAGATTTGTCTCCCCTGAATTTCGTTATTGCATGTTAATAGTAAAATAACGAAACATCAATCTACTATTTTGGTTTCGTTATTCTTGCTGCTTCTTTGTTTGTCCCTCTAAATATGGTTAAAGTTATCAGTAAATCTCATATTGGGTAAATTTTCAAAGATTTGGTAACAAGTTAATGCAGGTGACATCATTATTTTGAGGGTTATGTTTCTTGTTTAAAGAGGATTGAAATAACTCCCATGTTCTATTTTAGTGACCGGCTAAGGACGAGCGTAAACGTTCTGGGAGACAGTTTTGGTGCTGCCTGTGTGGCGCACCTCAGTCGCCATGAGTTACAAGAAATAGATCGCCACCACCTGGCTGTTGAGATGGAAGAAATTGATGGGAGCATGAAGGCAAATGGTGGAGATAATGTTACGTCACAGGGCGCAGATGGTGGGGAACTTTATCCTGATCCCAATGCTTGAGGATTTTGATCGAATTGACCTTTATCCTAATCTGAGAGTGTGAGGACTTTGTTCGAATTATAATTAACTGTCATTGTGCTAAGAATACATTAGGCCACAATTAATCAAATGGTTTGTTTGGTTTCCGTATCCATGACCTGAATTTTTTATTAGCATCGCAAGTGGTCATTTTTAGCTCTAATAGCCAAAGGCCAGAAGAGCTTATGCCATGGCGCGGTGTCCGTCATCCGTGCATGTGTCTGTAAACAATTGCTTGTGAATGGGGGTAAAGTCTTAATAGTTTTAATAGTATCTTAATCAAATTTGTACAATAGTTAGATAGCCATGAGAGCTTGGTTCCTTTCTTAAATCAGGCAGGTAGGCCCATGCATTACTGGATTATATCTCACGAAATTATCAGAATTGCTATTGTATCAAATTAAAAAATTACAGTCTAAGGGACACAACCTGTATTCAGTCACTTTAGTTGGTTTTATCTTTTTTTTTACTTCCTTCGCTTCGTTAAAGACTTACGAGAGACAACCTGTAAAGACTGTGTGTGGTTGGTTCTCTTCCTTCCCTTTGTGAACTATCAGTATGTTGTCTCTTTCTCATACATACATACTCTAGATTGAAAATGACCATAAGAGCCATGCAAGCAGAGCATGGGGCCCTCATGGGCCTCTTGTTTATTTTATTCTCATAACCGAATTTAGGAGTATAGATGTAAAGAAACAAAACAAAGAAAACACCTAAGCAACCCAACAATACATAAAACTGTGTTTAGGGTAACGCCAAACAAGCTATTTATTAACTGTGGCCTAAATTAACGCTTTTTATGTGCATTGTTTACATGATTTTTTCATGTAAAACAATTATAACTCTGTGAAATTAGTCACTGTTGGTGTTATGTATGTACATGTACCATTAATGGAACTTCATTAACTGAGCGACTTCAAATGCAAAATAGACTTAAAGCATTAAGATTTGATAGTTGTAACACATTTACGTTTTCAAAAAGAAAAAAATGAGAGATTCAGACCCATGTTAGAAAATGAAGATATATATAGATATAAACAAATGTTTAGCTTAACTTTGTTAATTCAGTCAGGATTTGTAATAATGGTTAAGGGTTATTATCATGCGTTTACCAAAGATAAATTGGCGTGGAGTGTCACAGACCCATATATTTTGTAAATGCATACTAATAATCCTTTAACCAACTAAGTGTTATAAATTATATTTTGTCTACTGATTCGGCCTCTATTTAATGCTACGAATTGACTTGATTAAAGCTAACTGCAGATTTACCAAATAAAATGGTCCACAAATTTGAAAATACTGCATTCACATTGGAAAAAATATAATTTTGAACACTAAAAGTTTCATGGAAGAAATGTAATACAAAACCTGTATGGAAGTATATGAAAGTCAGCTTCTCTTAACAGGGATTGATATTCGGCAATGGATGAAATTTGATCATGTAAAGTCATGTAGGTGTGAGATTTCAATGTTGTACTCATTTGTTTGTGAAAACTACTTGGAGTGTTTTTTTATAGTGGTTCCAAGTGGAAATACATAGAAATAGATTAATCATGGTTGTGACCTCAGTGTTTAAAGTAGAGTTAGTTGTTTACATTTTGTTTTTACTGTGTTCTTAGTTTTATAGTTACATGTGTGGTCTTTATTCTGTTGACCAAGCTTATAAGAAATTTTCATTATTGTTTGATCACTCGACTACAAAATAAGACTGTTATTTTCTTTCTATTTAAACTACCATGAACTGTTAAAAAAATAAATTGATCCGCTGTAACTGCATTGAAGGTAAACGCTGCACTGGTTTGATTGTCCGGTTTGCGCAGTGGTTAGCGCACTTGCTTCTCACCTTGGTGACCCGGGATTGATTCCCGGCCTAGGCGCCATCTCAGTTTGGTTTGTGGTCACAGAGCTGGACAGGAAGGTTTCTTGCGGGAACTCTTGTTTCCCCTACAACACAAGACCTATGATGTAATAACTTGTTTAACAAGCATTGTAAAATAAATCGGTTTAAATTAATTAAAATTAAAGATGCACACTTCAAATTTATCCCAAATGTAATAAAAGCATGCTTGCATGTTATTTATGACAATCAATTTGTCAGTGCGGGACTCAACAGACTGATTCAAAACAAGTCATGAATGTCTTTACTTCAAACCATGGTTGACATTCAATTACATGTACAATGATGCCAATAAAATGATTGACTGCTGCCGTGTTTCATTCGCAGATAATGCAATCACAAAATAACTTCAAGCCTGTGTTTAAACTGATGTGTTTATATGATTTGGGTTGGACATGAGCACAATAAACGCTGTTATTAATCGGTCATTGATCTTATTATTATAAACAACTTTTTATTTAATAGCTTTGTCCATAGAATAAAGTCCTGTGCTGTATGTCCAGTAATTGTAAATGCTCAGATAAATTAAAATCATTCCAATGAGTATAGCACTTTTTCAAATATTCAAGGGAAACAAACTATGAAAATATTTAACCAGTCTTTTTTTAATAAATTAAAATGTATGTGTATGCATTTATTTAATAACATCAGAAATGAAAGTAATTTTAAACATGCTCTTTATAATGGTAGATACATGTACAAAAATATATTGGGTCTTTTAAAAGGCTTTTGATGATGGTATTAAAAGTATTTTCAATACTCATTGTAAATTTTTGTATATATTCAATTTAAAAATTATTGATTATGTAGAAAAACATGTACATCGAAAACTATTTTAATAGAAATACTTTGTAGGCATTTTAAACTTGTTATTTTGTATGATTTTATACGGTTGTTGTGCATATTCCATGTATACATTTCCCATTTTTATAAAAATTTCATCACCATTTATTAAGTACTACAGTCAAAACTCGTTGGCTTGATTTCCCTAAGCTTGATTTCCTCGTAAGCTCAAACTGGATGTGAGGACTGATTTTGTTTCATTCTTTGTAAGCATTCCTGCTTGGCTGGATATTCGCGAGGCTCGAAGTATTTTGGTTGATCCCTTTGATATCGAGCCAACAAGTTTCGACTGTAGTTTCATAGAGTTAAATCAGTATTGAGAACACTGTGACATCTTGGATTTGTTGTATTGTCGGTGACTGCAACATACGGATGCTTAGTGTTTAGGCTCATGTCTCTGATAATGGGATGACATGACGGAGTCACAATTAATTATTTAGAATGGCTCTGGCAACCAAAAGTCCATGAATTAGATTACAGAACTGCCAAATTTTCATTAAGTCATTAATCAGTTTTACTAAGTGAGTTATTTAGAAGCTCACATGTGTGTTCTGACTAGTTTAAAGGCATTTGTATGGCATATCGCACTGAACACTAAGAAAGTGAACATTTATTTTGGTCGTCTAAACAATTAGTCGGCATTGGGCTGCGCCTGGCTTGCTGACTTAACCATTTAGAAGACTGAAGATAAACACTTTCTATTGCTTACCTGTTCTAAAATGAGTATTGTTTTTTTCTAGTATCTATTGTGTACATTGTTGATGTGTTTACTTTGTATGGTTATGTTTGTATGATGACTTTAGTACCTCCTAGTGGACCTTATTCTCGAATACCACTTTTTGCCACGCTAGACACTGCATCGTTTCAGCTGGATACTGGTATATCTGCTCCGTTTCAAACAAATAAAATCCAAGTTTCGAACTATCCAGTCGTTGTTGAGATTTTAGTGCAAAAATCGGCTAAAAACGGTATCCCCCACAAAGGATTATTCTACACTTAGTTGATTGCAGAATGAAACAAATACTGGTTAATCTCTGGTCATGGTTTTAACAATATTCCGGCCTTAAGTCTTCGGAATGATTGCTTAAACTATACTCTAATCCAGAAATTCTACCTCTGATATTTTACTGTAACAAAAGTACATAAAATTCATCTTTTGACACATTTTGGACTACCAATCATTTTTAAAGTTAGGAGTCATATTTATGTAAATAACACCAAAATAAAAATAAAACTGTCAGCATTCATATAGTCATAGTAACGTATGTAAAATATACTGTATGTATATGTAACTTTGGTTAAAGCATTTTTACCCATCACACTATATTAGTTAGTAATTGTTTTTAATTATCTTTTCTTTAGTATAATTATGTAAATATGTAATAGCTGTATATATCTTACCATTTACACATTACAATGTCATGTATGTCCCCCGTTCCTTTGTGTTTATTTCACACAAATCATTAAAGATTTTAAAAGCCATTATTCAATTATTTTTTTATGAAATTCATTACTGGCATATTTATTTTTAATATTGTTTTAAATTTTTACAATAATTTTTTCAATTTTGCATATTGAGCAATTTTATCCTTAACAGCAAAATGTAGTGGGTTCTGCTTTAGTTAGAATGGTATTTTTATTTTTAAAGTTGTAAGTTTCGGGTATGCATTCAACAAGACCTTAAATTGTAATATCTACAAATGTATAGCCAAATGCTTACATTTTTGGATCATTTCCTTAAGCGAAAGGACTTAAAGTGGGAAATCCACATCTCCAAATTTTTTCAAAGCAAAGATCCTTATAATAGATTCCTGTCGCATGATTGTCAAATATCAAATTTTGGCGCCAAGCTTTAACACTTTGTAACAAGACTTTGAATTGCTGTTACTTTTTTTACTTAATATATTTTGAAAAATCTGAAAACTTTTTTATGGTTTAAGAACATATTTGTGGAGAACTAGTTGAAAATGTTTAATATTACCACCGAACAGACAATTTCTCTCCCATTAAGTGTACTTCAGTTGTTGTTTTCCTGTACTTTATGGATTTCAATGTTTGATGGGTTTTTTCCTTATACATATTTTCTTATATCATTTTATGAATTAAATAACGATTGGAAAACTGTTCAAAACAGTGAAATTTTGTACATTAAATTAATGAACATTTTAATAAATAAATCATGAGAAGCAAAAAACAACAGCCTAAAAAAATATTTTGCCACATTTTAAACCAATCAATTGAATGTTAATTGCTTGCATTTAGATGTAATTTTTTCAGCTGTTCATAATTGAATTACTCTTCCACCAACGATGGATCTGCCTGCTTATAATTTATTTGTCATTCATTTTGTTAAAATTTTTCTTCATTTCATTAGATCCAGGTACTCCCGAGCAGGTCAGAGAAATCTGAGACTTATACAAGGCACTGTAGAATATCACTGATTTTCTTAAAGGCTTTTGCAGGATTGAAATACATTTTTCTCATCAATTGAATGTTGTATGTATTCATGTACTGTACTGTAATGACAATAACTTGTTATACAATGTACAAATAGTTAATAAAATGGTGATTTTCAAGTGGAGCTCTTCTCGTTTTTTATTGGCAGTTTCCACAGTCCGACAGTTTTTAAGCCCAACAGTTGTTGTTTTTTGAAGAAATAGAGTGGAGCTGTCATCGACACTGCAAAAGCTGATTTGTCCTTGACAATAACGGGGAAACCTTTTCTATGCTCCTGTAGGAGGGCGGTTGGCATATTAAAATTGCACTGTCAGCCCTTCGCGTACATCAGTCAGTTTTTCTGTGTCTGGGCTGTTCCTGTCATGTAAGGCGGTAATTTAAAATTACTTTGCACATGTGTGCAATACATAAAGACAAAAGACCCACATCAATACCTCAAAGGTCAAGGCCATTCTTGCAATGTTGATCATTATGAAACCGGCGCTGCTAAAATGCACATTCAGTATACTTAGTAGTTGGTCGTGTCCGAGACTTTAAAATAAATTGTTGGGTACATGAATGCAATGTCACACATGCAAGACCCTGTCTGTAACCTTGCCATGCTGAGGGATTTAAAAAAATACTCTTGGCACATGAGCTGGTACGTAAGGACGCCATGTGGCATGCAAGACACATGTCCCTTCCTTAAAGATCAAGGCCACGCTTACATGCTTATCATTATGGAATGCTGCATATATTGTATCGTTGGTAGTGTCAAGGTAGTATCTTTGTCATGAACAAAGAAAATTTAAAATTGCTTGGCACAAGTGTTTGATAAACAAAGGTCATGTGACTCGTGCAAGACCGACGGTCATACCTAAAAGTTGAAGGTCACACTTACTTAGCACATGTGTTTGGTACAAGACCCATTCATTATCTTTTACCGCATCTCTCCTCCTCACTTACCCAACCATCTTTGGAGCCGGCATATGCTTATAATTTATGATAGTTTTTCCTGATTTATTACTGATATAGTAATAATAAATTGCATAATCCATTGTACATGATGACCCTTAGGGGGCTTTTGTCACTTTAAATTATTGTTACAGCTCTTATTCAAGATATCCTTTAATATAACAACTGCTTTTACATAAATACAATGTACATGATACCACTCTTGCTATACTACGCTCATATGTACATATATTAAGAAGAAAAATGGATGCAAGATTATAATTATATACATTCAGTGTTAAACTAAACGTATGCACTTAGCAAAGAGAGCGAGCACAGAAGGGCTGGGTTCATTTTAATACAATTGCAAATACAATATTAATGGTAAGCAGGCGCGTACCCAGGCATACGCCAGTACGCCAATGCGTACACTTCGTCAGAAAAAAAGCGAAAAAATAAAAGTTCCAAAAATGCAATAAAAAGTAAAGGCTTGGGGTGGTATAAGAAATAATTACGTCAGAATTTTATCGTTTGTTGGTTTTTATAGTGTAATACCTAAATTCCGCAAAAAAGGTGATCACGATGTAGATCTCAACTTAAGTTATACACGCGTTATTTTCCCATAACCTGCCAAATCGGTGTGGATCCTGTTGACCTCCTGGTAAATGATCTGAATGATGTTTACAAGGCGGGACTTTTAAAAATGACTGAACAGACATTTAATCCGCCTTACGGTGATATTTTCGGGCAAAAACTAGACGACAGTGAGAAGAAAGAGCTATTAACCGCAACTTGGAACAACGTTCACCGGTATAAGTTCCCTTCAAGGTCAGTACTATATAATGTTATGATATATCTTGCATGGTTTATTAAAACATCCTTATCGAAATTCTTCTCTTAGCTTATCCACAACCGTTTGTTTACTATCTCGGCTCGAGGAGTAGATTCGTCATTGCAGAGTCATCGTTGCACCGCCTTTCTGTGCCGTCTGGTCTTGATCTGATTGGGTGGCTGTTTGTTTTGCATGTGGTGTGCCCTGCAAGACCTTCAATCTACTTTTGATATGCCCTTTTATCACATAAATACTCTTTATCTTCGATTTGAGAACAATTCACGGAACATGTGTGATAACAAAAAACGAAGTGAATTCGTACGCACCGCATTTCATACACAAAACTGTTTAGGTAATAACAATAATCCGTCACTCGTTTTCTTTTGAGATCCAGATTTCTTAAGTTCGTCTCGAGAAAGACATTTATTAACCTCGCAAATTGTCTCGGTTAATAGCTGTTAATTTCAAGACCCATTTAAGAAATGTTGATCTCCAAAGAAAACCCATGACGGATCGTATATTTCTCAAATAGTTTTAATAAGCATTTACACAGCTTCTGACACAAGGTGTCATTTTGTTCATCTAGTAGATATTCAGGGCTGCCATTTTCTACACCTATTAAATATGCGTTTACGGTTGTTTTTGTGTAGTACATCCTGTATATATTTCTGTTTAGGCTAAACGTAACGATGCCGACGTATGGGATGCGCTTTATGACAAGTCAGTATCAACTGCACACGACGTCGATGTAGAGCCGTCGGTCCCACGGCGATTTGGACGTCAAGTTCACAGACCGAACGCCCCAGCAAAGACCATTTCCCAGTACTGGAAGACAAACATTTACCTGCCGTTCGTAGATCATTTGCTTGTTGATCTAGACGCACGGCTGTTGAAAGGCAATGGACGGTACAAGGCACAGTATCTGCTGCCTCCAAAGGTAGTGTAATCAAGGAATAAAACGAATAGTTTGTGCTGCAATGCATCAATCATAAAACTACATTGGTAATACCATGTAGGTTTTAACCCGTGCACTGCCTTACCCCGAGTATCGTTATATATTCAAACAACTTAGATCCGAATGGCGTCTCATTTGGATCCAAGTTGTTTGATATTTTCACAATGATATTACCAAAAGGTCGAGGGAGTGTGAGAAAACAAAATCGGAAGTTGAAAAAAATATCGCGCATGTCCACGACTTGCCTGCCAGTGAACGGGTTAATATCTGAATACATTTACATGCGCATGCATTAAAGATATTAAAATTAAATAATTATTGATCGTTTCCACAATAATAAGAAAATCCTAATGAAACAAATGAAACCCTTTAATCTAAAAAACACCGGATCATTGGACGCATATATTTAAATGGCATAAGTGCGAAAATACAATAAAGATTTATTTGCAGGTCGACGGTCTCACCCATGCCGTAACGATAGAAATATTCCAGGAGTTCATGTTAGATCTGCCAGATGACGAGCCGACTTTCGAGCGAGAGTGTCAACGTTGGACAGCGAAGTGGACTGTAACTTCACCTGCTCCCTACTCAACCCTGGAAAAAGCATTGGACGTAGCTAATGAGGCATCGTATCCTAACATAAGGATCTGCCTCATGGTTCTGTTGTGTATGCCAGTAGCAACGGCCACGACTGAGCGCTTATTTTCGACAATGCGTCGAGTCAAAACGTATTTGAGGAGTACCATGACAACTGAGCGAATGTCAGGCCTGGGTTTGATGAACATTTACAGCGAACGCAATATCAACGCCGAACATGTCTTTGACATATTTGCAAGAAAAAAGGATCGTCGCCTGGCTCTTTTATTCAGAATTTAATAACCATTGTTATGCACAGTGCCATATTTAGGGAATAGATCCGCTAAAGACAGGTTGACTGTATCTTATTCTTAGAAGGTCATTAACAAACAGTATTGAAGATAATTAATGACAGCTGGTGGCTTAATGCCAAAAGAAACTATTCTAGAACGCTCTTATAAAAGCGTTCTTCATTAATTGAACACCTTTTTCAAAGACCACACTGTCCTAGTTTTTGGTTTTGACTGGTCGCTTAAAACTGGTTTGACTGTATTTCTTCCTAATATCCTACCGATAACTATTATGTAACATGTTGTTGAAGTCTAGGTAATATATTGCATTCGCTTCTTCAGTTTAAGATTTTTTTTAACTTTTTTGCTTTTAATTTTAGTCCAATCAAAATACTCATACTTAACAATTAAGAAAAACATAATCTTAAGAAGCTACTGGAATATGCGCTTATCAGAAGCACGGTGGAGAACCCACGTAACTTATTTGGTAAAGTGCACGGCAACAAATGTCAACAAGTCCCGATTCAGGTAAGGTTTTTAAAGATAACTTTCTTTATATTTGGAGAAATTTTGAGGAATAAAGACCATAAACCCCGCATTTAAGAGCTCTATCCATGGTAATAAAGAACTTTCTCTAATATCCTAAAATTTTCCTGAAAATCTTGACCAACTGATTTCTCAGAGTTGAAATCTAAGGCAAAGTACACGACTTTTGATAAATCTATCGATTTACTTCATGTTAGCCGTAAATATTTCATACACAAATCTTATTTTAAGGAAATTTTATGTATTTTAAAGTTTTCAGCGTGTATTGTTGAACTTCTTATAGTTATTTCAAAGGCGAAAATGAACTAAAACCAAACATCTGTTGACATTTGTTGCCGTGCACTTTACCGAATAAGTCACGTGGGTTCTCCACCGTGAGAAGAGTAAGAACTAACTGATCCGATTACGATAGTTGTATGCCTGAGTGATAAATTTCATGTAAACGCCACAGCAAAGCACATTAACAGGTGCGTTTAATTATCATGTTTACAAATCGTCAGGCGTGCATGAATACAAGTTCGGTGATATTCTGATTGTTATCATCATTTTAGTCCCGTGAAAGAACACATATTTTCCCATACATTTTAAAAGTAAAATAATTAAGTATAGATCTATTTGTGTTAAGTTACAATATTTTATTAACTTATCTAGATACTGTTAAGCATAGCATGGAGACAGTTTCAGTCTCCGCATGTGGTTAAATATACCGGTGAGGTGCGCAAGCCTTTCTGGTCAACGCAATATCTCAATTATTCAGCGGATTGGATGTTAAATAGAGACGCCACCCATCAACCCAGATCTGTTTGTTTATTTAAATCAAATACAAGTATTGATTTTTGGAAAATAATAATAAAAAAAAAATATCGGGACTAACAATGTTAATTAAGGTAAATATTCATCTATTGGTATGCTTATATACGTGCCAAAAGGCCCCTAGATAGCACCAAATGCGATGTTGGATTTCAAAATTTTCCGGGGGGGGGGCATGCCCCCGGACCCCCTAGACTGTGCGTATCCTAGATTTTGACCTAGGTACGCCCCTGGTAAGGATTATCTATAAATGTAACCTACCAATGATTTGGTTTGTGCACACTGACGTTTTTATAAACTGACCTTGACCTAAAACACTGTAGGGGTCATGTACCCAAGGGCAACCTATTACAGCTCAAGTTTCATGGACCTTGGTCAAACCATTATTGACACTAGCAGATTGAGGATGGGGAGAACCCAGCGCGACCCCAACTAAAAAAATCGTCCAAGTTAACTTTTTTTTCAAAATAGAAAAAAAGTAATAAAATATGCCCAGACTGCCCCATTTCGCACTGGAAATTGTTTAAGTTGTCTTGGGTGGGTATCCAAAACCCACCTGCAAGGCTTTAATTCGAATAAAATCGGTTTTGAGGGAGAGGCGCAAGTCAAAATGTTACGCCCCTAAGTAATGCCACCTTTGACATCAAATCCTGGATCCGCCGCTGATGATAAAGTTTTTGTAACGCTATTGATTGTGACCTTGTCATTTGATCCTTCCAGCCGCAAACGCAATATGGGTTATATATACAAATGTAGGTCAAGGTCATTGTATATTTTGTCTCTAGATGCCCCTTTGTAAAGGAGTCATAATAATGACTGTCAAGTTATTTCCCTTGATTAACAAAGTTCTGGGGATACAAGAAAATTTATTTCACATCGGATATATATACATAAATAGCTCGCAGAGCTTCATTTTCCGACAAAATGCAAATCAAATAACATATCAATAGTGCAGCACAGAACATGGAAGATAATAAATGCATTCAAATAAGATTAAAATTTAAATACTAGTATTAGCAAATAGTTAAGACATACATTCATTATATGTAATAATATAATTTATATATTATATCATGAAACATACAATATTTAATTAACTTAATGTAATGTTGTTATTTGTTCGATAATAATATTGATCATATCCTTCCGCATTGTTGCACATTGGACAAACGTACATGAAGATAGCTTATTTTTAGAATATACACATGTTTAATGTACATATACACTCAGAGCGCTGGTAACCTACATGTACATGTAAATTGATAAACGAAATCCACTACAGTTTAACAGTTTAAGTCTTTCAAATTCGGAAAGAAGTTGGAATACATGTGGAATAAATATCAGGTAAAAACACATTTTGTACACTAAAACGTCTTATGTAAACATGAAAAAGAAATTATTTATATAAGGTATACGTGTATTATAATCTGCATGTATCCAGTTTACGTACTTCATGTACATCTGTGGCAACGTGTATATAAATATATCGTTTAAAACCATGTTAAGATTTGTTGATATGTATGGTGCTAGTGACAAAATATTGTATAGCGTATTGCATTCGCAGAAATCCATGTAATGTTTACTAGGAAGAAAATGTACGTATTTTATACATGTATATCAATGTATATAAATCTGCCTGTGAACCGTAAACCTTCGAGGTCAGCGCAGATTACTAGATCAACGCAGATAAGAGTGGAGTTTATTTTTGGCTATTTAAGGCCCTTCCACCATGCAAAAGTGGGTGGAGAGGGCCAAAAATAAGAACGTTTCAAATGTTCATGTTTGATTTAGTTTTGAGAAAGCATACAAATTTGCATTTTTTTTTTAAAAGTCTGTCGACAGTTAACTATGTGTTTGTGTCAACATTCCCCAAACTACCTTAACAACAGTGTCTTGTGAGTTATTGATGGAATATTTAAGTAAGAAAGATATTCAATAAAATAATGAAAAATAGTACATTAAAAAACGTTTCCTGGTTACAAAAATGCAAATATCTTTCTTAAAATAGCTGCAATCACCACAAAACCTCAAGACAATGTCAATTGGGTATTACTGACTATTTTGACACAAAACAAATTCATTTTTATATAAAGACATTTCTGGAAAATCAAAATGCTTTTTCGATTAGAAATATGATGAAATCTTGCTTCGTTAAATTCCTTCATTTTCCTCTGCACATGTTGCAACAGATATATTTATTATGCTTGCTAAATATTGAACCTCAAAACTAAAAGGATTTTATAATAAAAAAATACGTTTTAGTCCTTCAAACGACTTTTGCACTGTGGAGGTCCCTTAAAGGTATTGAGAATAGTTTATAGCACCGCATTCGGAACTCCTCGGCCATTTTTTCAAAAACAACCTCGGATGTATATGGACGGTTTACATACTTAAAAAGTGGTACGTTTAAGTCCGCTGCAAATAGATCGCGTAGTAATCTTATTTAGTAGTTAAAATTTATGACTTAACTCTTGGGAATCGTAATTATGTTTGCAATAATACACTTCACTGGCAATCAGTTTAAACTGAGAGCAATGAATACAACTCTTAAACACTACATTTAATTAATGCTTTTATTCAAAAAAATACGGACTACTTCAACAGATGTACCGGCATACATCCGAGGTTGTTTTTGAAAAAATGGCCGAGGAGTTCCGAATGATAGCACCGAATAGTTAATAAAATAGTAGTATGATTTCAATCGAAATAGTTCTTAAGTTTAATAACTTGATATACATGTTCATGACTACCTACATGTAGCGTCGCCGCCTAGTTGTACATTTTATGCAGTTAAATCATACATGTACTATGACCTGTGCATAAAAGAAGGATAGGAGTTTTACATCTAAATTATTAAGGTACTATATATGTTTAATGTAAGTTATCACCTATAATCGAAATTACGTTGTTGTTTTTTGATCATTTAACATATAGAATTATACGTCGACGGTGGCGTGTTGGGGATAAGAAAGGTACTGATGGAGCTCATTCACAGATTTTATGTGAACACCGTTTTTTCTGTTTAACTATATTGAAATTGAGATAGTTTACGTATTTTTTTAGTATTAAACACCCATGTTAGGTTTCATCCCCGTCCCCTCTTTTTGCCGCCGCTCATTAAATTTTATTGATCATGTTGAACTGTCGTTGTGTATCTGTACGGTACTGTCCGGGAACGGCGTTCATTCATACTTACTCAATCGAAACTCCTCGGCCATTATCCAACAAAATTGACTATCTCGAAGCTGACCGGAGTTGGCCGAGTTGTTACGATTGATACCTACGGTGTCGATGCGTTAAGATCGTGTTCGTGGTTCTTCTAAAATACATGTATAAATATAGTCCCTTATGCAATATGAAAGAGCATGAACACATATTTCAACGGTGAAACAGTCATCTTAATATAAAAAAATATAAAATGTCACCCCGCCCCATTAAAAAAATGATAAAAATCTAGCAATTAATTTATGTTGCCCTTAAGTAATTTATATTGTGCAGGTGCAATCAAACAAATATCTGTAGCTGCATTGAATGCAGTTAACTATTTTATCTTGATGGCTTTGAAACAAACACTGACATGATACATAAAAAACATGATGGAAGATGCTTAAGTAGGCTTTACCACTAATGCACCAGTCAATTGTAACCACGCCCCCCCCCCCAGGTCCGGGGGTATACCGGGGATAGCCAGGGAAATGGGCCGTGTTTTTACCTTCCAGGTGGCCCCGCAGTGCCGTGTGAATGCGGTGGTTTTGTCTTCACGCCAAATATAGCGGAGAATGGGTTACCTAGAGTCCCTGGGATGCGGGGGCATTTGACTGGGGTTTCACCAGCAGTTCGTCCCCGGGCTTGGCTTGGATGGACCGAAAATCAAAGTCCCCGCTATTCCCCGGACCTGAGGGGGGGGGGGGGGGGGCGGACGTGGTTGTAATTGACTGGTGCATAATAAGTTTCGTTTTTTACCTGAGCTAAGATGTAAGTGAAAGTTCATTTGATCTTTAGGTATGTTAATTGTGTATAAGGTAGGGTTTTTACTACAGAGTTATGGAAGGATACTGCACCAGTGTTGGGAATCGGTTCCAATTTTACAATCGATAATCGGTTCCACTCAAGTAACCGATTATCGATAGTACAATCGGTTTTTTTAAAATACTAGATAAAACCTAAAGTGAAGTTTCATTCATGCACATTATTAAACTCTTAATCATTATATGTCTATGATTGAAGTTATTAAGTGTTATATCAAAAATAGTTCATTTTTACTTGCTCATTGTGGCTTGCATCTGCCATTTTGTTAAAGATAACGTCTGAACACTTACTTATATTTTTTTCTATTTTTTTTTCGATGATCGATTATAACCAAATACAATCGATTGTCGCCGATTTCAGGCCCAACCAATCGATTTTCGATTAAAATCGATCATCGGAACATCACTATACTGCACCCTATCCTTTATTGGTATTAAATTAAATGCTATAGATTATCATATATATATGTATTCATTTTGGATTAAAATTTATAGTATGGCTATAAATACATTCATTTTTGGAAGTTGAAACATTTTATAACTTTTATCAAACACCATTTTTAACATATTGTGTCGTGTTTATGTTACAGCTCTTCATAGCGAGATACAATGTGCCCTATTAGCCCTCAGCACTATGTTCATTTTCTGCACCACCCTGTCCTTTTCTAAAACTGACCAAAACCCTTATAAGGATATAAGTGAACTACTTTATTTCAATATTGTTACAATGGCAACAAAAGAACACGTGGGTATAACAAATAAAAATAATTAAAAAAGTGTTTATTAACACATACATGCAAAAACATGAATTCCCAAACTATGCTATATTAGCTAGCTATATGATTAAATATTATCTGAATGTAAGAACATTCCAACTGCGAAAGACAACATTTACGTAATTTTTTTTTTAATATCTTGAACATTTGTAGCAATTTGAGTATGAACAACACAACCAATCATTTTAATTTTAAATCGTTTACAAGTATGGAATAACAATCATAGTTAATGTTGGTTATGATTATTTAAGGAATGAATTGCGTTATTGGTGTCATTATCGGAGTACGAACGCAGTTGGGTTGATGTGTAAAATCCAAAAAGCTGTTCGACAATAGTGTTCATTAACAAAATGGAAGTTGAGGTGTAAATATTGCCTTTGTTTTCTCAAGTTTTGTATTTCTGACATGAATTCATTCGATTTTGTAAACAAAGTTGTAAGTTTATCTTTTGAATCGGTTTTTCTTTACTTTTGTCGTAGACGCTGTTTTACAATTAAATGATATGAAATACTAAAATAACAATATTTCAAATGTTATTATTTTGCAAGCAAAACGCTTTTAGTTGCTTTATGAGGGATAACGAAAACAGTTTTCAAAGCAACATATTTTCATTGATGAATGTTTTTGTTGTTGCCATGACACTTTTTAACCTTTTTCCTTCAGGAGTTTGAGTGTGTTTTTTTTAAGTATTTGTTAAAAAATGTGAATTAAACATCAATTGACTTTTTTGTTTATAAATACCTCAATTTTACAAGCGATTTCATGTTAATGTTCATGTACCCTAGTTAAGCGAAAATTGCCATAGCAACGCCAAAAGTCATTTTCTTTGCACTGAAACGCTTATAAAATAGTACTGCATCGGATTCAGTTTAAGACTTAAATTGTGATATTGCAACCTTTGGTGCACTTTTTAAAGCTGCACTCTCACAGATCGAACGTTTTGACAACTTTTTTTATTTTTTTGTCTCTGAACGAGCCAATTTTTGCGAAAATGCATGGAAAAAACAATTATATAAGACTGCTGACAAAAAATTAGATCGCAGATTTTTATATTTAAGTTAAAAAAAAAATGATGTTCTATGCCATAAAACATTAATTTTCGAGCGGAAATATGAAAAACTGCGATTTGATCTTTGGCAGCAATCTTTTATCATTGGTTTGCAGATATTTACAGTTCTTGCGTAATTTTCTAATTCGAAATTTACTGGGTTTGTCTACCATGTAAATACCAGTAAACGAGTAAACTCAGCTTAGACAACAACAAAATATTCTTTTAATCATGTAAAGTGATTATTATCGGTCTCATACTAGCTCGTATTGACAATTAGAGGATTGTTTTGAAGAAATACAGTATTTGCTGATTTTGGGACCATCTGGTGTCTAGTCCCTTTAAAGGAGTTTTCACTATTATATCTGTTTCAGTTTTCCTTTGACTTTTTCGATGGTCATGGCCTGAACTATATCGCTAGCTTCAAAAGTGACGGTGACTAGGTCGTTGTACGCTGACGGAAGTGACGTTTACTCTAACGCAACACGGAACGTCACATCAGCATGGAGCTTCTTTTTGCGGTGGAAGCGTTCACGCAGGTCATCACGTACCTGATGATCGTTGCTGGCGTGTGAGTTATTGTTCTCTGTTCAAAATTCTGTAGTATTGGCCAATTCTAACTCGATAGTGGTGGACGTGTAAGTATTCGTCTTGTATCTTGTGATCATATATTTACCTGGTGCTAGACAAAGCGGTTATTGGCAACTGAATTTGTGTACGTAGACTAGCTTGGGTTTTTAGACTATCTGCGCATGCGCGCAGGTAGCAAAATCCGAAGAACTACTTCTTTTCATGTCGTTTTAACCCATTTTTTTGTGTCAATGCGCTCTATGTTCAGCAGAATGACGTCGCGACCATAAAAATAGATTAGTTGTGTTGCGGTCCGAGTATGAGTTCTTGCTTGTTCGGCTATTTCCGCACTGTATTTCTGTATCCCGGCGTTTTCTTTTTAGCAGAATATAACTTTTTTTAGATCGCTATATTGATCAGAGTAATGTGGGTCAAAATAATGGAGGCTCTGGTAGGAAGGTAACATAATGATATTCAATCTGAGTTTAGCCCAAGTTGTTCCAGAAATTATTACCGACCGCAAGTGTCCCATCGCCTGCAGGGTTTGTTATTATAACCTGGCGTGACCCTGAAACATTACTTTTATGAGATACGAAACAAAAATGATTGTCTGAATGTCAAAGTTGCTGTATCTCAGGTTTCGCGTTGCTAATGCTTCAAATACTATGATTTGCCTGCTATACAATAACAAAATACTATTCATTCTATGACTTTTAGGTGTATACTTTTCTAATACGATGTTTTCATATTTTTTTTGCATAAAAGCTGCGTTCCGGTGTACTCTTGGCGTAGTTTTAGACATTAGGCTTTCAATTTATATTAGCACACATGCCCTGATACGACAGTGAGTTATGCATACGTTTGGTGAAACTATTTTAGTTCGGATTAAACCTGTAAACATCCGAAGTGTGCGAAACATTCATTACAGCACTAGTACTATTCCTACAAAGATACTTACATAAATAAATAACATTAATTTATTAATAAAACTTGGAAAAGCACAATTAATTTTTTCATTCTTAGAACAGACAACTTCCGATATTCTAAAAATAGTTTCCACTTTATATACATTAACTGACCGATAATCGAAAAATAGTTTCTACATACATTAACTGACCACATATTTGTCCTCACCGCGGGAAAACGACCATCTGATAAGCTCTGCATTTTGAAAGGAATTAAAGCTGAAGTTTTTCGTAAAATAAAATTATTTTCCTTAAACAATTAAAACATGTATGTTAAAACTTGTCTATCGTATAATATATAATCAAAGCACCGAAAACCTTTAGAAGCGACTGAAAGGGGCATGCACCTTAACCTTAAATACATGGGGATGGGGGATACGTCGACTGAAGTGATAAGCTGTTCATTTTGAAAGGAATTATTGTTATTATTATAAGTTGTTTGTAAAAAAAAAGATTTTTCTTAAACAAAACGTGTATTCATAAAAGGAAATGATATATATGATGTATTGTACTTTCCAATCGTATGATATCTAATCAAAGCAACGAAAAAAAACTTTAGAAACGATTGAAAGGGACATACATTGTAACCTTAAATACATGGGGATTACGACGGTTGAAGTGACTTTTGCGTAAACAAAATGACACCAGACGCCATAAAATAGATATTGATATGTTTGGTTCCTCGCTCAATGTGTGCACAAGCGCTCTTGGCCCTCGGCACAATTTTCACTTTTATCTATGTGCCCTTCACCGATTCCCATTGTTCAAATAAAATTTGCAACTCTCACATATTTGCCCGCAGATAGTCTTTCAGCGCATTCGCGCTTTGATTTGATTTATTCACACATGTATGAACAAATATAAACTCATTCGGAACTCCTCGGCCATTGACCATCGAAAACAACCTCGTATATCATACCGGTACATTAGTTGAAGTAGATCGTATTTTTTTTTAAATAATAGTATAAACTGAAAAAGTGAATTGAAAACTGGTGTTTAAACGATTATTTTGTATTACTTAGTTTAAATTGATTGTCAGTGATTTGCAATAATAATTAAGATTCTCAATAGTAGAGTCATTAACTAAAGTTTAATTGCTAAATTGAAATTACCACGCGATCTACTTGCAGCGTAGTTCAATGTAAATATTTCTGACATTGTTAGCCGTCCATATACATCTGAGGTTGTTTTCGATGGAAAATGGCCGAGGAGTTCCGAATGATATAAACGGAGGAACCATATCGTTCGATTCCATACGAAATAGCGATGTACATTGTATTGTATGACTTTCACACTAATTCGGTTTAACTTATGTTTCACCATCGTTGCCAAATGCAGATAACTATCATGTGGACATTAAGTTGTAGTGTATTGTTTATATTTTAAATCAGTAAGATTGGCATCATTTTGTTGCAGGTCGCCAGTGCTAAGCATGCTCCGAAGTGGCGACACCAGCGGAGTACCCTACCCGTTCTTTCTAGCTGGTCTTGTCAAGTAAGGCAACTTTTTTTGAGCCTATAAATTCGTATTTTTCATTGAAATGTCTAGGTCTTGTAAATATTATGAAGTACGTCGTCGGCAACGTGCAAACCCATATCCATAATGTTTGTCATAATTAAAAAAAACACGAAAAGTAATGAACTATTTTCAGTATACACCATTTGAGAAAAACAGACGAGCGTGCAAACGATTGTCGTATTTTCACTGTATTAAAAATTTCCATGTTTAGGACAAACTTAAGTGCAGAATTTTAAACAGAATTTTAACCTCAAAGAGATGTATCTTCCAGGTAAATGTAATTATACTGGTGTGTATGAATATTACCTAATATATATAATATAATGGGAGAAATAAGCAAAGGACCTGGAAGAAGTATACGCTCAACATAATAACAAGTCACTGTTGCACCATCGTGACAGTGCAACGGATTTTCCCTGATATAATTTCAGTACCTAAGTTGATATTCAATACTGGTCTTAAAGCTGCACTCTCACAGATATACCAGTTTTACAACTTTTTTATTTTTTGTCTTGGAAAGAGCAAATTTTTGCGTAAATATCTGCAAACCAATAATATAAGATTGCTGACAAAAAAACAGATCGTGGATTTTCATATTTCCGTTCGAAAATTAATGTTTTATGGTTTAAAACGTTACTAACGGTTTGAGAAAAATGCATAAAACATCAATTTTTGAAATTAAATATGAAAATCGGCGATCTAAGATTTTGTCAGCAGTCTTATATAACTGGTTTCCATGGATTTTTGCAAAAATTGGCTCGTTCCGAGACAAAAAATGAAAAAAAAGTTGTCAAAACGTTCCATCTGTGAGAGTGCAGCTTTAATTAAATCTAAAATGTTTAGATTATCGGATTGCATGACATAAATAAGGACCTATTCGATGAATGAAGTCAGCGGTGTATAACCATAAGAATGACTAAAGTTGCATATATAACACCGTCCATAATATCATTTCAGTTCCGTGATGTCTATAGGCTACGGCTTACTAGCAGATCACTCTACGATTCTACAAATCAACGTTATTGCCACAGCGTTCAATATATTTTACGTGGCATCGTACATTATAGTCTCCAAACGAAAGGTGAGCAACTCTTGTAATTTTAGCTACTTTTTAATGGCTAATAGAACAATAGTTATTACATGTAGAATGAGCTGAAACAACACATCTTTATTGGTGCTTTAAATGCACAAAATTATGCTTTTTTAAATGCATTCTTCTGTCATTCGTCAAATTTTCATTTTATGTCAATATTTAGTTTACGGAAAAATACATTTTTCATTTTTTTTTATAAATACGGACAGTCCATCCGTCCGTGTGGCCGTCCGTCACAACACTTCGTCCGCACTGTAACTCGAAATCGATTTCTCTCAGGACTATCGAAATTTAGTGGTAGTTTTCCCTTAACCAGTAGGTCAAAGTTGCGGTCAACAGTCTTATGCAAAAATCGTCCCCATAGGAATTCTAGAACGGTTTGACCTATAATCATCACTCTTAGGTGGAAGGTTTCCCTTGACCATAAGATGACCCCTGTTAATTTTAAGGTCAAAGGTTAAAAGGTCAACAGTCCAATGAAAACTTTTTCCGCACAATAACTCGAGAACTGTTGATCTAGGACCATGAACTTGAGTAGTTGGTTGTTATCGACTAGTGAATGACCCTATTGTTTTGGGGCCAGTAGAGCAATGATCAAGATTGGCAGTCTTATTAATAGTTTGCTCTCACAATAACTACAGATCAGTTTGATATTCGACCCTGAAACTTCATTATTTGTTCATTGGTAGGTTGCCAATTATTTCAAATTCACGTGACACAAATATCCTCCATCGTCGGAGTTACCGGGAGTATACATCGTTTCTAACGATAGCCTTGAATTTTTGTTCTATTTCCAGTCCTCCGCATTCGGACAGTTCATATCATGTTGTCTGGTTGTTGCGTGTGTTTACTTCTACGTGACGCGTGTAGCACGTGCAGAGACCCGGATGGACAATATTGGAGTCATACTGCTCACGTGGTGTACCGTCCTCCAAATTACACCATTGCTGGATGTTGTAAGGATTGTGTATTTCCTAAAGTTTTTATTTATACAATGTTTTAATCAATATCTGCATATAATATCTGTTGGCCCAAGTTTGAGCATTATTTTATAAGACTTAATAATAATAAACTGATTAGTATTGTTCTAATTGATCATAGTAACATAAAACGTTGGTAGAAAGCATTTGAAATGGTTGATCGTCATGCAAGAAAAGTATGAAGTTAACAAATCAATATTTGCCTTTTAATCATATGATTTTTCTACAGACCAAATGTAAATAATTTCTATTATAACGAGTCAAATTAATTTAGGCAATTTTTCAAGATTTTGTCTTCAATAAACAAGCAAAGCACACTGTCAGAAACACAAACAAACATCACATTTTTTGGCAGTGATAACGTGACCATTTAGAATGTAATCTACTTATTTTACAACATACATAAATAATGATTCAATAAGGTATTTTCAAAGTAGAACTAAATCATTGTATATAGATAGTATATATACTTTTTTTGCAGTATATGAGTGCATAAGTATCACCAAATGATCACCAAAAGTTTTACTTCACAAGTAAAATACAAAGTGAAATATATTGCAATATTACACTATAATAAACCAGTTTTCTGCCTAGTTCATGATAATACTTAATCAAAATTATTACTTGTTTGATATTTAATAAAAAAAACAAAAAACATGCCAGATTTAAGAAGAAAATACTTGGAAGTTGCCCGGGAATGACGTCATTTTTTTCTATATTTTCCCCGGCACTGTGTTCAAAAGGAAAAAAAGAGTAAAACAGTGAAATCATGTTTTGAAAAACTCAATCTTTCAAATTGCGTGTACATTCAGGTTTAATTCATCGCTTACAATTTTAGCTCACCAGTGTGTTGTAAAAACAAAATGGCATTTTTTAACTCTCTTTTTTTTGGACTTTCAATTATAATCAGTTAACATCGGAAATTAAGTAACAATAAATGCGCATGCCCATGGTCATAAGTAATATCCGTGTATTTCCGTACCGGGTGACACATTTTGACAGTACTGACCGTATCATCCTCGGCACCCCAGTGTATCATAACGTATATAATATTATATAGGTTATGATACAATGGGGTGCCGAGGATGTGACCGTATGGGAACACACAATGCAATTGAGGTATAGTTATAAAAATAAATACATATCTTGTGATTTAGTTCAATCCATATCATCGACATGATTTCACTAACGTTTTAAATACATACAAAAAAGATAGTGGACACATATGAACATTCATTACGAAATTACATTCTCGCCTTTTCTCGTAAATAACGTTACCACCACGATGATCAAACTCGCGTTCTAATTAAATTTAAAATTGTATTTATCTCGTCATCTTCTCGTGCAGAAAGAGTGTATGGCCCGCCAGTCCGCAGGAAGTTTGTCGCTCGTGATGATGTTTGCCGGCACGCTATGTTGCAGCTGTTGGTTCCTGTATGGTTTCCTGCTGAAAGACTTCTACATATACGTATGTGTTATTAGATTTATTATACACATTTGTACATGTACCTAAATGGCTTCTACATAAACGTACATGTACCTAAATGGCTTCTACATAAACGTGCATGTACCTAAATGGCTTCTACAAAACGTACATGTACCTAAATGGCTTCTACATAAACGTGCATGTACCTAAATGGCTTCTACATAAACGTGCATGTACCTAAATGGCTTCTACATAAACGTGCATGTACCTAAATGGCTTCTACATAATCGTGCATGTACCTAAATGGCTTCTACATAATCGTGCATGTACCTAAATGGCTTCTACATAATCGTACATGTACCTAAATGGCTTCTACATAAACGTACATGTACCTAAATGGCTTCTACATAAACGTGCATGTACCTAAATGGCTTCTACATACTCGTGCATGTACCTAAATGGCTTCTACATAATCGTGCATGTACCTAAATGGCTTCTACATAAACGTACATGTACCTAAATGGCTTCTACATAAACGTACATGTACCTAAATGGCTTCTACATAAACGTACATGTACCTAAATGGCTTCTACATAAACGTGCATGTACCTAAATGGCTTCTACATAATCGTACATGTACCTAAATGGCTTCTACATAAACGTGCATGTACCTAAATGGCTTCTACATAAACGTGCATGTACCTAAATGGCTTCTACATAAACGTGCATGTACCTAAATGGCTTCTACATAAACGTGCATGTACCTAAATGGCTTCTACATAAACGTACATGTACCTAAATGGCTTCTACATAAACGTACATGTACCTAAATGGCTTCTACATAAACGTGCATGTACCTAAATGGCTTCTACATAAACGTACACGTACCTAAATGGCTTCTACAAAACGTGCATGTAACTAAATGGCTTCTACATAAACGTACATGTACCTAAATGGCTTCTACATAATCGTACATGTACCTAAATGGCTTCTACATAATCGTACCTAAATGGCTTCTACATAAACGTACATGTACCTAAATGGCTTCTACATAAACGTACATGTACCTAAATGGCTTCTACATAAACGTGCATGTACCTAAATGGCTTCTACATAAACGTGCATGTACATAAATGGCTTCTACATAATCGTACATGTCCCTAAATGGCTTCTACATAATCGTACATGTCCCTAAATGGCTTCTACATAATCGTACATGTACCTAAATGGCTTCTACATAAACGTATATGTACCTAAATGGCTTCTACATAAACGTGCATGTACCTAAATGGCTTCTACATAATCGTACATGTCCCTAAATGGCTTCTACATAATCGTACATGTACCTAATTGGCTTCTACATAAACGTATATGTACCTAAATAGCTTCTACATAAACGTACATGTACCTAAATGGCTTCTACATAATCGTACATGTACCTAAATGGCTTCTACATAATCGTACATAAATGGCTTCTACATAAACGTACATGTACCTAAATGGCTTCTACATAAACGTACATGTACCTAAATGGCTTCTACATAATCGTACATGTACATAAATGGCTTCTACATAAACGTACATGTACCTAAATGGCTTCTACAAAACGTACATGTACCTAAATGGCTTCTACATAAACGTACCTAAATGGCTTCTACATAAACGTACATGTACCTAAATGGCTTCTACATAAACGTGCATGTACCTAAATGGCTTCTACATAATCGTGCATGTACCTAAATGGCTTCTACAAAACGTACATGTACCTAAATGGCTTCTACATAAACGTACCTAAATGGCTTCTACATAAACGTGCATGTACCTAAATGGCTTCTACATAATCGTACATGTACCTAAATGGCTTCTACATAAACGTACATGTACCTAAATGGCTTCTACATAATCGTGCATGTACCTAAATGGCTTCTACATAAACGTACATGTACCTAAATGGCTTCTACATAAACGTACATGTACCTAAATGGCTTCTACAAAACGTACATGTACCTAAATGGCTTCTACATAATCGTGCATGTACCTAAATGGCTTCTACATAAACGTACATGTACCTAAATGGCTTCTACATAAACGTACATGTACCTAAATGGCTTCTACATAAACGTACATGTACCTAAATGGCTTCTACATAAACGTACATGTACCTAAATGGCTTCTACATAAACGTGCATGTACCTAAATGGCTTCTACATAAACGTACATGTACCTAAATGGCTTCTACATAAACGTACATGTACCTAAATGGCTTCTACATAAACGTACATGTACCTAAATGGCTTCTACATACTCGTGCATGTACCTAAATGGCTTCTACATAAACGTACATGTACCTAAATGGCTTCTACATAAACGTACATGTACCTAAATGGCTTCTACATAAACGTACATGTACCTAAATGGCTTCTACATAATCGTACATGTACCTAAATGGCTTCTACATAAACGTACATGTACCTAAATGGCTTCTACATAATCGTGCATGTACCTAAATGGCTTCTACATAATCGTGCATGTACCTAAATGGCTTCTTCATAAACGTACATGTACCTAAATGGCTTCTACATAAACGTACATGTACCTAAATGGCTTCTACATAAACGTACATGTACCTAAATGGCTTCTACATAAACGTACATGTACCTAAATGGCTTCTACAAAACGTACATGTACCTAAATGGCTTCTACATAATCGTGCATGTACCTAAATGGCTTCTACATAAACGTGCATGTACCTAAATGGCTTCTACATAAACGTGCATGTACCTAAATGGCTTCTACATAAACGTACATGTACCTAAATGGCTTCTACATAATCGTGCATGTACCTAAATGGCTTCTACATAATCGTGCATGTACCTAAATGGCTTCTACATAAACGTACATGTACCTAAATGGCTTCTACATAAACGTGCATGTACCTAAATGGCTTCTACATAAACGTACATGTACCTAAATGGCTTCTACAAAACGTACATGTACCTAAATGGCTTCTACATAAACGTACCTAAATGGCTTCTACATAATCGTGCATGTACCTAAATGGCTTCTACATAAACGTGCATGTACCTAAATGGCTTCTACATAATCGTGCATGTACCTAAATGGCTTCTACATAATCGTGCATGTACCTAAATGGCTTCTACATAAACGTACATGTACCTAAATGGCTTCTACATAAACGTACATGTACCTAAATGGCTTCTACATAAACGTACATGTACCTAAATGACTTCTACATAAACGTACATGTACCTAAATGGCTTCTACATAAACGTGCATGTACCTAAATGGCTTCTACATAAACGTGCATGTACCTAAATGGCTTCTACATAAACGTACATGTACCTAAATGGCTTCTACATAAACGTGCATGTCCCTAAATGGCTTCTACAAAACGTACATGTACCTAAATGGCTTCTACATAATCGTGCATGTACCTAAATGGCTTCTACATAAACGTACATGTACCTAAATGGCTTCTACATAAACGTGCATGTACCTAAATGGCTTCTACATAAACGTACATGTACCTAAATGGCTTCTACATAAACGTACATGTACCTAAATGGCTTCTACATAAACGTGCATGTACCTAAATGGCTTCTACATAAACGTGCATGTACCTAAATGGCTTCTACATAAACGTGCATGTACCTAAATGGCTTCTACATAAACGTGCATGTACCTAAATGGCTTCTACATAAACGTGCATGTACCTAAATGGCTTCTACATAAACGTGCATGTACCTAAATGGCTTCTACATAAACGTGCATGTACCTAAATGGCTTCTACATAAACGTGCATGTACCTAAATGGCTTCTACATAAACGTGCATATACCTAAATGGCTTCTACATAAACGTACATGTACCTAAATGGCTTCTACATAAACGTACATGTACCTAAATGGCTTCTACATAAACGTGCATGTACCTAAATGGCTTCTACATAAACGTGCATGTACCTAAATGGCTTCTACATAAACGTGCATGTACCTAAATGGCTTCTACATAAACGTGCATGTACCTAAATGGCTTCTACATAAACGTGCATGTACCTAAATGGCTTCTACATAAACGTGCATGTACCTAAATGGCTTCTACATAAACGTGCATGTACCTAAATGGCTTCTACATAAACGTGCATGTACCTAAATGGCTTCTACATAAACGTGCATGTACCTAAATGGCTTCTACATCAACGTACATGTACCTAAATGGCTTCTACATAATCGTACATGTCCCTAAATGGCTTCTACATAAACGTACATGTCCCTAAATGGCTTCTACACAATCGTACATGTCCCTAAATGGCTTCTACATAAACGTACATGTCCCTAAATGGCTTCTACATAATCGTGCATGTCCCTAAATGGCTTCTACATAAACGTGCATGTACCTAAATGGCTTCTACGTAAACGTGCATGTACCTAAATGGCTTCTACATAAACGTGCATGTACCTAAATGGCTTCTACGTAACGGGCTTCTACATAAACGTACATGTACCTAAATGGCTTCTACATAAACGTACATGTACCTAAATGGCTTCTACATAAACGTGCATGTACCTAAATGGCTTCTACATAAACGTGCATGTACCTAAATGGCTTCTACATAAACGTGCATGTACCTAAATGGCTTCTACATAATCGTGCATGCACCTAAATGGCTTCTACATAAACGTGCATGTACCTAAATGGCTTCTACATAATCGTGCATGTACCTAAATGGCTTCTACATAAACGTGCATGTACCTAAATGGCTTCTACATAAACGTACCTAAATGGCTTCTACATAAACGTACATGTACCTAAATGGCTTCTACATAAACGTACATGTACCTAAATGGCTTCTACATAATCGTACATGTACCTAAATGGCTTCTACATAATCGTACCTAAATGGCTTCTACATAAACGTACATGTACCTAAATGGCTTCTACATAAACGTACATGTACCTAAATGGCTTCTACATAAACGTACATGTACCTAAATGGCTTCTACATAAACGTACATGTACCTAAATGGCTTCTACATAATCGTGCATGTACCTAAATGGCTTCTACATAAACGTACATGTACCTAAATGGCTTCTACATAATCGTGCATGTACCTAAATGGCTTCTACATAAACGTACATGTACCTAAATGGCTTCTACATAATCGTGCATGTACCTAAATGGCTTCTACATAAACGTGCATGTACCTAAATGGCTTCTACATAAACGTGCATGTACCTAAATGGCTTCTACATAAACGTACATGTACCTAAATGGCTTCTACATAAACGTGCATGGACCTAAATGGCTTCTACATAAACGTGCATGTACCTAAATGGCTTCTACATAAACGTGCATGTACCTAAATGGCTTCTACATAAACGTACATGTACCTAAATGGCTTCTACATAAACGTGCATGTACCTAAATGGCTTCTACATAAACGTACATGTACCTAAATGGCTTCTACATAAACGTGCATGTACCTAAATGGCTTCTACATAAACGTACATGTACCTAAATGGCTTCTACAAAACGTACATGTACCTAAATGGCTTCTACATAATCGTGCATGTACCTAAATGGCTTCTACATAAACGTACATGTACCTAAATGGCTTCTACGTAAACGTACTTGTACCTAAATGGCTTCTACATAAACGTACATGTACCTAAATGGCTTCTACATAATCGTACATGTACCTAAATGACTTCTACATAATCGTACATGTACCTAAATGGCTTCTACATAAACGTGCATGTACCTAAATGGCTTCTACAAAACGTACATGTACCTAAATGGCTTCTACATAATCGTGCATGTACCTAAATGGCTTCTACATAAACGTACATGTACCTAAATGGCTTCTACGTAAACGTACATGTACCTAAATGGCTTCTACATAAACGTACATGTACCTAAATGGCTTCTACATAATCGTACATGTACCTAAATGGCTTCTACATAATCGTACATAAATGGCTTCTACATAAACGTACATGTACCTAAATGGCTTCTACATAAACGTGCATGTACCTAAATGGCTTCTACATAAACGTACATGTACCTAAATGGCTTCTACATAATCGTGCATGTACCTAAATGGCTTCTACATAAACGTACATGTACCTAAATGGCTTCTACATAAACGTACATGTACCTAAATGGCTTCTACATAAACTTACATGTCCCTAAATGGCTTCTACATAAACGTACATGTACCTAAATGGCTTCTACATAAACGTACATGTACCTAAATGGCTTCTACATAATCGTGCATGTACCTAAATGGCTTCTACATAAACGTACATGTACCTAAATGGCTTCTACATAAACGTACATGTACCTAAATGGCTTCTACATAAACGTACATGTACCTAAATGGCTTCTACATAAACGTGCATGTACCTAAATGGCTTCTACATATACGTGCATGTACCTAAATGGCTTCTACATAAACGTACATGTACCTAAATGGCTTCTACATAATCGTACATGTCCCTAAATGGCTTCTACATTAACGTACATGTACCTAAATGGCTTCTACATAAACGTACATGTACCTAAATGGCTTCTACATAAACGTACATGTACCTAAATGGCTTCTACATAAACGTACATGTACCTAAATGGCTTCTACATAAACGTACATGTACCTAAATGGCTTCTACATAAACGTACATGTACCTAAATGGCTTCTACATAAACGTACATGTACCTAAATGGCTTCTACATAAACGTACATGTACCTAAATGGCTTCTACATAATCGTACATGTACCTAAATGGCTTCTACATAAACGTACATGTACCTAAATGGCTTCTACATAAACGTACATGTACCTAAATGGCTTCTACATAATCGTGCATGTACCTAAATGGCTTCTACATAAACGTACATGTACCTAAATGGCTTCTACATAAACGTACATGTACCTAAATGGCTTCTACATAAACGTACATGTACCTAAATGGCTTCTACATAAACGTACATGTACCTAAATGGCTTCTACATAAACGTACATGTACCTAAATGGCTTCTACATAAACGTACATGTACCTAAATGGCTTCTACATAAACGTGCATGTACCTAAATTTCTTCTACATAAATGTACATGTACCTAGTTAAATATTACACATATGAACGTGTACGAAGATGGCTTCTACATAAATGTACATGTTCTTAGATGTGTTATACACATATGTTACTGTACAGAAATGACTTCCACATATCATATATATATACATGCACCTAAATTTATTATACACATATGTACGTGTTCCGTGATGACTTCTACATATGTGTACATGAACCTAAATTTATTATACACATATGTATGTGTTCCGTGATGACTTCTACATATGTGTACATGAACCTAGATTTATTATACACATATGTACGTGTTCCGTGATGACTTCTACATATGTGTACATGAACCTAGATTTATTATACACATATGTACGTGTTCCGTGATGACTTCTACATATGTGTACATGAACCTAGATTTATTATACACATATGTATGTGTTCCGTGATGACTTCTACATATGTGTACATGAACCTAGATTTATTATACACATGTACGTGTTCCGTGATGACTTCTACATATGTGTACATGAACCTAGATTTATTATACACATATGTACGTGTTCCGTGATGACTTCTGCATATGTACACAACCTCTATTAATTGATCTTAATCTTATTGCCTTATTGGCTTATCAGATCTCCAATCTGAGTATCCTGCTGTGCAGTTTTCGATCTTTTATTATAAAAATGGACCCTAAATGGCCCTGAGCCAATAAACGAATACACAGGAAATTGGCCCCTGCTGTGACACCAGTGCAAATTAGCAGAAGATGCACAGCAGGGGATTATCATGCCAAACGTTCCTTAAACTAGGCCTTTAACATGTTTCTGACAATATGGCGCTTTCTTGACTTAATTTGTTTTACCGGGGTAAATCAATTCATGTCAACCCTGCTTATTTCCATGCATCACCTATGACAACGTTTGAACTTATGTATTCCTCCATTCGAATTATGATGAAAATTCATTTTCACACTTGAACCTATTCAACCGCATCTTTTATGTCTTGCATCAAAATTCGTCTTGTCACCCCTGTGATGGCTCTAGTTTCAAGTCGGTTACAATGACACTAGCTAATAGTTATGTTCCGACATAACATGGATTATCCAATAACAAGCAATCAAATGGTCTAAAAAGAGAGATATATGAATTAATACATGACAGGTTGTAATAACGTACAAGTATATATAAATGCGTTTTTAAAGTTCCAACTCAAAATCGAGTTTTCAGCTTACATCTGATCAGAGCAATGTGGTTATAATAAGTAACGATTAGAATAGCTATGCTTTGTATAGTCATGTAAAAATGGTGAAAGTACTACACATTCCAATTACATTTAAATGGAAGTACTGTTTATCACAGAGTATTTGTTTATTACAGGCTCCTAACGTTGTTGGTGTGTTTTCATACGGTTGTCAGATGGCGGCAATTGCGGTTTACGGCAGGCAGCCTATCAAGACACGGATAGACTAATTACTGGCAAAACTCGCTATGTCGAAGTCATTTGGACCTCGGGGAATACTTCGAGAAAACGAACATTCGATGTAACCGAAATACGAAACGTGTACAACTAATCCCAACATATCCGAAATAAGCTCGACATAACCAGAACATCGAGATATCGATGTAGCAAGTTTCCACTGTTGTATTTTTAAAATGTTTTCAACGTCCTCAGGTTATCATTCATCAAGTTGGCATTGTTGATTTATGGTGCTTACATGTTTTTAACTTATCAGTTTAAAGGGGCTAGACACCAGAATATACAATTGCAAGAAAAAAATAATTTGACATACACTTACATACAATTTATATCGTTGTGTATAACGCCTTTGATCTAACTAACTGATGTATCACATCGTTTTAGACAAATTTATTTTTTCGCAGTTTTTGCGTATTTTTCCTTTTCAAAATCTTCTTGGTTTGCATACGCCGTAAGTCCCAGTAAGTTTATGTGTCGGTATGTTTCATCTAAATATACACACTTCACTGCTTCCTAAAAGGACGAACAGTGCAAGGAAGCGGAAAACTGCTGCAAAACAACATAGACACGGAGCCCGACAGATTAACATCGGCGATGAAATTGATTGAAAGAAATAAACGCTGCTGAAATTGACAGCGAGTTGGCTTAAACGCTTATTGACAGGTTATTGTGTGAAACGATCACGTTACTTGCAATGTGTTCGGAAATTAAAAAAATCCGAGCTTTTTAAACGGGGAAGCCATTCCGCGCTGTTTTTAAACGGGGAAAATCAGCTGTGACTGCGTGTGGGCCGACACGATTGATGCGTTTATTCTTGAAATCATGTATAATGGTGTATTACCGGCCACATACTAGCTCGTAATGACAGTTCAAGGCTTGTTTTGGAAATAATGTATTTGCCGATTTTTTGGACCATCTGGTCTAGTAGTCCCTGTGAGAAATCAAAATGGTCCCTTTTTCCAGAAAGGTCATTTGTTGTATTGTTTTGTGTTATAAATTGTACATTTACCGGTATCTCTACTCTTGTTTTTATACAAATGCTAGTTTTATTTTGCACTGTGTACTTGTTTTATTAAACAGTATGTTATTTTGCGTTAAATGCGATTATTTTTATTCACCAAGTCAAAGAGGAGGGAGTATAAATTTGCCGTTGTCTGTCCGTCAGTCCGTCACAAAACCTTGCGTCGCGTATATATTTCAAACAGTATAATGGTCAGCCTATTGTAAATTACAGGAACATTAAGCATCATGTGAAGATATGTTCACCTGGGTTTTCTATGTGACAGCACCCAGTTAATACAGAGTTATAGCCCTTGACCAGGTCGAAAAAGAGTCTACAGAGCATTCAATCTTGTATCACGCGTATCTCCAAACGTATATTAATCAGAGCGATGAATTTCAGTTTACAGTGATGTTAACCCAGCATGTGCAGTTGTGCACCTGGCATTTTGTATGTTGCTTTGTCTTATACTAAAGGAATAGCTAAAATATGGCAATTAGAGCATGCAATCTTGTATCACGCATATCTCCAAAAGTATGAGAGCCTATTCATGCAACTATACAGACATTTTAACTAGTATCGTGGTGTATAGCGTGTGCCTTCTTTCTGTAGGAGTAGAGTTATGGCCCATATAAATTAATTGCTAGATTTTCATTTATGTTTTTAAATGGGAGCGGGGGCTGCGATTTTTTTTCTATGTGTTCATGCTTTTCTTATTGCATAAGGGACCATATACATGTGTTTCTAGACGAACTACGAACACGATCGTAAAAAAATTCTTTTTTTACATATGAATGTTTACATCGACACCGACTGGTATGAATAAACGCTGTTCCTGGGAAGTACCGGACCGATACGCAAATACAGAGCAGCCAACCTTATTATTTGAGTCAGTACAGTTTCAGGGGCGGCGGGGATGAAAATCTAGCTTTTTATTTATAGTCGCCGATGGCTTTTGATTTTTACATATAAAAGTATGGAATCTTGGGTTTTGTTTATGGCGGTGCTCATCAAAGTAATGGTCCTCAAAAAAATAGGCATAAAGAGCCTAGAAATATTATTTAGCACTTATCTAAAAATGATTTTGAGATAAAGAATCATAGACCTTCACAAACGTGTAAGTCTGCATGCGATATCAGTCTGCATGTGAAGTTGTTAATCTGGGTCAACCCCCAGGTCACTGATGCTAAAATTGTAAAAAAGTGTTTTCTGATTCCTTATTTTGTGTTCAAATTAAACTAAAGTGATGAAATATGGTATGTTGGTATACTTCAAGGTGTTATGTAGATATATTTAGAGGTGAAAATTATGGTATTGCATTCTGTGGACACATTTCTAGTCACGCATTTTTAACTATACCCAAATTTAAAACATTAATCCAAATTGTTCTGACTTAGGAGTTGAATGCTGCATACAGATCTATCATAAATACCAAACGGTTATTTTGTGCTTGCCAAAGTATTTCTAATTTTAAAACGTAGCTTATTCATTGAAATAAGGAATGTGTTTAAAGTGATTTTAATTTATACAATTTGATGTGAGCTAGATAATACAATGTAACTTCATGACAAGCCCAGCATCCAATTATTTTACATTTATTTTTATTTGAAATTTTTAAAGGGACTAGACACCAGATGATACAGTTGCAAGAAAAAAAAGAAAATCGTTAATAACTTACTTGTACATAAAATTAATATCGCTGTGTACATCGCATTGAATCTTACTTACTGATGTATCACATCGATTACGACACGTATCTTTCGCAGTTTTTGCGGGTTTTTTTCAATTCGAAAATTACTGGGTTTCCCTACCACGTAAATCCCACTAATTTTAAATACAGCATCTGTACTAATCACGTGTCTTTTATATGCTAAATATACACACTATAAACTGGGAAACCATTTTGCGTTATTTTAAAACGGGCAAACTTAGCTTAGACAGCGACGAAATATTCTTTTAATAATGTAAAATGATGTATTATCGGCCTCATAATAGTTCGTATAGATAATTCGAGCCTTGTTTTGAAAATATATCGTATTTGCTGCTTTTGGGACCATCTGTCGTCTAGTCCCTTTAAAAACATCAACACCTATAACACTAACGCCTTTCATCAGCACTGAACGGGTATCCGTTACAAAAATATGCGAGTTTTGAGTGCCTGGTGATCCATCTCTTAGTTTTGTATCATCTGAAAGGGTGTTATGACCAGAAAACGAAAAATTAAAATTTCAATTGAAAACAAGATAATAAATCAACGTTTTTGCCTTAAAAATGGTAAGGATGTGAGTTTACGTCCTATTTCAGTTGAAATAAAGAGCACAAATAAACTACTGTAACTTTATGTATATACACATATGAAAGGTAATTATACGTATAAAAGGTAATAGCTCACATTAAAGGTAATAGTACACATGAAAGGTAATACACATGAAAGGTTATAATACACATGAAATGTAATTATACACATGGAATCTAATAATACACATGTAATGACATTGTAATAAAACACATGAAATGTAATTATTTACGTCAAATGTATTAATATAAATGAAAGATGGTAATATACATGGAACGTAATAATACACATGAAAGGTATTAATACACATGAAAGGTAATTATACACATGAAAGGTATTAATACACATGAAAGGTAATTATACACATGAAAGGTAATTATATACATGAAAGGTAATTATATACATGAATGGTCATAATATACATGAAAGGTATTAATACACATGAAAGGTAATTATATACATGAAAGGTAATTATATACATGAAAGGTAATTATATACATGAAAGGTAATTATATACATGAATGGTCATAATATACATGAAAGGTATTAATACACATGAAAGGTAATTATATACATGAAAGGTAATTATATACATGAATGGTCATAATATACATGAAAGGTATTAAAACACAAAACACACATAAAAGGTAATTATATACATACAAGTAAATAATACACATGGAAGGTTATAATACACATGATATGTAATGATAAACATGAAAAGTTGTTATACACATGAAATATATTACATCACATAAAACACATGCAAGGTAACAATACACATGAAATGTAGTAGTACACATGAAAGGCAATTAACACATGAATGGTAATAATACACTTCAAATAAAATGCTACACATAACACATGAAAGTTAATAATACACACGAAAGGTAATTGCACACATTAAAGATGTAAAGGTAATAGGCATGAAATATAATATACATAAAAGGTAAAATTAAATAAAACATGGAAAGAAAACTCATGAAAAGTAATAAAAATATGGAAGGTAAAAGACATGAAAAGTAATAAAAAATATGGAAGGTAATACACATGAAAGGTTATAATACATATGGAAGGTCAAACACATGAAAAGTCATAAAAAATATGGAAGGTAAATCACATCAAAAGTAATAAAAATATGGAAGGTAAAACACATGAAAAGTAATAAAAAATATGGAAGGTAATACACATGAAAAGTAATAATACATATGGAAGGTAAAACATATGAAAAGTAATAAAAAATATGGAAGGTAAAACACATGAAAAGTCATAAAAAATATGGAAGGTAAAACATATGAAAAGTAATAAAAAATATGGAAGGTAAAACACATGAAAAGTAATAAAAAATATGGAAGGTAAAACATATGAAAAGTAATAAAAATATGGAAGGTAATACACATGAAAGGTAATAATACATATGGAAGGTAATACACATGAAAGGTAATAATACATATGGAAGGTAATACACATGAAAGGTAATAATACATATGGAAGGTAATACACATGAAAGGTAATAATACATATGGAAGGTAATACACATGAAAGGTTATAATACATATGGAAGGTTATACACATGAAAGGTAATAATACATATGGAAGGTAATACACATGAAAGGTTATAATACATATGGAAGGTTATACACATGAAAGGTTATAATTCATATGGAAGGTAATACACATGAAAGGTTATAATACATATGGAAGGTTATACACATGAAAGGTTATAATTCATATGGAAGGTTATACACATGAAAGGTTATAATACATATGGAAGGTAATACACATGAAAGGTTATAATACATATGGAAGGTAATACACATGAAAGGTTATAATACATATGGAAGGTAATACACATGAAAGGTTATAATTCATATGGAAGGTAATACACATGAAAGGTTATAATACATATGGAAGGTTATACACATGAAAGGTTATAATACATATGGAAGGTAATACACATGAAAGGTTATAATACATATGGAAGGTAATACACATGAAAGGTTATAATACATATGGAAGGTTATACACCTGAAAGGTTATAATACATATGGAAGGTAATACACATGAAAGGTTATAATACATATGGAAGGTAATACACATGAAAGGTAATAATACATATGGAAGGTAATACACATGAAAGGTTATAATTCATATGGAAGGTAATACACATGAAAGGTTATAATTCATATGGAAGGTAATACACATGAAAGGTTATAATACATATGGAAGGTTATACACATGAAAGGTTATAATACATATGGAAGGTTATACACATGAAAGGTTATAATACATATGGAAGGTTATACACATGAAAGGTTATAATACATATGGAAGGTAATACACATGAAAGGTTATAATACATATGGAAGGTTATACACATGAAAGGTAATAATACATATGGAAGGTAATACACATGAAAGGTTATAATTCATATGGAAGGTAATACACATGAAAGGTTATAATTTATATGGAAGGTAATACACATGAAAGGTTATAATTCATATGGAAGGTAATACACATGAAAGGTTATAATTCATATGGAAGGTAATACACATGAAAGGTTATAATACATATGGAAGGTTATACACATGAAAGGTTATAATACATATGGAAGGTAATACACATGAAAGGTTATAATACATATGGAAGGTTATACACATGAAAGGTTATAATACATATGGAAGGTAATACACATGAAAGGTTATAATACATATGGAAGGTAAAAAACATGAAAGGTTATAATACATATGGAAGGTAATACACATGAAAGGTTATAATACATATGGAAGGTAATACACATGAAAGGTTATAATACATATGGAAGGTTATACACATGAAAGGTTATAATTCATATGGAAGGTAATACACATGAAAGGTTATAATACACATGGAAGGTAATACACATGAAAGGTTATAATACATATGGAAGGTAATACACATGAAAGGTAATAATACATATGGAAGGTAATACACATGAAAGGTTATAATACATATGGAAGGTTATACACATGAAAGGTAATTATTCATATGGAAGGTAAAACACCTAAAAGGTAACAATACATATGGAATGTAAAACACGTGAAAGTTAATAATACACATGGAATGTAATAAAGTATCTCGATCAATAGTTCAAGACGATAACCTACGTACCCATTTTCAGATTCGGAAAACAAACATTTTATTATGTGGTACGAATAATTGTGTGATGTTTTTTTTTTGTAATTTGTGTCATTAAACTGGATTCATGTTGCTTAGCCTTGACTGACCTAAATCAACGACACAGATCGTATCTATTTTAAAGTAATAACTTGGTCTTTCATTACAAATTCTCATCGTATTCAGTGTCCTCTTGAATTTATAGTAGGTGAAAAGGAGTTTGTCTAAAATATCAAATTTGATTTAAAAAATCAGGGTGTTTTTTATACCTACTAAAACGGTTTTTATATAAGACATTTAGTTTGTTCAATTTTAGCAATTGGAGTATTTGTGGCAACGTGTTATTTAACTTTATACACAACCTTTGCAATATTACAAATGAATGTCGAAAGTGCCGAAACATATTAAATATCGCAGATTGAAAATTAATTTAAAACTTATCAGATGCTGTTAAATAAACCAATTACCCTTGAAGACGTATGTACAACGATTCACAAAGCAAATGTTTAATGATCACAGTAAGTTTTTGACTACCGGAGTGGGGGGCGTGGGGGGGCGTTTCAGTAAAGGGTTTTAGTAGTTTCTTCAATTATCGTAAATCTGTTTTAAAGTCTCAAATGGCAAAACATCGATTTGTTTTTAATACCTCAACTTCGTTTTTATTTTCAATGTTGACAAAGTTTTATTCTCACAAATATGTATTAAAATAATGTAACTATGATGATTTCAATTCACGATTTAAGTCGACTAAGATATTTATTAAAACGGCCCCTAGGTTTAATTTCGGTTCCCAAATCCATTTGCACATCTGCCTAAACCCGACTGTAATTGATTTTCATTTAAAAGGAACTCGCTCATGTTTTTGTAAAATGCACTTCTTTGTATGACGGAATAAAGTGTGGCAAATAATTAGGAGTGTTAAAACTAGGATATTGACGGCTGGAACCCTTGAACAAATGTTGATATATGCTCAAATATTGTCTTTGAAAACCGCGTGAGGTTTTGTTGTCAGTTTTCTTATTTTCCTTGATTGTACCGGCATGGGTCACACCCCACTAAAACAAGAATATCTTTTATACTTCAGGCATCGTATACTTCAAATTGGGTATCAGAGAGTAAAATAGTTATAATATAAGTGTATCCAGATGCATTACCGGGGAAAAAACGTGCGCGAGTCACTTTAAGTTACATGCGTGGCTAAATAGTACACTGTGTTTATTGTCGTTGTTTTTGACGACTTCTGGGAAAGGTTACTCATTTTAATTCTAAAAAACTCTTTTAAAGAATACTAACCTATAACATATATTAACATCGATTTATTTTAAGTTTTACTGAAAAGAACAACAACATAACTTCATTATAAATGTCTTCAAAAGAGTCTAGGCATTTCATACAATGGTATTATGATAATACAATGAAAACTACGGGGACAAGCACAACTGTTGAATATTCAAAAATAGACCCTGTCTAGAGACACAAGTGCCAGAACGACAATGAACTAGAGACACAAACTTATAAATAACACATACTCACATATAAACACGACACACAGACCACTCATTATAAGTTATAATAAATACGCATTTAGTACGTTTATTCGACAATTATGAAATTAAAAACCGATCTCATTTTGAACAATCTATTCAGTCATATAAGATAACTCACGAAATAACATATCCCAAATAATTGTAAAACTGCCGAAAATTTCCTTTTCCTTAAAGCGTTAGTAACGCCTTCAGACATAAAACATCAACTTTCGAGAGAAGATATTAACATCTGCGAACTGATCTGTTATCAGCAGTCTTATATAACTGTTTTTCAGATATTTACGGAAAACTTGGCTCATTCAAAGACAACAAATTAAAAAGTGGTCAAAGGGGTCAATCTGTGAGAGTGCAGCTTCAAACCAGGGTTTAAAATAACAGAGTAATGCAAAAATGCAATTGGGTGCTTAGGGAGAAAATCATCCACGATGTGAAGATTTTGAACATTACGAATTTCACAGAAAATGTAAAGACTTAAGTGAAGCAATATTAGATTTCAATGCCAAATATGACAAGTTTGTATGGATTTATAATCATGTTTCAAGTTTTAATCAAAACAAAATAAACATATGAGTATCTCAAGCAATTATTTCTATGAATGCAGGAGGGCGCCCATACTGGTTTAAATGAGGTCAAAAGGATGGTACGAAAAAGAACAGGGTGAAGCAACCGTCTATAACTTTAGCTTAAACTCTCATTGACCTTATTATTCAGAAAAAAAGCAATAACACAAATTAACTTCATTGGAGTATTCTGTCCTTAATGTCTTCTTTGTAAACATAACAATAGCTGACACAGGACAGTTTTTAAATCTGATCCAATTCTTAGGCCTGTCATATAACTATTAACTTAACTGCATGTCAAACTAAACAAGTATATCCAGTTACTTTTTCTTATTTATGAGCACCTATTGTTCGAGGTATGAGATTTGAATACTTCAGAGGATTGGCTGTTCCCAAGATTACTGTTATGGATGCCATGAAACAATGCCAGAAAGGAAACAGCGCAAAATGAGCGGAGCCTATGGAAATCAAAGTACTGAAAAAACTGCTGGATGTGATTCGTTTCATTAGTTATTACATTTTGACATTCGTTTTTGCCAATTTTTATTCACCCTATAGGGCCATTCCAATACTGTTTTGAATCTTATTTTAATGCTTCTTAAATAATACGACATTGATATATGAATCATATCATTCATATTATTTATATTTTTTTGTTTGGCATGTTCTTATATCACATATGATAACTAGAAAATAATTCATGTGAGTTTCTTAAATTTAAGAGTTATTCCTTTGAACATTCATATTCAATCCATCTTTTAGTATTTCCACAATCTCAAAAGCATATTGAATATGCCATATAATTACTAGTATATTCTTAAGTATCTAATAATAGCGTAACACTGTGGTAAAATGTTAAAAATCTGAATAATTGATACTAATATAAGTTTATTCAAAGGCAAAAAGTTGATTTAGTCAGAATAATCATTCACGACTAAAATGTCATGAACTTTTCAAATAATTTGAATACTTCAAATATTAACTTCTCTTCACAAATCTGCATATCTGAACAGTTTAGACAATCTAAACCAATGAATTGTGTAGTTTTATACTCAAGTATACTTTATTTACTTACGCTATATAACATTCAAACGTGTCTAGATTGTCGGAAATTTTAGAGTTATATATGAGAATGTGTGTCATTTAGTTACGTTGGATTGAATGGTTCGTATTTACTCGGAACGAGACGGAATGTTGAACTTGGGCGTTTCGTAACACGACACTTTACTACCCAGATATATTGTGGACGTTTTGTACCAATCATACCAAAATATGTTGGACATTTCGCACAAGGATAATACGTTATTGAACAGCATATATAATGGAACATATTTCCATCTACCTCTACAGGCAACACCTTGCCAACAGTCCTCTGAAGTACTTTGAATAAAATTGCAATAAGTTTACAGTTATTGATGAATGTGTGCTTATAAAGTCAACCCCATCGAAATTTATGTTTTGTTGAGCTTCACAATGTTTTTATTATCCGCGTGTGTTCTGTGTGTGTTGTTGACTGTTTATTCTGGCTTGTCGCAAATCATGTTGGAAAAATTGAATTTCTATGAAAACAATTTATATCACGTCGTGCCGGTAATTAAGCATGTGAGCATATACGACCATATTGTGAATAAAAGTTTGTTTCTGATAAAAAATAGAATTGCCAAAACACGAAATTAATTGACTAATTTAAATTGAATTGATATTAAGTCAAGGTTCAAAGCTTGATTCACACGATTTAAAACATACATTGATGATAAAAAGTAAACAGAGCCTCGTTTTTATCGGTTTAAAATGAACTAGCTAAATAAATTCGAAATAAACACTCATATAAGATACTCATTATGGTGTAAAATATATTCTTTTGATTGATTTTCCAAAACATTTCATTATTTCCAAGATTTGCATCCCTTGGTATTTTCCCTTAGATTTGTATCGTGGTTGCTTCCCTTGATTTGCCGCTTTGATCAAATGCGTCAGATCTGGGTATTTTGTTTATCCCATATCAACAATAATGTTCTGCATTGATAAAACATTGATGCAAATAGGCATAGAATCACTTCATTGTAATGTGTTTCATCTTTTCACACGAATTAAACAACTTTGTGAAATGAAATAGTGCACCAAAATAGAAAATTTCAAATAAGAAACAACGAACTAGTTCCTTATCGAACCACCTCGCAATATGCTTACTTTATTCTTTTGCATATTTAGATGTAAAAAAGAAAAAGTTTTTAAAAGCTGCTTTTGTCGAAATTCAGATCGTCAGAGATGCCAACCCAGCAAATACTCGGGGAGGCTCCTTCCGGCCAATTGCGCAACACTGGTCAGCGGCAGCCCCCTTCTGGCCAGTCGACGCCGCAGAGTACGCTGAGTAGCGAAGAGGACAACCCACTTACAAAGAGCCTATTCGTAAAGAAAGGCTCTTATACAGAAAAGAAAGATCACATGCAAGAGATAAAAGAAATATGGTAGGGCAGTTGTATCCATTCGGTTCCTTTAATTTGACTTTTATATCTAGAAGTGACATGGCAAAGAAATTGTTCGTCAATTTGCTCAATAATACAACAAAGACTAAAGAGACTAGCCCCGTAGTCGTACAATTTTCCGGGTGATAAAACATGTTCAATTTGAAAGCTTTGCTCATCTTCATTTACAGGAACCTTCCAATAGAAACTAAGATAAAGGAAAACAAGTCCTCCGACTGGGATGTTAAATTTTTGAAAATGTGCCGAGTTGTGCTCTATTTAGTTTTGTCGCTATTGCTGCTTTCATGCGGAATCCTGCACAGGCTTTACTTCTTGACCCTTCTAAACAATCTATCACAGGTAAAACACACTTCATTTGTAGCAATTAACTATGCTAAAAGCTTTTAAAAACTTTTGAACGCTAACTGAGAAACTTCATGCTAAAAGGTCTAGCGTTGTGAAGTATGAAGGCTTCCAGAAGAACAGATATGAACATTATCAAACTAAGCTATGTTAAATGCGTGTTGAGTATAAATGCTTGGTGGAAACTATTTATCAGCGACTCAAACACATCAGTTTTGCACGAATATAAAAAGTACACAGATCGTCATACGATATAAATATTGCCTCGGCAAACAATGTTAACCTCGGCTTAAGCCTCGGCCGACAGTGTTGCCTCCTCGGGTCGACAGTGTGGTCTCGGGTTGCACTGCCCCCCCCCCCATTCATTTTATTATACACAACAAACCTACTTCATTTCTTTAGTACTGTATTTCATTTGCGGAAATTGTTGCAAACTCGCCATTGTTGTCTGATACTAGAATATAAACAAAGCGCCTGAACGAAACAGACGAAACGTGAGAAGGTTAACCCCGTATCACATCGTACTATGTCGTCAGTGGGAAGATAACATATCGGGGTTAGAGTGAAAATTGTTGCCCGCTGAAGTTTACAACATATTTTATAGGGAATTAAATGAGTAAGGTATAATAATTGGTATCATTAAAATATAGATACGTGTGGAAATATCCCTATATCGCTGTACAACTACCAATATAGCCATTTTACGTTAAATCAACTAAAAATAATCCGGAAATGCATGAACCGTTTAACCAACGGCTGACTGCATTCACTTGTTTACAAAAATGTTCCGAAAAATCAAATCAGAAGAATTAAAATTGAATTTCATTTTCAGTCTAAAGTTGAAAACAAGAAACATCGAGCAATTTCAATTCTCGTTTGCATTGCATTTTTTGAATTCATCAGATCTCTGATCACTTTTTGGAGAGTAATTTTCCAAGATCAGAAGACAAACTGGACAATACATCACATCGCGGTAAGTCGACCTCCTTAAATGGATTGTTCTGCTGTTTATGAATAATTTATCAATATGTTCGAGCTTTATAAACAAACTAGTCGTTGTGATGTTAATACACTCGTAGTTAAAGTGTTAATTAAGATATAACAGTACATGTTTTATTAACCATTTTAGACAGCTATTCTACAGGCCGTGACCACTATCGGAGAGGTCTATTTGATTATCTATGCGCTTCCATTACTGGACAGTTTGAGGGCATGTTTAGTTCTAACAACACTACCAATTATTCCAAGCATTTGCCAGTTCGTGACTACAATTGGTCGGCTAAAAGACAAAGGACGCTTAAGAAAATGTTCTTTGCTCAAACTTTGTGTAGCTGGTTTCCCAGTTTTGGCACTAGGAGAGAGTGTTTTATTTTTCATGAAGTGGCTAATTCCTTCTGATCAAAAACTTAATTGGATGTTGCCAACTCTTTTGATATTTAAGTCATTATGCTATTTGGATAATTTTCATTGCTATGGAAATAAAACAACAAATCAGACACAACGAACAACAGGGGAATCAGATTCCCATTCGGAGACAAGTGAATCTAAAATAGAAGATAAACAGTACAAAACCGAACAAAAACCAGAATGTATTCGATTGACTGTTCGTTGGTTAACATGCTTAATGTTTATCATTTCGATAGTGCTGAATTTAGACATGAAACTTATTGAAATAATCGACAACAAGAACAATTCTAAATCATTCCTGACAAACGAGTATGACCTCATTGGATCCCAACCGTCCACAAATTCCACACCAATACAGCAACATGGAAATGAGACATCGGATTTGACGATTGCCTTTTACCAAACAATTTTCAATCAATTTATTGAGTTTTATGATATCTATAAGTTTGAAATTAGAATAATGACATGCTCATTTGCAATTTCGAAATTATCTTCGCTGGCTTGTCGATTGTTAATGCAGCAATTTTCATTTGCTTTGCCACTCATTCTCACCCCAATGTTATCAATAATTGCTGTAGTTAGACTTTCGTGCAATGACTTTCTTGAAAGTACCCAGTACATGGTCGGAATAAGTCTGACATGTTCTATGCCTGAAGACAATCAGTTGAAGTTTTTCATCGCGAGTGAGGGTTTGGCTTGGATTGCTGTTATCACATTAACATGGTACATCTGGGTTCCTAGGGTCGAAAGAATGGCAAAACTGGAAAGGTTCGTTGAAGAAGATTTAGTTATTTTACACTCATGTCAGAAGAATATGTTTGGCAATTTAATATATATACGGTAATATTTTTTTCCCCTAAAAGTTACTTCATGAAGCAAATTAATGTATTGATTAATAAAACAATACGAAAGTGTTAATGAGAAATGTTTACGTTTGTTCGTCTTCAGGTTGTTTTCTGGCAGTCTTTATGATTTCTTCTTCCCCGATTTGAACATGCTACTTCGAAGGAGAAATGACCATGAAATTGGAGGGTTGTATAGGGACAGTGTGCAACAGGGTGATGACGTTCCAAAAGTCATCATCTGCGTAACCATGTGGCACGAAACATGTCAAGAAATGTGCCAGCTTCTTAAGTCTATTTGCAGGTGTAATAACTTGAACCCTTTCAGATAAATTTATCTTGCTCAGAAAATATTCCATGCAAACAAAACTGTTTCTTTGATATGATATCGTTGCCATATGTCAATAATAATAATGCATGTTCTATTTTCTTTCGAGAAAATCAAGTTGTACGTTTTAAAAATCGATTCAAATATTGGAGTTACGGTGTTGCGGAACTTAAAGTTTAACCATTTATATTCCTTCCTTGGACAAAGAAATAAACCCAGAAAAGAAGTTTCGCTGAGACGGAATCCAACGGACAGATTGACTTTTTTCCATAACTTATTTCACGTATAAAATTGTACATGCATTGTTACAATTATTTAATTCTTTTTTCTATTAACACATCAGATTAGATTTGCATTTACTACTTCGAGAGGAAGCCGACAACGAAGGAGTAGATGGAAAAAGGACAGAGGACGAGAAACAAGACGCTGAAAAGATAACAATTGACTCTGATAAAATTAATATTGAAGGTAAGTAAACTACTCAAATGTCGTTATGGGTCACCTGTAATTTGCATTTGTTTCAAAGTAAACGTATGTCAAAATATATAAAATGTTATTAGATCATGGCCAAAGATATTCAAGTAAAACCTTTTTTGTATTTCAGTTCAAATAGTATTTGACGACGCATTTTGCTCAACAAAAAACGGCCGTGAGGTTAATGAATATTTGCTCCAGTTTATGTCATGTTTGCAAAAGGCCGTTGGGTATGTAGTAAGCGTTATTCCCACAGTAAAATAGTGAAAATGATTTTTTTTAGTTGCACGAATGATAATTTATCGGTAAAAGTACTTGTTAATTTTCAAATAAGTAGACTACAGAAAAAAAAGCCGAAATCATTTGTTTGCATTTTTTCATGAATTCAATTTAGTGTTGCGGCTTCGGTTCACCTTTATAAGCAGCCTAATGACAAAGAAGAAAACCATATGTTTGTTCTTTTACGAGCAGTTCTGTTTTGAAAGACAAGGAACTCGTGAGGTGGAATAAGACTTTCAAAAAGAAAATGGTTCAGACACCTTATGGCGGACAATTCATTTTACAACTACCAGGCGGAACACATGTGACGGTACATTTGAAGGATAAGAAAAAGATAAGGGCCCGAAAACGATGGTCGCAGGTAACACCCGTTTTCGCCTTGAGTTGTAATTGTTGATATCGTATGTGTGTCTGTGTGTGTGAGTGTGTGTTTGTGCGTGCTTGTGTGCGCGCGTGAGCGTGTGCTACTTGTTTTGTACCTGAGGTTCAAGCTGCATTATTAGTAAGGTTGTTATAACAAGGAATATATACCTGAATATATATTATCTTTATTAAGGTATTTTTTACAAAATTTGTAAGGGTGGTTTATTACTGTGTGCCACACTTGCTTTTTTATTTTATTGCTAATTAACTTTTCTTTTCCAATACAGGTGATGTATATGTACTATTGTTTATTGTATAAAATGGAAAAGGCCTATCCAGATACCTTCAAAGACAAGGCAAGTTTTTTTATTCTATGAACTGTTTGGGAATTTTTTCATGTAAAATTATCAATGGACTTCATTAAAGCATTTATTTTCTAGAAGTATGTGCGCTATTATGTGGCCATTAAAATCACCAAAAATTTCAGATTCCATTACTGATGATCTTATGTTGAATATCAATCACTGAACAGCTAAAGAACACATTCATCCTAACGCTTGACGGCGATGTAGACTTTAAGCCGAAGTCAGTTCTGCGAATGATGGATCGAATGAAGATGAACAGCCGTGTCGGAGCAGTTTGTGGCAGGATTCATCCCATAGGTTCAGGTAGCTAGAACTATTAACATTTATCAAATTCATTTATAAAAAATATACATGCATTTCAACAAATTAACTTTTCAATCTGCATTGTACTGCTTTATGCCAATACGTTTTTCTTTAACAGTATAAGTCTCAATTCATTTAATAATTATTCACTTCAGGTCCAATGGTCTGGTACCAACAGTTCGAATATGCAGCCGGACACTGGCTTCAAAAAGCATGCGAACATATATTTGGTTCCGTCCTCTGTTGTCCTGGATGCTTTTCTATATTTCGAGCATCTGCCCTAGTTGACGATAACGTCTTGAAAACGTACACTCGAGAGCCAGAGGCGGGAATTCACCTTGTGCAGTTTGAACAAGGCGAGGACAGATGGCTTTGCACTCTTCTTCTTAAACGAGGATACAAGATAGACTACTGCGCAGCCTCAGATGCAAAAACGTTTGCACCAGAGAACTTTTGGGACTTCTTTGTTCAAAGACGGCGTTGGTCACCATCAACTTTGGCCAACATGATGGACTTGGTACTTTCTTGGAAACAACTAGTACAAAACAACGCAGAAATCAACCATTTCTTTATGCTATATCAATTAGTGCTAGTTGTAACAAGTATAATTGCTCCTGGAACTGTCCTTGTTATGATAGCAGGGTCATTTAGTTCAGTATTAAGTTTGAAGCCATGGCATGCATTTTTCGTAGCCGTGACTCCGGTAGTTTTGTTCGCAGTGTTATGCCTGACAGTGACTCAGAAAAAGCAGCTCATTGTGGCCGCAATACTAAGTACAGCGTACACGTTTGTAATGGTTATTGTAACAATCGGCATGATTTTAAACATTGTGAGCGAGACGGTTCTTTCTCCAAACGTGATTTTCCTTATATTTGTTGGTTTAATATTCCTGATATCCGCGTTGCTTCACCCTCAAGAGTTCACATGCTTGTTTCCTGGCTTGCTTTATTTCGTTTCTGTGCCCTCTACATTTATTTTTCTGACAGTGTTTTACGTGTGCAATCTACATGACATCAGTTGGGGTACTCGAGAATCCAAATCTCAATCATCCCAGTCTGAAGTAGAAAGTGGAAACAAAAGATCGTCTGTGCGTTTGCTTCTTACTCTTGCTCAACATTTCCTGCAGGCAAAAGTCGCTGAACTTGATTCCAATGGGTTAAATTTGGACCGCATTGAACAACAAAGCCAACAAGTTGAGGAAATTATAGATAATGAAGATGATAGCTACTGGATAAAGGTACAACTAACAGACTCAAAACAAATGTTTAGAACAATTCAACTGAAGGAAGATGAGGAGGAATTTTGGACAAAATTTATTAACCTATATTTGAAGCCACTCGAAAACAATAAGAAACTTCAAGATAAATTTAATCGTGAATTAATTTCATTGAGGAACAATTGTGTGTACGGTTTCTTTATGTTGAACTTTATTCTAGCATTAGCGCTGTTGCAATTACAAATAAGCAAAGAAAGTTTAGATGGGTTCTATATCGCGGGAAATTATGAACCATTATCAGTATTGTTCCTGTCAATTTTTGCAATTTTGCTTTTGACCCAATTTATTTTTATGCTTTCCCATCGATGGAGAACTTTCTGCCATTTTATTTCGAGCACTAAGGTGTTTGGGTGTTTCTGTTCAAGACGAGCAAAGACTAAAGCGCAAGAATTTCAAGAACACTTGAAGGAGATTGAACATGATTTGGAGATGGATGCAGAAGTAGATGAGCCCCCGCCTGATTATATGAGTGAGCCTGATGTTGATTATGACGACAGTGATGGTGATACTGTTGCTGATGTGGCTTATCAAAGGAAATGCAATATTTACCGTCACAGAATACAGACTGTGCGCAATAGGAAACGGCTTTGGCAGCCGATTGACGCAAGGATGTATCATATGGACGGTGGTAATGTTGATGGATCTTTTTTACGACCTGGCTTGAAATACCCTAACCACAATTTTCTTGGGGGAAGAACAGGCGATTAGCTGTAACAGTGATAATAAATTCCGCATTCAAAGCAAAACCTACAGCCACATTAAAAAATATTGTATTAGCGTATTCAGCCGATTGTTTTCCTTTTTATTTATGGCATTGAAGAATTTGCTATTTAACTCATGTTTGAAAATTTGAATTTGGATTTCGCCTAATACATGTACTCATATCTGAATAATATTTCAAAATGTGCATGTGTTTGTTATTATGTAGGTTTTAAATTATTTGTATGGTTCATTAATGCATGAAAACATCACCATTTTGCAGGTTTTGCTATTAAAAACACAATGTCGAATGATAAAGTATAGATGTACATCGTAAGACGAAATAAAGTTTGAGTACTTTCCAGCGCTAATCCGTTTATGCATCGTAACGATACACACTCTTTGAATATTTTGTTTCAACAGTTTAAAAGTTATCCACAGTAGAAAAGAGAACGTTTAGATGCATGGATGTGTATATTGTATGGAAAATAACAGGATATCCGAAAGTGATTATATGCTTATTTTATAATATTTTTTTTTGCAAATATTTACCACTGTATAAATTATAGCGAGTAGCTGATACATTTATATATACATTTATATTGTCACTGAAACATTGGTATTGTAACAACATGACAGTGGATGATCAACATACTATTATAATGTATAGCATGAGCGAACAAAGTCAATGAATGATAAGATTGCAGAGGTGAAGTTGGAAAAGATAAAATTCATCACCAATGGCAATGCACACCTCGTAGTCTTCGATCAACGACTCAGAATATTAGAATATAAACATTTGGAGAGAGATACGAGATAAGAGAAAGTAACTTGATATTATGCGGTGTTGTCGAGGCTGAAGGCCAAACTCCTCGTGATGCTGTCATGTGTGTCTTGCGCAACCACTTGGGATTTTCAGAGGATACATGTTATGTCAGTGATGACAGCCTCATTGGACATATTGTAACGTTAAATGTTAAACGATATTCTGATTTCCCGACACAGATCAAGTCTTTAAAGTTCTAGATAGATTTAAAGTTCTAGATAGGATATACAAACGTTTGTATTTCCCGAGAATTCCCTAAATGAAAAAAGGATGCCCGCATACAACTTTGGCCAGCATATAAACGTCTGTGCGAGATCAATGTCAGGGAGAAAGTACAAACGGATGACGGACAAGCAGTGCAGTTTGTCAACATTGCAAAACGGTGCCAACATTATTGCCTCTACAGAAGGTGACGCGAACATGAGATCACTTACCCAATAATGTTATCACAAGTTTGTCTACGCTATTACTAAAACCCGGGCCACCCTACCAAGAGAGTACCGTACACTTAACGTCTAAGTATAATTTTAATGTTTAATGTATCTGTTAATAAATACATTTTGTTACAATAAACTATATTTTGAGATTTTAATAGTGGGTTTATAGCTGATTATAGTCTGCCGTTCACATGCCGTACACGAAATGTGTAAAACGGAAGAAACTTCAGTTAAGTACATTAAATTGACATTTTATCACTCTTAAGTAAATGGATTATTGGTTATACATACCCGTTCGTATCGAAGGTATACATTTTGTTGCTGCATAAAAATTATAAAAGAAGATATTTAAATTGTATAGAACGGTGGCACGGTGGCCCAGATTTTACTAAAAGCCGTTTGTCTATCAGGATCATTTGGTAATTATAAGAATATAATATTCCTTAGGCAACCTGTGTATTTATTTCTGTATTTATAAACATTTACAAATAAGCTTAGAATTTACCTTTGTGGAATAAATAGCGGAAGGTTATCCAGACTTAGTGGATTGGTCACTTTGATGCAAATAATTAAAGTAGTACAAGTATGTAGTACATATTGTAAATCAGTTACAATCGGAGCGGCCATTTTCCTTCAAAATATTCGAATGAAACTTGGTATACATGCTGCCAGACGCAATACGCACATGTAAAGCATCTCAAGCTTTGTCGAGTTATGCCCCCTGTTCTACTAAAATACACATTGCGGCTCTTGTAAAGCGCCTCTGTTTTTCAAGGAAGATGAGGTATTCTGTAAGCCTTGGTGGCGTTGTCGTCGGAATCGTCCCGAAAAAACTTGGCCATAAATCAAAAACTGAAATATATTCAAATGAAACTTTGTACACACATTTTCAGAGACAATACGCACGTGTTTTTTTCAAATCTTTTGCCTAATCTGCGGAAAGGTTTTTCTTCAACTCGAAAATACCGGAGCGGTGACCGCACACCTGGGACTCTACATCGTCATTGTTTTACCGGCCTCAAGGTTCACGCCTGCATCTCGCTCCCACTCCCCTACTTCATCATCTGCAGGAAAAAAAAACACTCAAGCTGTTCCGGCCGTGTTTCTGGCTTGGATTACTGCACACGCCACCGCATCTCGGTATTCCTAGGGTCTAGTTAATTTTTAAAATGTATTTATTTCCCCTATATTACGTATATGGACACAATACAGTATACTATATACTGAACTCTATAAACTTGAATCACTTCTTCATAATGCCCATTTTGGAAATACGAAAAAACTATCGCTATGACTTAGAGAAAAACTGTTAATATGATTGTCTCATTTTCACTTTTTTAGATTAGATCCTTGCATACGAGTACATGTTTGCAAAGGAATGATAATACTAATTATAAATATCTAGATCCAAACTTACTAGTATGAATAAATAGTATCTAGAATATATTAATTATAGTAAGAGGACAAATGAACGATGGGTCTAGAAGACGTTTACGCTCAACATAATGACGAGTTACTGTAGCGCCACCCACCCCCACCCGCCCCCGCCAGTGCAGCGTATTTTCCCAGATATGAGTTCAGTTCCTAGCTCGGTATTCAATGTTGGTCTTAAGTTAATCTAAGAGTGATGTAGCTTATCGGATTGCATGATATAGTTAAGAACCTATTCAGTGAAGGAAATCGATGATGTATGTACCACAATATAGCATATAAAATATCACCCTTGATACCATTTCCGGTCGTAATGTCCGTGTGGTACGGCTTATTAGCAGATACTCTACGATTCTACAAATCAACGTTATTGCCACCGCGTTCAATATATTTCACTCGACATCTTACATTAAATTAACAAAACTAAAGGTGAGTAACTCTTGTTAAGTAAGCTACTTTTACCAAGCTAATAAAGTTATAGTAATTGCGCTTTGATCATTACAACAATACTGATACGAAAATAATAATAATAATAATAATAATAATAATAATAATAATAATGGGCCTTTTCTAGGATATCCCAATGGTCCGCAATTCTGACGCATTCCTAAGGGGTGGAGGATTCTTTGGAATCATGCAGAAATCCAAGATAACTATGAAAATCTCATTCACAATTCATCGATTTTAACGATAAGTTTCACCAACTTGTGGTGCAAAAACCTGTTCTAAAATGCCCATTGTAACTCAAGAACGGTTTGATCTGAGACAATGATTCACATGGGTAGGTTTCCATTGCCCATTGGATCAATCCTGTTAATTTTGAGGTCAAGGGTCAAGGTGACGGTTAACAAACCCTATGAACACTTTGTCCGCACAATAATAACTCGAAAACGGTTTGATATAGGACCATGCGCTGGAGTGGTAGATTGCCACCGACTAGTAGATGACCCCTTCTTGGGCGGGGGGGGGGGGGGGGTAAGTAGGTCAATGGTCAAGATTGGCGGTTTTATTAATAGTGTGCCCACACAATAACTCCAGAGCGGTTTGATTAACGACCATGACACTTCAGTGGTAAGTTGACCTTGACCATTAGATTCCCCTATTGCTTTGTTGGTCAGAAGGTCAAATGTCATGGTCGCAGTCAACGGTCTTATGAAAACTGTGAACGCATTATAACAGTAGAACGGTTTGATATAAAACCATGAACATTCAGATGAAGGTTGCAATTGACAAGCAATTAACCAGTATAGTTTTGGTGTCATTAGAAAAAAGGTCAATGACGATAGTCATATGAAAACTTAGTCCGCACAAAAACTCCAAAACGGTTTGGTAAACGACCATGATACTTCAGTGGTAGGTTTACCCTGATCGTGAGATTGAACCACGTGACGACATTCTTTGGCACCATCCCTCTTTTGAGAGATAGTTCAGTGTTTAATTGTGTATCTGGACGGAATTCCAGTTTGCTTGGAAGAATGTCACGACACTGATTCACATAGGTCAGAGAGTATGTGAGTAATCCTGGGCGGTTAGCTCACCGACTCCGACCGGTCTGAGTCAGAACCGTGACGTGGCGTTACTTTGCACTGCCATTCTGTGTTTTTTGTATCTGCTCTTTACTCGACAAATGGTATGAATATTTTCAAGATCCCTTGAGACAAATGTTTTCTCTCGTTTCCAACCATTTATTTCTATTTCAAGTGCTCCGCATTGGGACAGTTCATAACATTTTGTCTGGTTATAACGTGTGTTTACTTGTACGTGAAGGGTGTGGCAAGTACAGAACCCCGAGTGGACGATATTTGAGTCATTTTTCCTACGTGTAGTACTGTCCTTCCTTTTATCAACGCCGTTGCTTGAAGTTGTAAGGATTGAACATTTGCATAGTTTTTAGCTCGACTATTTGAAGAACATGGAGAACTATACTTCTCCCACTAGCGTATGTGTCGGCGTCAAACATTGGTTAAGGTTTTTCATGTAAGCATCTTTAAGTCATTATCTCAGCAAATGCATCATGTAGTGCTTGGAAACTTAAGACGTGTGTTCACAACTGTCCAACTTAGTTAATTTGTTTAGTTAGATAACTCTATTGCATATAATGCAATATATGGCCTTTTAATAGACTTAAAAATTCTGGTTTAGGTTTTGCAAGTAAGCACACATAGGTTAGTATATCAGCAACTACTTGATGTATTGCATTAAGACCATTTACAGCATATACAGATGCAAATTATTGTCGTTTATTGTTCGACTTATATTGTTCGATTTAGAAATTCTGGTTCAAGTTTTGCATGTACTCTAATTTTACAGTGATCCATGCACCGGACTGCTTACAGATATTTTCATATCCTGTATGTTGTGCCGTGCCAACACTGTTTGGCAGCATTACAGTGTTACTCATGTATCACTTAGCACTTTTGTTCCTTGATTTCGAGGACGAATAAGCAGTTTGCGGGGAAGTATGTCACGGTACCGATATCTATTCAGGTATGTAAGCCATCCGGTAGCTCAGTTGGTTGATCACTCGCCCTGTAAGCGAGGGGTCCCGGGATCTAGCCCCGGTCTTGCTCCTAATTTTTATCCCCCGCCTTGAAAAGGCGAGGGGATATATACTACTCAAAATTTGATAAGGATCACTTGATTAGTTATTTGTAAAAACTTAACCAAATAAGCATGCTTATTTAATTTCAAAGCATTAGCTTTATCCCTTCGTAGGGCTCCAGAATGTTTGATGATTTTGATTGTATTGCTACCAGTGGGTGCACGGGCAGAACGGAAAAAGCATACCCACGAAATAAGGCGTTTTGGAATACATGAAACAACTTAAAAATGTGGTCATTTCTTGTTTTTCGCTTCGTGTATTCGATTTTTACTCGGAACATCTACCACATTTTGTTCAAAATGCCAAACAGAAGACGTTTAACTCCTGATGAAATGCATGTTGGCATTGGAATGCTGGAGGCAGGGTTGTCTCAGAGGACTGTGGCAGAACACCTGAATGTGTCACAAAGTGTAGTTTGCAGGATGTGGAATCGTTATCAAACGAATGGAAATGCTCAACATCGACATGGTGGTGGTCGTGCAAAGGCTACATCTGACGTTCAGGATCGTTACATTGCGGTTTTAGCCAGATGTAACCGCTTTTGTAACGCCACTTCGTTACGTAATGACTTCCAGAACGCCCGAAACGTAAGAGTTTCAACGCAAACCATCAGAAATCGTTTGCATAGTGCTGGCTTGATGGCACGACGACCGGCATTTTGCATCCCATTGACCCGATACCACATCCAGGACCGTTTGGAATGGGCACGTCAACACGTTGGATGGCCGTTAAACGAATGGACCACAGTGCTTTTTACAGACGAGTCAAAGTTTTGTATTGACTTTACAGATCGACGTTCCAGAGTGTGGAGGGGACGTAATAAACGTTTTGCTCCAGTTTGTGTCGCCGAACATGACCGTTATGGCAAGGGCTCAGTCATGGTATGGGCCGGAATCAGCATGCACGGGAAAACAGTCTTACATGTAATTGAAAACGGTACGTTGACGGCTGTTCGTTATTGTAACGAGATCCTGGACGTTTATGTTCGACCGTATGTAGGTGCAATCGGTCCTGATTTCATTCTCATTAATGATAATGCGCGCCCACACCGAGCAAACATCACAAACCAATTTCTGGAAAATGCTACCATCGAGAGTATGGACTGGCCAGCTCGTTCCGCCGACATGAACCCGACTGAGCATGCCTGGGACATTCTTCAGAAAGCTGTTTCTGCTCGTCCGGCCCAGCCAACAACGGTTCCTCAGCTCAGAACAGCGCTTCAGAAGGAATGGGCCAGACTCCCTCAGCAACAGCTCGGAGGCTTATCAGCAACATGCGGAGGCGATGTCAAGCTTTTATTGACGCTCGTGGACATCACACACGCTACTAACATGGTCTAAGAAAAGTTCAAAGATATTCTGTTGACTTTCCAAATTTGTTGACAACCTGATATACGCCTGCTTTTGACCCCTATCATGTTTAGGAGTCCGTTACGCTTGAACGGAATTGGTTTGGTACTGATATCTTATGACATTTGAAACCGGAAACAATGCCATTTGATAACATTTAGTGTTGATATATCGTTTTGTGGAGGGGACGTAATAAACGTTTTGCTCCAGTTTGTGTCGCCGAACATGACCGTTATGGCAAGGGCTCAGTCATGGTATGGGCCGGAATCAGCATGCACGGGAAAACAGTCTTACATGTAATTGAAAACGGTACGTTGACGGCTGTTCGTTATTGTAACGAGATCCTGGACGTTTATGTTCGACCGTATGTAGGTGCAATCGGTCCTGATTTCATTCTCATTAATGATAATGCGCGCCCACACCGAGCAAACATCACAAACCAATTTCTGGAAAATACTACCATCGAGAGTATGGACTGGCCAGCTCGTTCCGCCGACATGAACCCGACTGAGCATGCCTGGGACATTCTTCAGAAAGCTGTTTCTGCTCGTCCGGCCCAGCCAACAACGGTTCCTCAGCTCAGAACAGCGCTTCAGAAGGAATGGGCCAGACTCCCTCAGCAACAGCTCGGAGGCTTATCAGCAACATGCGGAGGCGATGTCAAGCTTTTATTGACGCTCGTGGACATCACACACGCTACTAACATGGTCTAAGAAAAGTTCAAAGATATTCTGTTGACTTTCCAAATTTGTTGACAACCTGATATACGCCTGCTTTTGACCCCTATCATGTTTAGGAGTCCGTTACGCTTGAACGGAATTGGTTTGGTACTGATATCTTATGACATTTGAAACCGGAAACAATGCCATTTGATAACATTTAGTGTTGATATATCGTTTTGTTGAAATACGTATGTACTTTACATTAAAAAACATGATCCCTATCAAATTTTGAGTAGTATAGTAATGGTAGGCGCGATTCCGTGCGTGCCTGCGTGTGTGTGCGCGTGTGTGCGTCCGTCCGGCCAACATTCATTTCTTTGCATCTCCTCTTACATTTCTCCTGCGATTTCTACCAAACTTTCACAGATTGATTATCATAAAGTGAAGCAGCGCATATTGTCGGGCTTTTGTGATTCAACGATTTTTGAAAGAGTTATAGCCATTTGTTTATTTTTACATTTGAAATTGGTTTCTTCGCAACTCCTCTTACGTTTTTCATGCGATTTCTACCACGCTTTCACAGATTGATGACTATAATAATAGTGACGCAGCGCATATTGTCGGGCTTTCGCGACTAGGCCATTTTTGAAAGAGTTATTGCCCTTTGCTTATTTTACATTTAAAATTGGTTTCTTCGCAACTCCTCATACGTTTTTCATGCGATTTCTACCAAACTTTCACAGATTGATGATCATAACGTGAAGCAGCGCTTTTTGTCGGGCTTTCCTGATTTGACCATTTTTGAAAGAGTTATTGCCCTTTGCTTATTTTACATTTAAAATTGGTTTCTTCGCAACTGCTCTTACGTTTTTCATGCGATTTCTACCAAACTTTCACAGATTGATGATCATAAAGTGAAGCAGCGCATATTGTCGGGCTTTCCCGATTTGAGTATTTTTGAAAGAGTTATTGCCCTTTGCTTATTTTACATTTAAAATTTGTTTCTTCGCAACTGCTCTTACGTTTTTCATGCGATTTCTACCACACTTTCACAGATTGATGATCATAAATTGAAGCAGCGCATATTGTCGGGCTTTCCTGCTTTGACCATTTTTGAAAGAGTTATTGCCCTTTGCTTATTTTACATTCAAAATTGGTTTCTTCGCAACTCCTCTTACGTTTTTCATGCGATTTCTACCACACTTTCACAGATTGATGACTATATAGTTACGCAGCGCATATTGTCGGGCTTTCGCGATTCGGGCATTTTTGAAAGAGTTATTGCCCTTTTTTACATTTAAAATTGGTTTCTTCGCAACTGCTCTTACGTTTTTCATGCAATTCCTACCAAACTTTTACAGATTGATTATCATAAAGTGAAGCAGCGCATATTGTCGGGCTTTCCCGATTCGACTATTTTTGAAAGAGTTATTGCCCTTTGCTTATTTTACATTTAAAATTAGTTTCTTCGCAACTGCTCTTACGTTTTTAATGTAATTTCTACCAAACTTTCACAGATTGATGATCATAAAGTGAAGCAGCGCTTATTGTCTGGCTTTTGCGATTTGACCATTTTTAAAAGAGTTATTGCCCTTTGCTTATTTTACATTTAAAATTGGTTTCTTCGCAACTCCTCTTACGTTTATGACTATAAAGTGATGCAGCGCATATTGTCAGGCTTTTGCAATTTGACCTTTTTTTAAAGAGTTATTGTCCTTTCTTAATTCTACGCATTTCTTATGTTCCTGAGAAACTACCCTTGCCATTAATTGGCTTTCGTTACTAAAAATGCCCCACGAGGCGGGGGATATAGCTGTCTGTGACCGCTCTTGTTCTCACCCTGTAACATTTGGCGCCCGACGTGGGGCCATGACAGCACTGTTTAGCACTGTTTAGCACTGTTTGGCATTATAACGCACTCTTAGTGTTAAGTACGAGTATCCCTAAGTACTTGAGTTTCCTCAGATTCCATGAAGAATTTCCAGTTTGCAAGGAAGCATGTCACGGTACCGATACCTATACTGGTTGAGAGAAAGTGTGTAAGCGGTCCGTGGGTGAGTCGGTAGAGCACTGGCTCTGTAAGCCAGTGGTCCCGGGTTTGAGCCTCTGTCTGGCTACACATCTTTCTCACCCTGTAACATTCGGCGCCCGAAGTTTGGTCTTGGCAGCACTGTTTAGCACTGTTTAGCAGCATAGCACTCTCTCAGTGATGAGTATGTGTATTCCATATTGTGTGAATCAGCTTCCGTTTACACAAGTGAACAAAATAAAGAAGAACTGTTGTCAGAATGTAATAACAAGTTATACATATGGGAGGGGAAAATAAAAGAGAACATCAAACAGTCAATTTATTAAGACATTCAATAGCCATTAGACATACATAATCAAAACATTTCCAGGCATACTATTTGTGGTAATTTATATCAGTAACTTTATCACACACACTCATTTAAACAATAAAAAATAAACAGTAACAATTGACAAACGAAGACAGGTACATAAAACTTACGGGAATTAGTAGGAATAATGTAACTAATAGGTTATTTCATATTTATTGACATTTTTTCCGAAATATGTAATATCCGAAATGTGTAATTTAATAAAAAATATCTATTTTTTATGTTTTGTCTTGGAACGAGCCAATTTATGCAAACATGCATGGAAATCAGTGATATAAGGCTGCTGACAAAAATCAGATTGCAGATTTTCATATTTAAGTTCAAAAATTGATGTTTTATGCATTTTTTTAAACCGAAAGTAACGCTTTTAGCCATAAAACATTTACTTTCGAACGGAACTATGAAAATCTGCGATCTGATCTTTTGTCAGCAGTTTTATATTACTAGTTTGCAGATATTTATGCAAAAAGTTGCTCATTCCAAGACAAAAATGTTGGCAAAACGGTAAACATGTGAGAGTGCAGCTTTAAATATGCTCGTCGATCGTACAAACGCTACAAAAAATAACGTCTTCTATTTTTATATGTCCGTTAGAAATAATGTATTTTTCCTGCAGTAAACTATTTTGTTTACATTGTTATTTTAGGATTTTTTTTACGTTTGACCTTGTAACTTTCTTGTCATTGGTCGGATTTCTTCAGGAGAAGCATCTACGTCAGCAAAAATATGTACCGAACAACTTCATTAGTTCGAATTCGATATTTCCCGTGTTATATCGATGAAAGCTAAATCACCGGGGATGAGCAAAAAAAGTCACGTGACACTACATTTACACCGGGGATGAGCAAAAAAAGTCACGTGACCACAAATGCAAACGCCAGTAGTATTTTGGCTCGATTGATCGTCAATCATGGTAAGTTTCTTATCGATATTTTTGTTATACGCGAGAGTTCGTTCAAATGACATAGCGTAAAAAAGAATGCATTGTTTTGTCTTTCGATCGGTGTATTGGTCACCTTTCATGTCTGCATAGTTTCCGAGAACACTTCGATACAAATTGTGTCCATAAATGCAAACGCACGTAGGTAGTGTTAAAATGTCACATATTTTGATAAATTGCCACATTTAATTCAAATGTTTGTTTTTCTGTTCTTCAATAATTGTTTTAATTGCTTTATGAATACTTTGTGCGATGCAATATGTACAAAAATGCATTTTCTGAAGTATTTCAAATTTGGCAAACGTACGTAGTCTACCTAAAATGGCAAACGCACGTAGGCATCTTATAATAAGGAGCAAACGAATATTTCGTTAGCCTATAATTGAAGATATTTATCCGCTTTAATATTAAATATCCATCATAATGAAAGTTATATAAATTTATGATACGTAACAAACATTGACACGATATTATGCGGGAGTGTTGCGGGAAATATGAGTTCTCGAACAAACTCTCGTCCGGCCATACTGGTGGTATACAGACTTATCTAACTTAACAATGCTTGTTAAATGTTTATTTCGAACATTTAGAACAGCTGTTGTAATGTCACATTTCAGGAACCACACGTTTGATACAAAGAGTCGGAGTACAGTACAGTACGGGACTGTTTTGATAAACAGAAATGCATTACAGAAGGGTGTGTGCTGGGAGCAGGCCAGACGTAACGATTTTAAGATGCTTGTAACAGATCGCATGGGGATAAACATTTAATTTGAACATAATTTAAACATCTTTAATGAACCTTTTATTTAACCATTCTTCATGTTGTGATGATAATACTGTCATGATAATTGTTAATGACAATGTGATAATGATAACCATAAAATGAATTGCGATGATACAATGACAATGTATGCTCTACCCGGAACAATGTTCATATCACTGAAAATACTCTTTAAACTGTATATATAAGTGCTGTTTTACAGAAATAAAGACATTATGATGGAAATATTCTTCATTTATTCTATAACTGTATATCTTAGATTAGTTTTATACATTGAATAAATTGATTGACAATAAAAGTGATCACAGATAATCAGATAAAATCAAAGATAAGTAATCAAATAACATATAAAATACTTTTGTTATGATCTGCCTGAGATTCTACTTTCTTCCACATCAGATAGGTAGACCTAAAAATTTGGCAAGGGCCAAGATAAAACAAGTACCAGTATGGAATTTATTTTTTTAATCGTCATCACACAATTACCTCCCTTGTAGACGACTGTCGTCTGTAGCATCATGGAAACATTGTCTCGTGGCAATTTTAAAAATCAAAATTGATTATTTCTCGCTTCAAATGGAGCAATAGAAAAGTTTTCGCGCTCCATTCAAGAAATAACGCTCTCCTCTTTTAAGAACTATAAATATTTAATCATAACATAAACATAATCCGAATCACTGCACGCATATCCATAACAACCACGAATTATTACAAATCTATACGCGCATTATATTCCCTACGCACAAAAGATTTCCAGGTTTTTCCAGGATCATCGCCGCTCGTGTAAGATAGGTTCATCCCACCCCTCTCGCAGGGTGTTTTGCGGAAACACGATAAACCCCGCTTCCGCAATACACTCTATGTTCGGGTTGGGATGAACCTTGCACTCTCGGCCATGAAAGGTACTTATTACCTAAAATTTGATGTTTTATTTGGTGTGTTTAATACGTTTTGCTTGCACAATCTACTTCTATGCCGATAACATTTCCCACATTCAGCGCACTGGTATGATTTCTCGCCAGTATGGCCGTCCATATGAGCCTTCAGGTCTATTTCTACTCCATTGAAATCCCACACATGTCGCACGTATAACATGTCGTGCCATCTTCTCCTCGCCAATGCCTGTTCAGGTACGTATGTGTGGTGACCTCCTGCATGCATTTCGGGCACAGGAACTGCTTATTGCGGCGCTCATGCAATTTCAGCCCCCATGTCGTTTTCAACGCATCCCCACAAACGTGGCAAACAAATGACATCACTGAAACAGACACTGTCATTCATTAATTAAGCGCCACTTGATTTACTTCGCAAAATATATTACACAAATTGTAGGTTGTTAAAAGAATATCATCTTAAAGCATTTTCATAAAAATACGTCTCGCGCAAACAAACGCTTAATAAAATTTTAAAAGATGGCTTATCTAGCTAAGTAAAACGACATAAAGCGTTTCACTTTCCCTTATGCATATGACCGGCAGCATTATGATCATAATAATAATTAAATATAAATTTAAAAATCTTACAGCAATAGTTATGGATATAAAAAGAATAAACAGTTTTAAAAGCTTTCGACATATACGATAACTCATTTTTATCATTATTTAAGATGTCTACGTGCGTTTGTCATTTTTGGTAGACTACGTGCGTTTGCCTTATGAAAATGCCAACGTGCGTTTGCCAAATTTAAATTCTTCAGAAAATGCATTTGTTTGTGCAAATTGCATCGCACAGAATATTCATAAAACAAATAAAAACCATTATTGAACAACTAAAAGTCAAAACAATTGAAAAAATGTGGCAATTTATCTTAATAGTTGACATTTTAACACTACCTACGTGCGTTTGCATTCATGGACACAATTTGTATCGAAGTGTTCTCGAAAACTATGCAGACATGTATGGTAACCAATACACCGATCGAAAGACAAAACAATGCATTCTTTTTTGCGCTATGTCATTTGAACGAACTCTCGCGTATAACAAAAATATCGATAAGAAACTTATCATGATTGACGATCAATCGAGCCAAAATACTACTGGCGTTTGCATTTGTGGTCACGTGACTTTTTTTGCTCATCCCCGGTGTAAATGTAGTGTCAGGTTACTCCGAAATAGTGAGTCAGTGCGCACCGTATTTACAGTGAGAATCGATCGCGACTTAGTGGTCACGTGACTGATTAATGATAAAAATTATAAAATAATTTAGTGTAGCGGTATTTTCAAAACTGTTGAGTGCTGCATTGATAGGAAAACGCCGCCAACTATTAGCTTCAATCAATTAAAACTGGTTGTAATAAATGTATCGACAGCATTTATTTAAGTTTTGAATGTTTTAATTATTGCTGGAGCAAGAAACTAGTTTTATTACGTCCAAGTCAATAATTAAAAAAAATAATAATATGATGGTGATTCCCCTAATAAGAAATGGACCGGCCCAGCCAGTAGAACCTCTTAATCCGGTCACGTGACCAATGAGTATAAAAACAATTGCCACTCGCAGGTATTTTTTCATTCTTGTGCTGGCTGTTACTAGTGTATCAACGCAAAAGACTTCTGTTAAGGTAATAGATAATAGAATATATCTGATAGGGTTTAAGTACAGTTTGTCCTAGCGGCAGGAATACATGTTAAACTCTAGGGGTTGCGTACCGATTTATCTGTCCTAGCGATAGGTGTGAGAGGGTATGAGCACTAGGCATCGAAAACACATGTCATTTGAAATCGGCATGTTTTCTAGCTTCTTAGATCACAGAAATTGCGTTATATAACATTGTTTATCAAGGTTCTGAACATTCTATTCGAATAAACTGTGGCATTGTAGTTATCATTTTGACTGTTCAGTGCCTCATAATTTGTTGGCATCCGTATACAGGTTATATACTAGTTTTGGCTTTATGTTGATATTTTTGAGAGTGAAACGTCATTTTCGTTTGCTCTGGATTCTTAAAGACAGTTGATACTTTTAAAGAATACGCTACTTTCGATTTCGAATGCTACCTCCGACTTTTCAATTCATATTGTCCTCCGACAAATCACTTATAATATTGTATAACGTTGTGCTAATGTTTTGTTTTATAAACAGTTATTAGTCTTCAGTGAGGAAAATCTATTGCCGGAATATTCCAGTACCCCCGGGGGTACAGATCAATTTTAATTGTTTCCCCCGTGAAGTGAAAATGCTTAAATATCGTTATTCGACTGAATGATGGCGTTTAAAACGATAGAGAATGATTATTTTATATCTGTATTCTTAATAAATGCCTATATAGACCTTCATAAATATCAACTATAATATCATTATTTTTTACAAGCTAAAAGTACATAATGAAACATGAAATAACTCTTCACACTAATTTTATTTCACTAGTAAGAATTTCCTATTAATCAATATGGTCAACATTTGGTTAGCAGTATCCCTCTATTTCTATATCGTCAGCTAATTGGTCAGCACCTTAGAACGACCCAATAGGACGTCATACAATCAATAAGCTTTACTTATTTGTTAATTATAAAGACATCTAGATTTTTCATAATTTCAATTCGAAATTGAAAATGATTTTCTATTGAGAGATTGTAAGACGTTACAATTAACATGTCTCACATAATGAGAAGCACATACTATTTCTTTCAGAATAGCCTTAGCATTAATTTGTTTTGTGTTCTGATACTAAATACGCCCTGTTATGGTTTAGCTGAGGAGTGTCGGTTTACCAAATTACATTCAACAGCCGTTTACAATCTTTATACAATACAATATAATACAATACAGTACAAATAAATACTAATCTTTCAGGGTCTGTTTGAACATTTTATAAGATATAATATCCTGTTCGTAAACCTACAGATTGTTTAAAATGTGCACTTCTATTTGGTTTCATGTTGGATGCATGCAGTTTAAAGTGACTCGCTCATGTTTTGGACCAACGATTAGTTTTCCCGGTAATGCATCTGAAAACACTTATTTTAATCATAATACAGTTATAGCATGAGAAGTATTTTTGGTTAATTGGGATTCGAATCCACCCCGGTGAAGTAAAAAAAAATAATAGAAAACAGCCGGCTGGTCCACACAGCCGCCGGGACTTTAGCAAAATGTGGATATGTTGACCTGATAAGGATACATTGATAACATCACGTGATACTGTCAAGCAACCAATCACTCAACACCACAGCCATAAATAATTTTCAATCGCGTTATAAACGCTAAAGAAAATTGTGGTCTTCAAAGACGATATTTGAGCAAATACCAGCATTTGCTGAAGGGTTCCAGCTTTTGGTATTGTTGATTTAACTCTCCTTATGAGTTGTCACATTTTATTTCGTAATTAAAAAAGTGCATTTTACAAAGCATGACCGAGCCACTTTAAAGGCGATCGAGGCCTGCGGTATTTTATCTATTGCGTATATCTTAAACGTTTTTCAATACTGTCATGCAAGTCATTGGCATAAAGACCAACAAGTTTATTCATACACTCAATGCACTCAGAATTTACAAACACGAGGAAATTATTAATACAAAGTATAACAAGGCTTTATGAAGGCACATAATAATTACAAATATGAAAATAAAGCATACATTGAGTTTAACATTGTCTGAAAGGAATTATACCAACGGATCGTTTACAATGCGCTTATTGTTCGTCAAACTATACTATTATATATCGGATTGCATAACGCTTGCATGAAGTTTTAAACTGCAAACAATGTTTTGTTCGTATACCAAATCAAATATCTATATCTTAATATAAGTCTGATATAAGCAGTCATTAAGTACAATTCACGTAAGCTAAAACAAGGCATTGTGTGATATACACATAACAACAGTACACTTATAATTAATATGCATCTTATTACATTACATGCACAATTAATGGAAACATAATACATTAATGTGTATTACATAATTGATTTTAATAATTCACAACCATACACATCAGTAATAATAAATACGGCAATATAGTAATCGTATAAGAAGAGTTCTGTATTTCATTTCACCAAAACGTATTCTTTGAATTTCATTTCAGGAATAGGAATCACATTCCTCCTCACATAATGTCTATTTGCAACATTTTCCCATGATCAGCACCCTTGAATTACTGAAATACAAGGTCAATACACAACCAATTTGACTGTCCGTATTAATTTACAAGTAACTAATTACACCATATTTGCAAATATTTATGTCAACACATGCGATTGGTATATATCATATGAATCTATATCCTCTGAGTCCACCCTTTGAGGTATCATGTATTGTAATAAGTAAACTGTTATATGACAGGTCATTGTACCTGTTATGTACTCGGGAAGGAACGAACCAAAATAAATCCGTATTAAAAAAAGCAAAAAAAGCATCAACATTTTAAAGATATTCGCTCATGTTTTTGGACCAAAATTTAGTTTTCCCTGTAATACACCTGAAAACACCTTATTTATCATTATTTTACTCTATGACATCTAAATTGCAGAAAAAATTACAATTTCAGTATAAAAAGTATTTTGGTTTTAGTGGGGTGCGAACCCACGCCGGTTTAGTAAAAACAAAAAGAAAACCGACTCCTTTACCACTAGGCCACCAGGACTTATACAATAGTGATGGATATTGACCTTTTTGTAATACATTGATAACACCACGTGATAATGTCAAACAACCTATTCTTATTATGAATTTATATTAAAATAAATCACTTAGATTGCACAACACGCTAATATCAACTCACACTACTGACTACATATTCTCTTTTAACATCTTCCATTGGACTGAGTATGCCACTTCACTTCTTAAACACTTTACAAATAAAACAAATAATTAATTCACTTTTATTCCAAATGACCACATATTCCACTTTAAAAGATAGTAGGCATCTAGTAGTTATGTCCTAAAAGAGATTAAATTTCGTAAATTAATCCGTATGCATCAGTAAAGACCCATTGATAAAATTATATGTAGGTCGATTTGACGTTATTTTGCACCTCGCCTGCCCGGAGAAAAGCGTGCACACCTGTTGACACATTAAAGGCACATAACCGGTCGCAATGAATCATTTGCAATTTCGGTAAAAATAACTTTCAGTAGAGCATATTTTCCTTTCCTGTGGCAATATTGATGTTTTATTAAATATTTCGCGTTGTTAACTTATATATTTTATGATTCACAAATGATATGGAGAAACCGCTTGCAGTATTTGCTTTGTATCTGATTTTCAGCAATTTCAAGAGTTTAAGGTAGTTCCTCCTTTAAGAATAACATTGAAATTTGATCGGAAAAGTCGCACGCATTCGGTTTTGTTTTTTATAAAGTCGCGTCCGATAACAAACCGAAAACATGGAATATACTCTAAGAAGCTGTTAACCTAAATTATCTTGTTAATAACTTTTCAAATATTACTTGTAGTTTTACTATAATGTTCGTTTTTGCGTTACACATTTTATCACTACATTAATACTTAATAAAATTTACCCAAACCCTAACTATTTAAGGGAACTTTCAACTTTAAGGTACTAGTTATGTTAAACAAGTACTTTTCTTATACATCTTTCCTTCCCTCTTTCTATTCCCTATTTTCCCGTGGTACAGGTCAGGTAGTATGTAGATATCCCTCATTCAGAGAGCTGTTTGATCCCGGTATAACATGACTTTAAATGTCTATTGAAATAGGCATATATCGAATGAGGGTCGGTTTGTCCTGTCATTATCAAGCTCATGCAAAAGGTACTAAACATTTAACTCATTTTGAATTAATTTGTTGGTTGTCCATGCTTTTACTCCTTTCCGGTGATGTTCATGAAAATCCCGGTCCTACATCATCTCTGTCTACCTCCTCTTCCGAAGCTTCTAGTGCGGTCCATGGCAGTTTAAGTATAGTACATTACAATGTGCAGAGTTTTTACGGGAAAAAAGACTTACATAACTTTGATGTCTTAGCTTTTACTGAAACATGGCCCACGCCTAATGTTGAATCTTCTGAGTTGCATTTTCCTGCCTTTCATAAACCTTTTAGACGAGATCGACAGACCTACTGACCCACATGGAGGTGTCATTGACTTCATCAAATCAGATATATTTGTATTAGAGCGACGTGATCTTGAAGTTAATGATGTAGAATGTCTTTGGCTCGAATTACGCATTAAAACTAAACGTCTTCTTTTGGGTACTTTTTACAGACCTCCTAATTTCAGTTCATATGCTCTTGAATCCATTACCAACTCAATATCACTGGCGGTTGATACTGGTATTAAAGACATAGTGACAGGTGATTTCAATCTCGATATGAATAAATCATTATCTGGACAAAAGATTGAGTTCGTATGTCAACAGTTCAGTCTATCACAAGTCATTCGAAACGCTCCTCATTTTACCGAAAACTCAGAATCTCTTCTCGGCTTATTCTTAGTTTCATTATCAGATATTGTTTTAAAATGTGGTGTAGGGGAGTCATTTCTGGATCAGTTAGTTCGGTATCACTGCCCTATTTATTGCATATTGAAATTTAACAAAACGGTCGGATCAACATTTAAACGAAAAGTCTGGAAATATTCACAAGGGGATTATGTCGAACTTCGATCGCTTGTGTCATCTTTTGACTGGAGTTCATGTTTACACACAAATATCGATATGTACGCTAATAATTTCACTAATCAACTTATGACATTTTGTGAAATATGTATACCGTCAAAGTTTATTACGATTCGCACTCAGGACCCTCCCTGGTTTCATAATGAAATTCGTAAGTTATTCCGCCAAAGACAAAGAGCATATAGAAGAGCCTGATTCTCGAATAATGAACATAACTGGCGAGCTTATAGGATGGTAAGCAATGATGCCAACCATATTATAAGAACTGCCAAACAAACACATTTTGAAAAACTTGCTACCCTACTACGAGATAATACCCTCTCCTCAACAGACTTTTGGAAAACCTTTAAAAAATTTATGAGTCCTACGTCGACATCACAGCACATTCCCCCTCTCATCCACAACGGCACCGTCTACGAATTAAACACTGACAATGCAAATCTTCTGAACAACTTTTTCCAATCACAGACCCTTCTTACTATACCTAACACACCTCTTCCCACTGTCTCTGATGCCCTTTGCATGCAGGATTTCGATATTTCCAATCAAGATGTTCTTGACTCAATAAAGGTTCTGAAGACTGGTAAAGCAACAGGACCGGACTCTATAAACAGTTATGTGCTAAGGGAGATAGCAACCAAAATCTCACTGCCCCTTCGAGACCTTTTTAACTACTCTCTTCGTTCTGGTAAGGTACCTAGCCAGTGGAAACTGGCTCATGTATGCCCGATTTTTAAGAAGTCAGATCCCCAAGACGTCTGTAATTACCGTCCAATATCCCTTTTGAGTGTTATAAGTAAGGTTCTAGAAAGAATTTTCGTAAATACATGTTCATTTTCTTCCGTCAAAGCGACTTTCTCACACCATTTCAGTCAGGTTTTGTTTCTAAGGATTCCACAGTTAATCAGCTTGTATCTATTTATCACTCATTCTGCCTCGCTCTAGATGAGGGTAAAGAAGTACGAGCAGTATTCTGTGACATCTCAAAACCCTTTGATCGCGTATGGCAAGAAGCCCTCATTTTCAAACTTAGAGAAAGTGGTATTTCTGGTCCCCTATTATTATTGCTTACTGATTATCTCAGTGATAGAAAACAGTGCGTTGTCATGTCTGGTACTATGTCTGATACGGTTTCAATATCTGCCGGAGTTCCGCAAGGTTCAATCCTTGGTCCCTTACTCTTCCTTGTCTACATAAATGATATCGTTCGTAAAATAAATTCACTCATACGTCTTTTGCAGATGATACTAACGTGTATATCATTGTCGATGACCCCTTGTCTGCTGCTCAGCAATTAAATGATGACATGAAAAAGATCCATATGTGGGCAGAAAGGTGGCTTGTATCATTCAACCCGGCGAAAATTGAATCACATCTTATCTCTCGAAAAACAAACAGACAGGCACATCCACCCATCTTTATGGACAATGTTCAAATAGTAGAAGCTACTTCCCATAAACATCTTGGCGTCACATTATCCAATAACTGCTCATGGCATGAACATATTCAGTCAGTAAAAACCAAAGCCTGGCAACGTATCTACCTCATGCGATCATTTAAATATGTCCTTGATCGCTAGAAGTACTATATAAAACATTTATTCGGCCACTCTTAGAATATGCCGATGTTGTTTGGGACAAACTTACGCAAGCTGATGCAGAAGATCTAGAGAAGGTTCAGCATGAGGCAGCGCGAATCATATCAGGGGCAACACGACTCGTTTCCATTTCTAATCTTTATATTGAAACAGGACTTGAACCTCTGAAGGAGAGAAGAAGGAAACATAAACTCACACTCTTTTACAAGATGTTTCATCTCCTTACACCTGCGTATCTCACTTCACTTACTCCGTCCCGAGTTGGTGATACAACCTCCTACAATCTTCGGAATTCTGTTAACCTTCGTAATATTACTTGTAAAACTCAACTGTTATCGAATTCATTTCTACCAACTACAATATCGTCGTGGAATGCACTTCCGGAAACAGTTCGTTCCTCTCCATCCTTGCCCTCTTTTAAGTTTAACCTTAACAAGAATAAACAAACAGTTCCTCAATTCTACTATGAGGGTGAACGCAAATTGTGTGTCACACATGCAAGGTTGCGGATGCATTGTAGTAATCTTAATGAACATTTGTTCTCAAAAAACATTATCAATAGCCCTATTTGCCAATGTGGTGAAATTGAGGACACCTACCATTTCTTTTTCACCTGTCCCTTATATCATGCACAAAGGCATCACCTATTCGACCAATTGCTTGTTATAGGTCCTTTGTCACTTCAAGTTCTATTGTTTGGATCCAAAAACGCCACGGACCAGACAAACTCAATGATATTTAATCACGTTCAACACTTCATTCGCCAAACTAAACGTTTTTAATCTCCTTTAGATAAATTAGAACAACCTCGACTTTACAACTGACCTGACCTATCCATACCCCCCCCCCCCCCTCTTCCTGCTCTTTACACTACTCTCTTTCATACCCTTTGCGCATTTTTGACGTCTCATCTTCCACATAATCCATCGAATTATAACGATTAAATAAATATACAAACAATAACAACATTTACACCATTTCAAGCAGAAAAGCTTGAAAGATTGTCAGAAGCGAGGCATAGTATAAGCTACTATAGCGTCCTTCTCAATTCTGTCAAATTAACTTGTTTTGTGCATATTTCATTTGTATACCTTCCATGTATCAATATTTCCGACAACCATTTAATATTATATATGCTACAAATGTGTATATCATTATAATGTTATTTTGAAAAAAATACTGTTTAAACCAATCAACCTATCACGCAACAACAAAGCCTAAATTAAGTGACCATTAACGCTAATGAAAATTGTGGTCTTCAAGGACGATATTTGATCCATGTTTATGTTCACTACACTAGCTGCCACCAAAACTGGATGGTTTTCTAGAGATGCATTAGCAGGCTCAACTATCATATCTGCATTCTTTCTTTCATCCTCCATTTCAGAACTCTCAACGAATGCATTTATAATTTGTTCAGTATGACCTTGCATAACGTAATGATCTGCTGATGTGACCTTCCTCAATTTCATGTCTGTATACTGTTGGCATTAAATAGTTACTCCATTATTTATAATTTTACCTTGACTTAACAGAATATCAGCAGGTTTACTTTTCACCCCTTTTAGTATATCCATACCTAAAAGCATCATTTTTGATATCTGCAACAATAACCATTTTACTGACCCTTAAACTATCAATGTGATAACAGTCCCTTTTGAATAAATTCAGGCTATTATTTACTATTTATTTGATTGAATATATTATCTGAAATAACAGTTTGCTCAGTATTAGTATCAATCACAAAATTAACTGGAATATTCAGTAGTTTCCAAAATATGTACATACTACCAGCTTGAAAGCCTCGCCTGACTTTATTTTTGTAATCTATATCAATATGGACTGTATGCCACCATCAAGACCAGCCCCTAACAGTTTTAATGTTGCGCTACATTGCATTTTCCTTGAAATTGACCCCTATGAAATGTTTGCTGACTTTGACCTGCTGCACTTTACTCAGTCTGCCTATTCTGCCTATTTTGACCCCACTGCAGAAAAACAAACATGCTTTTGTCATTTTATTATTTCCATATGTTGGGTTTGCCTGATAATTGTTCTGAATTTTCTTATAATACCTGTTTTGTCTGTTTTGCTCATTTTCTGTATGTAAAGACATAGCTTTGAGCTCCTCCCTAACAATTTCTCTTAATTTTTCTAAGTCACCTGACTCAGTGTTTTGAGAAGATGCGTTTTCTTTTGTTATAATTATTTTCTTATTTTTACAAGAAATCATTCTTCTACTTCACTTTCACTCTCACTTTCACTATTATCATTTTCATGCATACATCTTGCTATCTGATCAGTTGTTTTTGACCTATGTTTTGTTTCTTGAAAACAAACCGAGTAAGAAACTGCCTCATCATTGTCTTTAGGCTCCTTTATGAACTCTACATGAACTCTAGCTTTATCATATATCAACCCATCCAACACTTTTGAAAACTAATATTTCTGTATTGTTTGTTTGTCCCTTTATACATGTGCTATGTCATACAGTCTACTGTATTCATCTACAGTCTCACCATTTCTTTGGTTTCTATGTACCCAGAATGTTTTGATGTTTCTACAACCCTGAATCTGTTTGATAGTTCTTTACTGAGTATTTTATAATTTGCCCTATATCATGTGATAAATGCCCATACACAAAATTTCCTACCGGACCCTGTAACCTGCGATATATTTCATCTAACATTTCTGCAGTCTGTGTCCCTATTTTGTCTAATAGCCACATCCTCAAATCCATCAAACCATACATTCCATGACTCTTTCCCTGTCAATTAGGTGGGGGTGGGGGGGTGGGAGGATGGTTAACTTTGGACTGCCCTTACTTAAAGGACTAATGAAGTTGATAAAAAAGCATCAGAATCTGTATCTGTCTCACCTTCTGATTTATATCTATGTCTGTTTCTAATGTTAGATTTTGAATATATTTTAGATCTTGATGCATGACCCTATGTATGTATGTATGTATGTGTGTGTGTGTGTGCGTGCGTGCATGCGTGCGTGCGTGCGTGCGTGCGTGCGTGCGTGTATGTATGTTTGTTCCTAAGTGCCTTTGTTAGTTTTTGTGTAACATTTACCAATGGACTTTCCAAACTAGCTCTAATATGTATCTATGTTACTGATACTCTGATTAACAACTTCACTATGTATTTGCCTTTTTTCCATTTTTTTTTACTACATCATCCCTGCTAATGTATTCAATATCTGTATTTTATTATTATAATATATATTCATCATACTTTCTCCTATGTTCATCAACACGTATCTCGTTCATGCCTTTGCCACCATTAACATGTATTTCCCTCCTATTAATATGTCTTTCGCTCTCTAAACTATAAGCACTATCACCCTACATTTCTTCTCGAGCCCTGTGTCTCGTTAAAACCATTTCTCTTCCTCTATCCATCTTTCTACACACCAACAAAAACAAAACTTTTTTTTGAGAACCATCATCTTTTTGTTGTACAAAGATATCCAAAGTACTAATAAAATGCTCCAAAAAGCGTCAGTTTTCTTTTAAGTTTCACCGCTGCCACCAAAAATTGAGGCGACATTGATACTTTAACATATTATTCTCTGGTAGCGTTTAAGCCTATCCGAGGCATTCCGTTAATTGAAACTTGAAACTTGAAACTTGAAACTTGTTTATTTGATTAAACGCCTATTTTTACATAAAATACTCAATGGCGTTGTACAATACAACGATAAAATATTTTAAATAATTTAAAGATATAATACTATCTAGACATCAAACATACTTAATTTGAAATAAACAAAGAAAAATAAATAATTAAGCTAAATACATCGTTAAAGCAAATAAAACACATGACATGAAGTAAGATAAATTAAAATATCTAAAAATAAAATGAATATAAAACATAAAATAAACAATCATCGCATGCTAATTTATCACAGTTAGTTTTCCACTGTTCATTGTTCAGTCACTGTTTTTAAAACAACATGTCAAATTTTCGAAAGTAAATTATCAAACTGATATCATAAAAACACAAATACAAGTATTTTGATATTTCCTTTTAATGTTTTTGCTATTCATATCACAAGTATATTCAATTATGCTATTTCATAATAAATTTATAGTATTAATATCATAAATTCTACATTAAACAGATCATGTAGTACTATCTGACTACCATAAATTATTTTCTGAGGTACAATCTGATGAGAAGACCAATAAAAAGATACAGTAATTAATTTCTTTTATCTATTTTTTTATACTAAAAAAATGCCAAAATGCCTTTCACATCAATTTAGTTCCTAATAATAATTTTTTTTTCCAGAATATATCTGAATCCCAAAGCCTGGCAGAATTCCGCCGATTTCGGTACACAAACAAATATATAATTTTGACAATTTTCGAATGTAAGTTTATCACATTTTACAACAAGCAATACAAAAAAACACACTAATAAACCATTACCTGACGTATTGTTAAAATTGAATTGTTCTAAATATTAAATAAAACTCATTTTTCAGACATAAAATATAAATACACATGTATTATTGTTTATTATCAGACGACCTAGCTAGTGACGTAAATCAAGAGCGCCACCTGGAGCTTATCTCAGGTAGTAAAACATTGATATACCTAGCATAAATAACGTTTGCAATTCATGACAACTTAACTATCATTTAAAAAACTTGCACATTTAATTTTAAACGAACATACCCTACCCACTTAATATAACCTTGTAGGAAGTTAATCGAAATATTTAAGTACAAGTACATCATAAGATTAAAAATAAAGACTGTTTAATGTTTCATTTATAATAAATATTACAAGACTCACATACTGTCAAGCCCTAAGGATTGCAATATCTTCGCTGATCCTGCTATTTTACAAGACCACATAATTAAGTCCACATGAAATATAATATAAGAATCTATTTTATTCTCAAATCTATATGAATTAAAACATAGTTTGGTTTTACCAGTATTTATCGCAGAATATATTGAACAAAGTCAATAAGCATATGAGCTACAGAAATGCATAACATACATACAAAATAAGAAGTGTTGAAATGCATAAACAGTGAGTAAATCACATAATTGAGAATTAACCATAATTAAGTCTCTCTTCTGACATAGTTTACACTTATGAATCTAGGTCACCTAACAATTAAACTAGACAATAAAACAATGAAGAACTAACATTAAAATACAAATATATTCAACAATGTAATAAAATTATTTTGTTAAAAAATTGCCCTATGTCTGGAGGTCGGGTAAATCTGCCCCCGTGACTTCTTGTCATAAAAATAGCAAAACCTAAGTAGCTCTCGGTGGTATTTCGGTTTCGGCATGGGATTATAGTAAATATACATCGCAATTACAAAATTATAGGCAGAAAATTGTTTTAAGAAAATACTTATTTTTTCTATTCAAACTTTCTGCAACGCGTTTAAAAAAAACAGCGACTGATACGTGTTACAATGTTTACGTCTCAAATTTCGCTTTAAGCGACTTGATCCCCTTTATTAGGGCTCGTATACAAGTATCAAAATGGAGTGTTATTAACCTTTCAATAAGCTACCCACTCCATTCAACTAAAATAATTGAACTCAACATATTTTTCAAAGACTATCTGAACTCTTACGACTCACAGATCAAAGAAGGGGAACAAATACTCACGAAAGCTTGGAGAAACATTTGAATGATCGGTATTCTACATTTTGGAAATATATTAATCGTATATTGGTTAAAACAAGAAATGTGGTTTATTTTGCAAGACACTTTACACCTGTGCAGATATTATTAAAATAGAAAAGTTGGTTATGTTATAAGAGGCCGAGAGTGGTCTCGTTGCCAAGGTGCCCATCACTAACCCGATAGGCTGTGGCTTCAGCCAGGTTTTTTACAGGGTGCTGCAGAAAAGTGATAGGGTATTTTGGGGTAATTGGGAAGATTTTAAACATTATGCATTTCACAGAATATGATAGGAATTGTGCTTAATTGAAGTATTATTTAATTCAAGTATTATTAGGTTTCAACTGAATTTATAATCATATCTAAGTTTTAATAAAAAAGAAATATTTGATTAGCTTAAGAATTTAATTATATGAGGGCAGAAAGGTGCTCATGCTAGTCTTCATGAGGACAGAAAGGTACTATTATTACATAAAAAGAACAGGTTGCAGCACCCTGCCATAACATTTTAGTTTAAACCTTACTTAACTATAAATATTTAGAGCATAAAAAGAATAGAACATTTCACTTCCCTCTAGTCATCAGTCCTTTATGCATTCTTTGTAAACCTAACAAAAGCCAACACAGGAAAGTAAATAAATCTGATACAAGTCTTAGGCTTGACTTTTTTCTTTTTTTTTATATTCATGGACACCTTTTGTTCGGGGTATTACATACATAATACAAGAATCTTTATTTAAAGTCGGGTATATGATAACAAATAAAAACATAAGCTCAATGAGCTATTGTCCGACATTAATAACAAACATATATAACATAACAATACATAACAATGACTTGGTGACGTGGGAATTGTTTTGCATGTCTAAGAGGCTTAGCTTTTCCCAAAGTTACTATTATAGATGCCATAAAAGAATGCGAGCAAAAAACATACACGAAAAGTGAGCTTTAGATAAGAATTTTTTTTATTGGTTTCGAGGACAGTTAAATATACTGTCATGTTTTGGATCAGTACTGGATCTTTCACCCACATACATGCAGCATTTAAGAGTACTAGGTGTATTTGAAGAAAAAAATCACAATATTGTGTTTTAAAAACAAAATAAATAAATGCCTTAATGAAACTTATCAGTTTAAAACGATATTTGAGAAGTTATGTCAAAACAAAGAAATACACAATTCATTATCAAATACTTCTTAACATTTGAACTTCCATAAGAAAAAGAATAGCTAAACACTAGAAAATGCACATCCAGTTGGTTAAGCATGTAATTAAATATGAATGCGGACTGTTTCTTAAAATATCTTATAATATGATATTTGGAATGCACGTAATTAAGAATGTATTGAATGGATATCCAATTCAAATGTTATTCACTGGCGGGACTTGCTATAGTCTATTTCTATGGTGTAGATGCTTTTTCTAGAAGGCAACATTGGAAATAAGATGTCAGCAAATTCAAATAGCAAAATGTATCAATAATGTAAATACGCAATTGTCACATAATGGACTAACTATGAACAGTTTATTTTAGAGGATTTCAACGAACGGAATGCGAGTGAAAACCCCCCCACGTACAATGAAAAGTAAATAAATATAATAATACAAATTATAAACAGATATAAAACAACAATAGAAGATGTGATAAGTGGTCAAGTTTACAATCTGCATATATGAGCAATGTATGTATTATAAACTATGTACGTTGTACAAGTCTAAATAAAATGTCTGTACGGTCTTTTCTGTTTGCATCTCAAACTTACATAACCCCATCACGGTTAGTTTTGTGATCGCAGTAACAAATATGGGAATGGATTTAAGAAAATAATGTCTAAAAGATAACTACTTTCAAGCTGCTCTTACCGAAATTTAGAATGTTAGAGATGCAAACACAGCAACGACTGGGGGAGGCACCTTCCGGGCAGCCGCCTTCTGGCCAGTCCACGCCGCAGAGCACGCGGAGAAAGATTGGCGAAGAGATCAGCCCGCTTCAAGAGAGCGCCATAGAAGAGGAAGATCACTTGCAAGGGATAACAAAAATATGGTAGCGCATTTTTCCATATTGGAAAATTATATACAGAAGTGATATAATTCGATGAAAACTCAAGGGACAAACCCAGAAGTCAAAACTTGACAACATTATCCCGGTGATAAAATGTGTTTATTATCATTTTTAAGCCCTTTCATCTTCACTTTTCAGGAACCTTCCCACAGAAACTAAGAAAAAGGAAAACAAGTCCTCAAAGTGCAGTGGCACAATTTTGAAAATATGCAGAGTTGTGCTGTTTTTTGTTTTGACGCTATTGCTGCTTTCATGCGGCATACTGCACAAGCTTTACTTCTTGACCCTTCTTAACAATCTATCACAGGTAAAACTCACCTCATTTGTTGCAATCAGTTTGCCTTTTTGCTTGATTTTAAAAACATTTGATATGAAAACATATTTTTATTATTTATACCATATTGGAATTAACAGTTATTAACAGAATATTAAACTATTTCAAGTATGTGTGTGGTGTTACAGTTTGTGGAAAACAAACTAGTTATCAACGACCGACACATATCAGTTCTGCAAAAGTATTAAATGTCCACAGGTAGTCATACATGATAATATCATATAGATACGTATACAATTTTTGCGTAGATCAGTTCGCAAATTAATGTTAAATAATGCTTTTTGCTTCTCCAGAAATGCGTTGACCATTGGGGTATAATAAACCAACGACTTCCTGCTTTCAATTCAGATTTGTTTACATATAGGGTTTGAAAATTAGGTATCAAATCCATAAGATTATAGTTGAATTTCCTTTTTAGTCTAAAATTGAAAACAAGAAGAATCGAGCAATTTCAATTCTCGTGTGCATTGCATTTTTTGAATTCTTTACATCTCTTATAATTCTTTGGAGAGTTATTTTCCAAGGTCAGAAGACTAAATGGACAAAACGTCACATAGCGGTAAGTCATCCTTCCTAAATCGATTGTTCTGCTGTTTATGAATTAAATGATTTAAATGAATATATATGACAATTGTATTACATGTATATTATTTGTCAATATGTTCAAGCTTAATATACAAACAAGTACATGTAATTAAATAATAATAATAATACACTTAAATATGCAGTTAAAATTAATTAAGACATACAAGTCCATGTTTTATTGACCATTTTTAGACAGCTATCCTGCAGGCCGTGACCACCATCGGAGAGGTCTATTTGATTATCTATGCGCTTCCATTACTGGACAGTTTGAGGATATGTTTAGTTCTAACAACACTACCAATCGTTCCAAGCATATGCCAGTTCCTGACTTTAATTTGTCGGCTAAAACAAAAGAGTCGCATCAGAAAGAGTTCTTTCCTCAAACTTTGTGCAGCTGTTTTCCCGGTTTTGGCACTGGCAGGGAGTGTTTTAGTATTTATGAAGTGGCTAATTCCTTTTGATAGAGACCCGCATCTAAAATGGGCGTTACCAACTCTTTTGATATTTAAGTCATTATGCTATTTGGATAATTTCCTTTGCTTTAGAAGGAGAGCTGCATATGCTACACAACAAACAACAGCGGAATCGGACTCCCAAGACTCGGAGACACGCGAATCTAAAATAAAAGAGAAACAGTACTATGCCGAAAATAAACAAGAATTTATACGATTAACTGTTCGTTGGTTAACATGCTTAATGTTTATCGTTTCGATTTTGCTGAATTTAGACATAAAACTAATTGAATCAAACAACAACAAAAACAATCTAACAGCTGAAACATTACTGACAAACGAGGAATTCACACTATGTGGAAACATTTCGTCCAATTTAACAAATTCGACTCCAGTGCAACCACATGACGAGACATTGGAATCGAAAAACCATTCCATTTTTAACCAATTACTGGAGTTTTATTACTTCGTTAAGTTTGAAGTTAGGATATTGGCATGTTCACTTGTGATTTCTCAAACAGCTTTGTTGGCTTGTCGATTGTCAATGCAGCAATTTGCATTTGCCTTGCCACTCATTCTTACCCCGCCGTTATCAACAATTGCTGTTGTTAGACTTTCCTGCAATAACTTTCTTGAAAGTATCCAGTACATATTCGGAATTGATTTGACATGTTCTATGCCTGTAGACTATCAGTTTTTCATAACGAGTGGGGCTTTGGCTTTGATTGCTGTAATCACGTTAACGTGGTACATCTGGGTTCCTCTGGTCGAGCGAATGGCAAAACGGGAAAGGTACAATAACAGGGAATTTAGTTATTTTAACATTCTAAAGACTTATGTCAGAAGAATATGATTAGCAATATGATATATCTACACCTAAAGCTATCCGTACTCAGTCGAATTAGTTCACGGTTTATAAAATAGTTTTCTAATATAGAAATTAAATTCATCAAGCAAATTAATGTATTGAAGAATAAAAAAGTTTGAATGTGTTAATGAGACTGTCGATTTTTACGTTTTTACGTTTATAGGTTGTTTTCTGGTAGTCTTTACGATTTCTTCTTTCCCGATTTGAACATGCTCCTGCGAAGGAGAAATGACCATGAAATTGGAGAGCTCCATACGGACAGGATACAACAGAGTGATGACATTCCAAAAGTCATCATCTGCGTAACAATGTGGCACGAAACCTGCAAAGAAATGTGTCAGCTTCTAAAGTCTATTTGCAGGTTTATTAATGTCTTGTTTGTCTCTGTATCGTTTATTGTATAATTGATTAGGAAAATAAGAAACTCGACCCTGGAAATTTATCTGCTTCTTTGATATAATATCGTTGCGTTATTTCATTAACACAGCATGCTGTTTTTTTCATGTTTTACGTTTTAGAAATCGTGACAATTGTGAAGCTAGTTTTGAAGATTAACCATTTATATATCTTCCATAAACAAATTACATCAGTGAACTATTTACTTTTTAATAGCCTGTTAATACCATATGCAGCTTATAATAGTTTGCATACATTGTAATTCCAGTACATTGTAAGTATGAATTCCATCCCTATTTTCTTATCACATTTTTTTCAGATTAGATTTGCACTTATTCATTCGAGTGGAAGCCGACAACGAAGAAGGTGATGGAAAACAAGACCCTGATAAAATTGAAATTGAAGGTAAGTACACTACGCAAAGTCTTTAATGCATTTTGTGTTTGTTTCAAATCAAACAAATGTTAATTTACATCTTGTAAAATAAATTACGCAATGTGTTAAGATATTGAAGTAAAACTTCTATATTTCAGTTCAAATAGTATTTGACGACGCATTTTGCTTAACAAAAAACGGTCGAGAGGTTAATGAATATGTGCTCCGGTTCATGTCATGTTTGCAAAAGGCTGTTGGGTATGTAGTAACGTTATTCGCGAAGTAAAATAGTGTAGGCGTGTATTTAGTTGCATAAACTATAAGTTATCGGTAAAAGTATTTGTTAGTTTGCAAACAAATCAAATTCATTAAGGAATGCTGCTAAAATCTGCTTGAATGTTCCATAAGGAAATTGTTGTGACTTCGGTTTACCTTTAGCAGCCGTATAACAGCGAAGGAAATCATATGTATTTGAATTTTTACGAGCAGTTCCGTGTTGACAGAAAATGAGCTCGTGATATGGAATAAAAAAATCCATAAAAAAATGGTACAGACACCTTATGGCGGAAAACTTTTTATAGAACTCCCAGGCGGAACACAGGTGACGTTGCATTTGAAGGATAAGAAGAAGATAATGGCCAGAAAACGTTGGTCTCAGGTAAAAATATTTATATGAAAAACTACGGAAAGCCTTTTTGGACATGAATTGTAAACAATTTATTGATATCAATGATGAGTTAGTGTGTGTGTGCGTGTGTGTGTGTGTGCGTGCGCGCGCGTGTGCGTGTGTGCGTGCGTGCTTGCGTGTGTGCATGCATTTGGGTGTCGGGTGTGTGTGGGTGTGTTTCTGTTAGTGTGTGTGTGTGTGTGTGCGCGCGCGCGTGCGTGCGTGTGTGCGTGCGTGCTTGCGTGTGTGCGTGCATTTGGGTGTCGGGTGTGTGTGGGTGTGTTTCTGTTAGTGTGTGTGTGTATGTGTGTGTGTGTGTGTGTGTGTGTGTGTGCGCGCGCGCGCGCGTGCGTGTGTGCGTGCGTGCTTGCGTGTGTGCGTGCATTTGGGTGTCGGGTGTGTGTGGGTGTGTGCGTTGTTTATGTCTTGATAGTTCGTTCGTGTCTCATTTTGTTGTTTGTTGTTGTCGGTGTGTTACTTCACGAGAGCATGCACGGTTAATGATTAATTGACTTGTCCCTCTAGTTCGCATTGCTTAAATAACTTAATTGTTTTACTAGTCAGGTTGTATCAACAAATACCATAACCTTGATATCTACTATCTGCATTTAACAACCTGTATTTTATCACTTTTATTTCATACTGTCTTTTCTATTTTATTTCTATTTAAAGTTTTCTTTTCCAATACAGGTGCTGTATATGTACTATTGTTTGGTGTACAAAATGGGGAAGGCCTATCCAAAAAAGTTCAAAGACATGGCAAGTTATTTTAATGATTATCAGCCATTTGGGATTTCATTTATATAAATTTATCAAAGGAATTTAGTAAAACATTTACTTTCTATAAATTTGTGCACTATTATGTGGCATAAAAAAAATCAAAGACAATTCCAAATTTCATTTTTGACGTGTTTTATAATAAATATGATTTACTGAACAGCTGAAGAACACATTCATTTTAACCCTTGACGGTGATGTAGACTTTGAGCCGGAGTCAGTCCTACGAATGATGGATCGCATGAAGATGAACAGCCGTGTCGGAGCAGTTTGTGGTAGAATTCATCCCATAGGATCAGGTAGTTCTATGAGCATTTAACAATTCTTTTGATAAAAAGATATGCATTTTGTCAATAAGTTTCTGTTTTACATTATTTATTTTTATCCACATTTAACAATTATTCACTTAAGGTCCAATGGTCTGGTACCAACAATTCGAATATGCAGTCGGACACTGGCTTCAAAAAGCAAGCGAACATATCTTTGGTTCTGTGCTCTGTTGTCCTGGATGCTTTTCTATATTTCGAGCATCTGCCCTAGTTGACGATAATGTCTTGAAAACGTACACCAGAGAGCCAGAGGAGGGAATTCACCTTGTGCAGTTTGAACAAGGCGAGGACAGATGGCTTTGCACCCTGCTCCTTAAACAAGGATACAAGATAGACTACTGCGCAGCCTCAGATGCAAAAACGTTTGCACCAGAAAACTTTTGGGACTTTTTTGTACAACGACGGCGCTGGTCACCATCAACAATGGCAAACATGATGGACTTGGTCCATTCTTGGAAACAACTAGTCCAAAACAACAGAGAAATCAACCATTTCTTTATGCTTTATCAATTGGTGCTTGTTATAACAAGTGTATTAGCTCCTGGAACTGTCCTTGTTGTGATAGCCGGGTCATTCAGTACAGTATTAGGTTTAACGCCATGGTATGCCTTTTTCGTTGCCGTGACTCCGGTAGTTTTGTTCGCAGTTTTATGCCTGACAGTGTCTCAGAAAATACAACTCAATGTAGCCGCAATACTAAGCACAGCATATACATTTGTAATGGTTATTGTAACAATCGGCACAATGTTAAACATCGCAAACGAGACAGTTCTTTCTCCTACCGTGATTTTCCTCATATTTGTCAGTCTAGTATTCCTGATATCTGCTTTGCTTCACCCTCAAGAGTTCACATGCTTGTTTCCTGGCTTGCTTTATTTCGTTTCTGTGCCTTCTACATTTATTTTTCTGACAGTGTTTTACGTGTGCAATCTACATGACGTCAGTTGGGGTACTCGTGAATCCAAATCACAATCAACCCAGTCTGAAGTAAAAAGTGGAAAGAAGAAATCGTTTGTGCGTTTGCTTTTCACTCTTGTTCAACATTTCATGCAGGCAAAACTCGCTGAAATTAACTCCAAAGGTTCAATTTTGGACCAGATTGAGAGACAACAATGCGAACAAGATGTGGAAAAAATAGAATATAAAGACGATAGCTACTGGATAAAGGTACAATTAACAGACTCAAAAGACAAGTTTGAAACAATTCAACTCAAGAAAGAAGAGGAGGTATTTTGGACAACATTTATTAACAAGTATTTGAAACCACTAGAAAGCAATACGAAACTTCAAGAAAAATTTAATAGTGAATTAATGGCGTTAAGGAACAACTGCGTGTACGGTTTCTTTATGTTGAACTTTATGCTAGCATTAGCTCTGTTGCAATTACAAATAAGCAAAGAAAGGTTAGATAGGTTTTATATCGCGGGAAAATATGAACCATTATCAATAATTTTTCTGTCAATTTTTGCAATTTTACTTTTGATCCAATTCATCTTGATGCTTTTTCATCGATGGAAAACTTTCTGCCATATTATTTCAAGCACTGAGGTGTTTGGGTGCTGCTGTTTAAAACGAACAAAGACTAAAGCGCAAGAATTTGAAGAACACATGAAAGAGTTAGAGCATGATTTAGGGGAAGGTGAAGAATCAGATAAGCCGCCGCCTGATTATATAAGTGAGCATGTTGTGTATCATAACGACTGCTATGATGAAACTGATGAAGCTAAGGCATCTCCTTCATCAAGTAGACAAGAATCAAGGAAATTCAATATTTACCGCCACAGAATACAAAGCGTGCGCAAATACACAAGATGTTAGAAACAAATGAAAGAGTTTGAGCATGATTTAGGGGAAGAGGTAGAATCTGATGAGCCGCCGCCTGATTATTTGAGTGAGCCAAATGTTGAACATAACGACAGCGATGATGAACCTTCATTAAGATAACCAAACTCAAGGAAAAACGTTTTTACTGGCACAGAATACAATGTGTGCGCAATAGAAAAAATGCTATTGTTGATGGTTGTTTTTAAGACCTGGAGTGAAATACACTTACGGCAATATTCATGGGGAGAAATAATTCAGATAAGCGGATACAATAAACAATGATAATATATCCAGCATTGGAAGCAAAAACTACATCCACGTTAAACAATATTGTATGTGCGTATCTATCCGTTATCTGTTCCTTTTTATTTATGGTTTATTTTTCATGCTTGTGCGGTCAGTTTGTGGTATTTGTATTTATGTATGTGGTGTTAACATGTGTGGTCCTTTGTTCATTGTCGTTTGGGCACTTGCCTTGTGCCTCTAAACAAAGTTTATTTAACAAATATTTTCTTGACTACTGAGCTTGTCCCTGTTATTTTCACTGTATTATTATAAAATAGCACTAAACGTTAGCTAATAAACTCATGTTTGAAACATTTTAATTTTTATTTCGCTTTATACTTATATCTGAATCTCAAAATGTGCAGTTGTTTTTATTTGATATTCATTTTAAATTATGTATGGTTCATTAAAGCGTGCAAACATTTTCATTTTTGCAGTTTTTGCTTAAAAATAAACGATGTCGAATGATAAAGTATAGATGAACACTGTAACACAAATTGAAGTTTTATTACTTTCCAGCACCAATCCGTTTATGCATCGTAACGGTAGACACTCTTTAAATATTTCATTTTAAACAGCTAAAAAGTTCTGCGCATTAGAAATGAGATCGTTCACAAACACACATATTCATTGTATGGATAATAAGAGGGTATCAAGAGTGTCAGATTATTAGCTTATTTCATGATTGTTTTTGCGAATATTCACTACTGTAGAATTATGGCAACCAGTAGTTATAACAGCAATATATATATAATGCAAAAACAAATTTTATTGGTTGGTGGCACCATTCTTGCTTCGACAAGTTGACGTGCCATGCGACAGGTTAGTGCAATAAAGTGGTTGCGGTATGCCGGTATGCCCCGAAGGTGACTTTCGCTCTTTGAAAGCAAACAATAGTCAGTGGAATTTATCGCCAATGGCAATGTTCATCTGCTGATCGTCGAACAACGACTCGTAGTATTAGAGTATAAACATATTGACTTTGAGGCCTGGATAAAGGGAAGGAACGTGATATTCTCCGGTGTTATCGAGGCTGAAGGCCAACCTCCTCATCATGTTGTCTTGTGTGTCTTACGCAACCACTTGGGATTTTCAGAGGATACATTTCATGTCAGTGATGACATACTCATTGGACGTTATATAACATCAAATGTTAACACTGCGCGCGACACATTTGATATCATTATTATGTACATTCTCTGACATAGATCAGGCATATAAAGTTGGGCATACAAACATTTGTATTTCCCGTGAATTCCCTCGAACAATTCAGGATGCCCGCAGACAACTTTTGCCAGAATAAGAGTCTGCGCGAGTTCCACGGCAGGGAGAAAGTGACCATTATCTTTCCGGCATTCTAACATTTGACATTTGTCTAGGCTATAACTAAAACCCGGGCCACCGTATCAAGCGGGTAACGTACACTTGGCGTTATTTATAAGTATGTTTTTAATGTCTTATGTTTTTTTAGTAAATACATTTGGTTACAATTAACCGTATCTTGAGTTTTTAAAAGTGAGGTTATAGCTGACTATTGTTTGGCGTACACATACCGTGCATGAAATGTGTAAAACAAATTAATCTTCAATGAGGTACATTAAATTGCCTTTTTTATTCTGAAATAATTGTTTATATGTAACTGTGTATGTTTGTATCGAAGACATACATTTTGTTACTGTAAAATAATACGGCGGTATAGATTGTATTAAAAGTAGTTTGTCGATAAGGATCAGTTGGTTATTATAAAAGTGCAAGTTTCCCTTATCAACCTGTGTTTTTGTTTCTGTAATGGTTAATATTAACAAATAAGCTTAGAATGTTCCTTTTGTGGAATAAACAGGGAAAGGTTATCCAGACTTAGTGGACTGGTTACCTTGATGCAACCAAGTATTGTAGTATGTAGCCTATATTGTAAATCAGCTACAATTGGAGCTTCCTCGGCCATTTTTCTTAAAGATATTCAAAAGACACTTTGTATATATGCTGCTAGAAAATAAACTCATGCAAATCAAGGCCCAATACTTTGACTGTAATTATTGTCGAGTAATGCCCTCTGTTCTACTAAAATAAGTAGAGGAGCATTGGCGCTTGCTTCGCGGCGCTCTTGTCTAGCTCATATGTTTTTCAAGGAATTTGAGGTATTATGATAGCCTTGGTGCCGTTGTCGTCAGAGTCATCGAGCAAAAACTTTAATCATGGTCGTACTTCAAAAACTGAAATACATTTAAATGGAACTCGGTACATATACATATAGCGAGACCCATAACACTGGGTTCCATTGTTGTCAATTTGGAAACATAAAATGTCAGTCGTATGGTATTTGTTTTTTCATTCTTGTTAGCTCCTCTTTTACTCTTAAATACTAATGATCAATTTGGACTTAAAAGTCCTCGGTAAATCTGTATCTGTAATAAAGGTTTCTAACAGAAATATATATCTTGAATACTGATGATAAATTTGGTAGTTATGTCCTCGGTAAGGCTACATTTTATAATGATTTCAAACAGAAACATTTCTCTTGAATATTAATGATGCACTTGGCATTACTGTCCTCAGTAAGGCTGCATTTTAGTATGCCCCCCTTACATATTTCCAAGCTAGTTCAATGAAAATATAGCAAGGCAGATGTAATTTTAATCACCAAATAATATAAAATATTTCTCCAGTTACATTTGAGGGTTAATCTGTTTCTGCGTTCGGTTTTCCATCTACCTGAGAAAGATGGGAGCGGAGGGTCAGCCAATGATTCTTCTTTAACGTTACCTACATCCCAATGAAACTCATCATGCTGATCGTGTGGTTAAATGATAATCCAATTTCTAGCTCTGCACGACTGCCTTATTCTAAGAGCTGCATAAAGATTAAATAAGAAGTATAATTTGATACGACACAAGAAGATTTTCACTACTCCTTTTAGGTAGTAAGAAGAACAATAAAACACATGTTTATTCCCTGAATGTCTGCAGGAAGATTATGAATCTCAGAAACACCGGAGCCGTGGCAGCACGCCAGCGACTCTACACCGCCACCGTTGTGTCCTGCCTCGTACTATACGCCTGCATCTCGCTTCCACTGACCTACTTCATCATCATCAGCTTTAAAAAAATCCGTGACAAGCCGTGTTTAAGGCTTGAATTACTGCCCATGCCGCATCTAGGTATTGCTGGCGTTAACTTCGTTTTCAAAATAAATGCATTTCTCCTATATTATGTACATGAACACAATACAGTATATAATATACACACATCTGATCACTGATAGCATTTATTGATAAACAAGTATTGCTCCTCTCAGTAACTGAGAAGAACAGACGAGCTTCAGTTTGTCTTTTTCAATAAACGTCTAGATGTTTTCAGCATCGGTCATTTGGGTCGTTAGCAACGTGCAATGAGGTTTTTATTGTTTGACATAATACAAAAATATTTATACTATAAACTTTATACGCTTATTGATAATGCATATATGAAAATAACATAATTAAAACATCGATGTATCTAGATCTTATCATACCAGTATGTTTGCATAGTACCTAGAGTATATTTATAACATAAGGGGAGAAATTAACGATGGGTCTAGAAGATGTTTACCCTCCTCATAATGATGAGCCATTGTAGCGCCACCCGGCCAGTGTAACGTTTTTACCCTGATATGATTTTAGCTCCTAGGTCGGTTTTCAATGTTATACTCAGCAACAAGAAGCTTAAAGGTTTGCTTGATTTAAATAAAGGACCCATACAGTGAATGAAATCAATGATGTATGACCATAAGATTGACTTAAGTTGCATATAATGTGCCAACCCTATATCATTCTAGTTCCGTGATGTCCGTAAGGTACGGTTTATTAACAGTTAACTCTACAGTTCTACAAATCATTAGTACTGATACATTGTTCAATATATGTTACGTGACATCTTACATTTTAGTCTTTAAACGAAAGTTGAGTAACTCGTGCAATGTTAGCTACTTTCATATAGCTTATTTAACGATAGTTATTGCGCATTGAAAATTCAACAAGGAAGTTATGCATTAATAATAGGGGATTTAAGTTTTTTTTCCAGGATATCTTTATGGTCAGACAATCTGACTTATTTCTTGGGGTTGGTTTTGGGGTTTTTCTTCATAATGATGCAAACATTAAAAAGTTTACAAGATAACCCTGGAAATCTGATTCACAATCTAATTATTTTAGCGATGAATATTCCCTACTGTTGGTGCTAAAAACTTCCCCAAAAATGTCCATAAAAGACATGTTTTACAACAGATTTTATATATTGCCATATCATCGTCGATTACCCTTGGTTCTCGTTTTAGGTTCCGATTTATCGGTACCTTTTATGCTTCTTTGTTGAGTTTTAACGTATTTATTTTACAACGATTGTGAAATAAGTTACTACAACAATATATTAATGAAAGTGTGGTCTTGTGTTATGGGGGAAACCGGACACATCCCAACCCTTTTACCTAGGCCGGGAATAGAACTTGAGTCGCCTAGGTTTAGAACTGTAACGTGTGAAAATAATTATGCCTTTGAAAAAGCATAATATTCGCACAACAGATTTTATTTTCGCCACAGAAAAATCTCATATTTTTATATGCATATTTGCTCCCTCCAATGAAGATAATTCTTTGTAATGTAATACATGTATTCATACAAATTACATGAAGAATGATTCGACATTAGATACATCGTCAGCAATAATAGATTTTGATCATCCACGATCGGTTGTCGTTGATCTAAACCTTTTACTCAAAATCATAAAATACATGTGGAATGAGCTAAAACACGTATCAAATTTGGTGCTATGAATGTACAAAACTTCGTTTAATGTACTATTCTGTCATTCAATATGCTTATATTTTATGCCAATATTTAGTACACTCTATTGGTTATTTTCGATTCGATTATGGGCAAATGTTAGAGTTCCTTCGTTGCACAAGGTCAATTTCAAGATATATCTTTAAAGCTGCACTCTCATAGATTGAACGTTTTGACAACTTTTTTAAAAAAAATCTTGGAACGAGCCAATTTTTAGCGAAAATGCATTAACACGAGTGTTTAAGGCTAGAAGTGCTCATTCAAACAGGATACAACTACTTGCTAAGGGTTTGAACAAAATAATATTGTCTAATGAAAAAACAACATGTGTCTTCTGTTATTGATAATGGGTCATATTCTTATAATAAATCACAGAGTATTTCATTTCAGTTCCTAATCGCACGTTTATTCTAGTGCTCGTGTATTCGTGTGATTCTTGTGGCTATTTGATTAAAGGATCTTTTAAGTGGCCCATCCATTATCAATAACATCGACAACAATTTTGACCGAATAAAAATAACAATATCTTTTTCACCGGTTGTGCAATCATTTAAGTATATAGAGAGAGAAAAGAGAATGCTTTGAATATTGTGTCACTTATCAAAATGGGAGTACTATATTTTCAAAGTACGTTGAATTATAAGCTATCGCACTTTGATATCAGCTGATTTGGCTAGCACATTTTTATCTCGTGTGTAAAGAATACAATCTTGAAACTTGAACTGGTAAAGCTTAAATGTTTTTGACAGTCCTTCAATAATTGTTCGAAAGGTACTCAGCTTTCTTTACTGTTTCCCCTTATTTACTGCAACATCATATCACATATAAGTTTGTCCTTAATGTATTTTTCAACATAAACTATTTGCTTTCTGAAATGCCATATAAAATCTTTATATATGCCAAAGGGGCAAGTTTGCCCACGTGGGTTTATTTGCCTCCGGGGTCAAAATTACACCGATGGAAAGGTTGGGCATTTTTATGCAATATGAATACAACACATGAACTGATCAGTTCAATAGCAATGGGTATACTTATCAACAAATAGTTCAGATAATTCAATAAGAATTTCAATTAAACAAATCAAAATGATTGATATCCTCATTGCATTTTAAACAGAAAACATGTTGATTTAATGATCACTTAGACAATGCGTATTCGATAAAGTAAATAGACGAGGTAATTGTCATTACTAATGATTTAGCTTATGGTTTAACTATTTTGGGTTCAATTCAGTGTAGTTCATAGGTGAAACAAATCGCATATGAAATGTTAGTTTTGATAAAGTTTGCAGGTACTGGGATAAATGGTGTGGCACTGTAGGACAAATTGTTTCCATAACACATTCTTCGCACGTGTAAATAGGATCCTATTCGTCCCAAATGTGAAGACTGGGATCTCATTTCACATAACAGAGTCACACATATCTCAAAACCAGTGAAACTTGCGTTCCATAAATGTTTTTGATGTGAAATGAAATCCCCTTCTTAGAATAACATTATCAATGTGCAGTTATATTAAAAATGAGCATGTTTACATATGAATCCCATTTTTCATATATTGCTGGTTAATAAACTCCGGTATGTTTGACTGTAGTTGTTTGTGGATGCTACCAGTAAATGCTACCAGTAAATGCAGATTTATGATCGCTGAATAATCTTTAGAACATGCAATATTCAGTCGGGCGTATCTTAAAAGTTATTTAAGCTAGTGTGATGAATCTTTACAAGAGTGTTTACCTGACCAGCATGCGCAATAAGTTATAGCCCTTGATTTTTTTGAAAATATGGCGACTTTAAAGCCAGAGTAATGAAACGTAATGTACATAAGCCAATTGTTTAAAGCCGGTTAAAGTCTTGGTTTTGTTAAAGGATTCCAAAACGTTCATTAAAAGGTTTATATTTAAGTTATATAATACTAACGAATCAAACTGTTTTACTGAGTCAACTTGCTAATATAATAGCTGTAGAAAAATTATTTTTATACAGTTCGCTGCTGATGTAATGGGTGTGGTTGCCTCCACTAATAGTAGAGTTCTTGCAGATAAAAGCAAATAATCTTTGGGTGTGTTTATGGTGGTGCTCAAAGTCATGGTCCTTGAAATAATAAAAAAGGCATATTAAGCCTGAAATTTTGTGATGCATTTATCTAATGAGTCATTTGAGATAGAGTCATCATCCTTCGCAATGATGTTAGTCTGCATATCAAGTTATGCACGTTGGTAAAGGTCAAGGTCACAGCCACTTGAAATCGTGAGATATGAGTTTTCATCCCCATCTAAACTTCAAATTAGATAAAAGTGCACGTTGGTATGTTAGTATACTGAAAGTATATTTCGAGGTGATATGTAGGTATATTTCGAGGTGATACGTATGTGTATTTCGAGGTGATACGTAGGTATATTTCGAAGTGATACGCAAGTATATTTCGAGATGATATGTAGGTATATTTTGAGTTGATATGTAGGTGTATTTTGAGGTGATATGTAGGTTTATTTCGAGGTGATAAGTAAGTATATTCCGAGGTGATATGTAGGTACACTTCGAGGTGATACGCAGGTATATTCCGATGTGATACTTAGGTATTATTCAAGGTGATATGTAGGTATACTTCTAGGCGATACGTAGGTATATTCCGATGTGATACGTAGGTATTGTTCGTGTAGTTATGTAGGTACATTTCGAGGTGATATGTAGGTATATTTTGAGTTGATATGTAGGTGTATTTTGAGGTGATATGTAGGTTTATTTCGAGGTGATAAGTAAGTATATTCCGAGGTGATATGTAGGTTCACTTCGAGGTGATACGCAGGTATATTCCGATGTGATACGTAGGTATTTTTCAAGGTGATATGTAGGTATACTTCTAGGCAATACGTAGGTATATTCCGATGTGATACGTAGGTATTGTTCGTGTAGTTATGTAGGTACATTTCGAGGTGATATGTAGGTATTTTTCGAGATGATATGTAGCTAAACTTCGAGGTGATATGTAGGTACAGTTCGAGATGAAATGTAGGTATATTCCGATGTGATACGTATGTATTTTTCGTGTAGATATGTAGGTATATTTTGAGGTGATATGTGGGTATACTTCGAGGTGAAATGTAGGTATATTCCGATGTGATACGTTTGTATTGTTCGTGTAGATGTGTAGGTGTATTTTGAGGTGATATTAGGGTATATTTCGAGGTGAAATGTAGGTATATTCCGATGTGATACGTATGTATTTTTCATGTAGATAAAAATTATGTAGATATATTTCGAGGTCATATGTAGGTGTGTTTCGAGGTGATATGTAGGAATATTTTAAGGTGATATGTAGGTTTTTTTTGAGATTATAAGTAAGTATATTTCGAAGTGATGGGTATGTAATTTTCGAGGTAATAAGTAAGTATATTTCGAGGTGATATGTAGGTATATTTCGAGGTGATATGTAGGTTTATTTCGAGGTGATAATTAAGTATATTTCGAGGTGATATGTAGGTATATTTCAAGGTGATATGTACGTATAATTCAAGGTGATATGTACGTATATTTCAAGGTGATATGTTGGTATACTTCCACGTGATGCGAAGGTATATTTCGAGGTGATACGTAGGCTTATTTCGAGGTGATACGTTTATATATTTCAACGTGATATATATGTGTAATACGAGGTGATACGTAGGTTTATTGCGAGGTGATATGTAGGTGAATCTCGAGGTGATATGTAGGTATATTTCGAGGTGAAATGTAGGTAAACTTCGAGGTGATATATTGGTATTCTTCGAAGTGAAATGTAAGTATACTTCGAGGTGATATTTAAGTATATTTCTAGGTGACATGTAGGTGTATTTCGAGGTAATATGTTGGTATATTTTGAGGTAACACATATGTGTATTTCGAGGTGACACGTATGTTGTATTTCGAGGTGACACGTAGGTATATTTCGAGGTGACACGTAGGTGTATTTCGAGTTGATATGAAGGTATATTTCGAAGTGATATGTATATCCACTCCGAAGTGATATTTAGATAAACTTCGAGGTGATACGTAGGTGTTTTTCGAGGTGACACGTATGTAATTTCAAGGTGACACGTATGTGTATTTCGAGGTGACACGTACGTGTATTTTGAGCAGACACGTAGGTATATTTCGAGGTGACACGTAGGTATATTTCGAGGTTGTACGTAGGTATACTTCGAGGTGTTACGTAGGTGTATTTCGAGTTGATATGTAAGTGTATTTCGAAGTGGTACGTAGGTATATTTCGGGGTGACACGTAGGTGTATTCCGAGTTGATATGTAGGTGTATTTCGAGGTGATATGTAGGTGTATTTCGAGGCGATATGTATATTCACATCGAGGTGATATGTAGGTATATTTCGAGGTGATATGTATAAACACTTGAGGTGATATGTAGGTGATATGTTCATTCTTTTCGAGGTGATATGTAGGTATATTTCGAGGTGATATGTAGGTACATTTTGAGGTGATATGCAGATATATTTCGAGGTGCATAATATCACTAACTATGCGCCATCTATGGACAATTTTTAGTTCAAACTTATTTAAGTCACACATATTATTTAAAATCAAACTCGAATTTTATCATGGTAATAATACACATGAAAAGTAAAAATTAACATGAACGGCAATAATGCACATGGAAAGGAAATGTCATCAAATGTATTTATACATATAAAAGGTCATATACACATGGTAGGTAAAACAAATGGAATGTAACATAGTTTCCGGAACAATATTTCAAGACGATAACCTACATACATGTTTCAGTTTTGGAAAATAATGATTTAAATGACTTGTAATTACGAATAGTTCTTTACGTTTAGTTTTTATACATGCTGTGTATGTCATAAAACTGGATACTTGTTTTTAGGCATTGATCGAACTTGATTAACGACCAGTTTTTAATGTTAGTGAAGCAGAATGAACAATACAATGAAGCTATAGATCGAATCGTTTTTTAATGAAACAGTTTGGTATTTCATAAATTCCCAGTGTGTTCAGTGTCAACTTGATCTTGAATAGGCGAAAAGATTTACGTATTAAATCTCAAAATCAAACAGAAAATTTCCCTTCTTGTATTCAATTCAAACGGTATTTGTATAAGACATTCCAAGTGTTTGTCCAATTACAACATTTGGAGCACTCGGCCAAAGAGTTATAGACTATATACACAATCTCTGCATTTTTTGAAACATCTAATACAAATGAATGACAAAGGTACCGATGCGAAGGTTGAAATTGCTTTTTAAAAATTTCCCACATGCAGATATTTGAAATAATCATCTTTGAAGACGTAATTACAGCGATTCACGAAGCAAGCATTTAATGATAATAATATGTGTTGAGTAATTGATTCGTACCAGTAGTTTCAATTGCAATATTAAACTTTAAACAAATAATCAAATATTTGATAATGGTCAGGGCGATCGCACAGGTCTATGTTAGCAAAGAAATAAGTGACGTCCAAACGATTTATTTACGGAAAACCGTATACGTATGTGTGTATGTTTTACATGTTTATCTTGGTCAATTCCGGTTCTTTATTCCATGTGCACATCTACATTAACTCCATTGTAATTATTTTTCATTTAAAGTTGAACCCGTGGATAAAGAGTACACATGTTATCGTGCTTTTTCAGCTTCTGAGAAAGGTAACACATTTTCATTATTAAAAACTTATATATTCTATGTATACTAGCTTGTCAAAAATATCAACATCGATTTTTATTTTAAGTTCTAACATTGAAATATAACTTCCTTTAAATGGTTGCATAAATCTCAAGGCATTTCATTCAATAGCAGACAACGTTAATTTGTTAATCATAAAATATGACACCGAGATCATGAACGAAGTCAATGTTATAAGGTGCAGATAAGGATATGTGCTTAATTGAAGACATTTTGCGCATCAAATACCAAATATTTCTAGTTTGTACGAATTTATACTGAATATTATAATGATGTTTTAAGTTTTAATCAAATCGGAAGCAATATTTGATTATCTTAAGCATTTATTATATGATGGCAGGATGGTGTTAATGCTAAGAAGGGTGCTACCAAAAACGAAATGGTGCAGCACCCTTCTTTAACTTTTTGGCTGAAGCCCGTCTTACCTCCTTTGAATAAAACAGAGGCTTGTCAGTTCCAAAAAATACATTTATAGATGCCATGAAAGCAAGCGAAGAAAAACCCCAGCGAAATATGTGCTTTATATAACAAATTTTTATCATTATGATGACGAAATGTTGAAATTTCTTTGGTTGTGAAGTTACTGTCATGTGTTGAAAATTCTGTAGCTTTCGTACACATGCCAAATTGAGATAGCGTTTAAGGAAACAAGGTTGATGTGCGCACAATATTGTATTTAAGAACATATTTAAAATGCCGTGATAAAAACTTGTCAGTTAAAACGTATTTGAGAACGTCGTAAACAATGCACATTAACTAATCAATCATTTAAATTAAGATTTGATCTTTTCAAAGAGGAAGTAAACTGATATATTGAAGCTAACCAATCGAAGGTAACGAAGCCAAGTTCAGAATGCAGAACAAATTGGTCATTCAAATATTTAATGCTGACACTTCCTTGAAAAAAATCTAAAAATATTGAATTTGGAAAGCGTGATGTTTAAGTATATAATAAACGGGTATCCATGATATTTCATTCACTTGCGGGACTTGGTACGGTATATTTCATAAATAATCAGTAAGTGTTCTCTTGTTAAAAGACTATATATTTGTTTTGATTAATTGATTGATTGAATCTTATTTAATTAATTGATTGATTGATCGATTGATTGATTAATTGTTTGTTTGTTTGCTGGTTTGACTAATCAATTTATTTGTTTATTTATTTATTTATTTATTTTTATTTATTTATTTATTTATTTTTATTTATTTATTTATTTATTTATTTATTTATTTATTTATTTATTTATTTATTTATTTATTTATTTATTTATTTATTTATTTATTTATTTATTTCATTTATTTATTATTTATTTATTTATTTATTTATTTATTTATTTATTTATTTATTTATTTATTTATTTATTTATTTATTTATTTATTTATTCATTCATTCATTCATTCATTCATTGATTCATTCATTCATTCATTCATTCATTCATTCATTTATTTATTTATTTATTTATTTATTCATTCAATCATTCATTCATTCATTCATTCATTCCTTGATTGATTGACTGATTCATTTATTCATTAATTGATTGATATAATGAGTCAATTTATTCAATTTATCTATTAAGTTACTTTATCATTTACTCTTTCTTAATTTCAATATTTCTTTGTTCGTAGAGTTGTGCCTTCAATTATGTATGTTATTACGTCAAGGCGAATAGTAGGAGTTCAGTGGAGGAATTTATTTTACTTTATAAAAAGCTATGGCATAAGTTTAAAATATACAAACAGTTCTGCGTGGTTAAATCAAATTCGATTCTGATTAATCAAAGCGATTCGAAGCTAATTAACGTTTATTAAACTGTTGAGATAGCATATTTAACGTTACATATTAACACTCTTTCTTTTATTTTCCTAAAACAAAATCATTTTGTCAATAATTGCCCAATTCATTTTCGATTAAATGTCTGACAATAAAATAATTAGCAAACGAAAATGACAAAACTCATAAATAATGTAAATAAGCTGTCATTTATGGACTAATTATAAACAGTGTATTTTAGAGGACTTAAACGAACGGAATGGAAGTGAAAATCACACGTTCAGTGAGAAATAAATAATAAATGGCATTTTATAAACTTGTTTTAAAGTGAAAAAAGTATAAATGGTCATGTTCACAATCTGGACTTTCTTTTCTGATATATTAACAGTATATGTATTTAAGGCGATATATGTTATACAAGTCTTAATAAAATGTCTATTCTGTTCTCTTCTGATTGATGTTATAATGTCTTAAACATAAAGCCCCCCCACTAACAATTTTATGTTTGATTGAAGTAACAAATATGGACATTGACTAGAAGAAATAATTGAAAAAAACACACAATCAAACAAGCTGCTTTTGACTAAATTTAGAATCCGAGAGATGCATACTCAGCAACGAATGGGGGAGGCTCCTTCCGGTCAATCGCGTCAGACCGGTCAGCGGCAGCCCCCTTCTGGTCGGTCGACGCCGCGGAGCACGCTGAGAAAGAGTGGCGATGAGGGCAGTGCGCCCCCCGAAAGCGCCTGTGTTAACATAGGCCCTAAAGGAGAAAAAGATGACTTGCAGGGGATATCAGAAATATGGTAGTACATTTGCTTTCATTCTGTTATTGCATTTTGTTCCTCATATTGGAATATCATATATAAAAGTGCCGTGGCAACCCAAAGGGGAGAATACAATAACCTAAGCTTAGTGATAAAAGGTGTTTGTTTTGAAAGCTCTCATAATAAGTGACACTCTTATTTAAAATCAGTACATACATATGTATAACACACATCAATTTTGACTGATAAACCTTTTACTACTTACTAAATCAGGCATTTTAGGAAAATATTAATTACTGGTAACAAGATTATAACCGTGTATTTAGAAGCAGAAAGCGGAAAAAAATATTAAATGATTGGTGAATGCTAAAAGAGTTACTGTGATCTACTATAGAGTCTATAGTCTCATAAGGTAGAAATACCGTGTTTTATGCTCATTTCTTTGAAATTAAACTCGGTATCCTTCATAAGAACCATTGTTTTCGACATTTATTCATCCTTTTTTTTAATATTAAAACAATATCATTAATTGTGGTAAATCTTATCCGGGAGTGACAGTGCATCTTTATTTTTTAGGAATCTTCCAAAAGAAACTAAGAAAAAGGAAAACAAGTCCTCCGTCTGCGATGTCATATTTTTAAAAATGTGCAGAGTTGTGCTCTTTATTGTTTTGACGCTATTGCTGCTTTCGTGCGGCATACTGCACAAGCTTTACTTCTTGACTCTTCTGAAAAATCTCTCTGAGAAACTGCATGCTCCAGTCCATAGCGATTTGGTATGATTTTAAATTCAAGCATTTAAGGCTTATATAACATTAAGAAATTTACATAATTATATTAACAAAATTAAGATAAATTACTTGAAATGTGTGTTTGGTAAAGAAAATTGTTCGAAACTAGTAATTAAGGACTCATGTATTTTATTTCAACACATATATTCAGAAATTGTCCATATATGGTTATACATGATTTCATAATAAATGTACGTCCGGAAATCCCTATTTTACACTGCAGGACTGTGTAAAAAGAATTAATGTTAGTCCACTTTAATTCACGCGCCAACTTAGGGTAAATAATTCTTTTATTCTCTAAGTAATATTAATAAACCAACGACTACCTGCATTCAGTTCAGATTCATTTGCAAAAGATGCTAAAATAATCAAATCCTTGTTATAAGTTCAATTTCTTTTTAGTCGAAAGTTGAAAACAAGAAAATTCAAGCAATTTCAATTCTCGTGTGCATTGCATTTTTTGAATTCTTCACATCTCTTGTTACTCTTTGGAGAGTTGTTTTCCAAGATCAGAAGACTAACTGGACAAGACAACACTTAGCGGTAAGTCTTTCCTAAATCGATTGTTTTTGTTGTATATGAATTAAGTGTTTTAAATGAATAGATAATTTTGACGCTCATATTAATTATATGTTCGAGTTTAATATATATGCTAGTTCATGTAATGTATGTAAATTGACTTAAATTATCAACATATAAAATTTAAGTTAATTAAGACAAGACCCTGGTACATTTGTATGACCATTTTAGACAGCTATCCAGCAGGCCGTGAGCACTATTGGAGAGGTATATTTGATCATCTATGCCCTTCCATTACTGGACAGTTTGAGGGCATGTTTAGTTGTGACAGTTCTACCACTTATTCCAAGCATATGCACGTTCGTGAGCACAATTGGTCGGCTCAGGGTCAAGCGATGTATTAGAAAAGGTTCTTTTCTCAAACTTTGTGTAGCGGGTTTCCCGGTTTTGGCACTGGCAGGGAGTGTTTTCTTATTGATGTATTGGCTAATACCATTTGACAGAGACTTGCACCTAAAATGGGCGTTACCAACTCTTTTGATGTGTAAGTCAGTATGCTATTTGGATAATTTTCTTTGCTTAAAAAGAACTGCAAATGTTCCAAAACAAACAACAGGTGAACAAGATTCCCATTCGGAGACAAGTGAATCTAAAATAGAAGAAAAACAGTACAAGACGGAACATAAACAAGAATTTATTCGATTTACTGTTCGTTGGTTAATATGTTTATTGTTTATTATTTCGATAGTGTTGAATTTAAATATGAAACTAATAGAAATAGTCGACAAACAGAAAAATTCTGAATCATCTCTGACAAACGAGAACATCGAATCTTTAGCGTACAATTCAACAACAAATTCCACACTTGTACCACAACAGGAGAATGGAAATGTGACTTTAGATTCTACGAATGCTTTTTACCCAACAATTTTCAACCAATTGATGGAGTTTTATGACAGCTATAAGCTTGAAATTAGAACATTGACTTGTTCATTTGCGATTTCACGATTAGCTTTGCTGGCTTGTCGACTGTCAATGCAGCAATTTTCATTTGCTTTGCCACTCATACTTACTCCACTGTTATCAATAATAACTGTTATTAGTCTTTCGTGCAATAACTTTCCTGAGAGTATCGAGCACATGGCCGGAATAAGTCTGACATGTTTTATATCTGAAGACAATGAAATTGAGTTTTTCATCGCTTGTTGGGCTTTGGCTTGGATTGCTGTTATCACCTTAACGTGGTACATTTGGGTTCCTCGGGTCGAGAGAATGGCAAAACTGGAGAGGTACTTTTAAAGAAGTTTTTGTTATATTACTATTCTACAGACGCATGTAAGAAGATTGTGAGTATCAATATAATATATTTACATCTAAATTTGTCCTTATTCAGTCGAATTATGTTCACGGTAATAAAACATATTTCTTAAATGTTTATTAAAGATAACACGCAAATCAACACATATAAACTTTTAAAAGTTTGAATATGTTAATGAGAATGTCGAATTTCACGTTTCTTTTAAGGTTGTTTTCCGGCAGTTTTTACGATTTCTTTTTCCCTGATTTGAATATGCTCCTTCGAAGGAGAAATGACCATCAAATTGGAGAGCAACACACAAACAATGTACAATCGAGTGACGTTCCAAAAGTCATTATCTGCGTAACAATGTGGCACGAAACATGCCAAGAAATGTGTCAGCTTCTAAAGTCTATTTGCAGGTTTGATAACTTTAACCTAACCCTTTCATTTGATTTTGCCGTGCTTATTGTCGCTGGAAATTGAAATGTTTCTTTAATCAGATATCGTTTCGAAAGTAACGAAGCATGCTGTACATTTTTATTTTGAGAAAATCAAGAGATTTCGTTTCGCTTTTTCCATTATTTTATTCATGTTTTGAGAACAACGTTTAAAGTTTTAGAATTCGATCAAAGTTTTGGAGTAATGTTATTTTGAAATTTAATTTTTGACAATTTATACACCTTTTATCAATTAATGGCTAACCGTTACGAGTCCAAAGGTCTTTATTTATTAACTGCCTGATTATTCCATACCAGATTTGATGCATGCACTGTTATTAAGTAGCATAAAATTCAATCTATTTTTCTATTGACGCATTTTTCAGATTAGATCTGCATTTATCTATTCGAGAGGAAGCTGACACTGTAGGCGAGGACGGAATCGGGACAGAAGACGGAAAACAAGACGCTGAAAAGAAAACACAAGACCCTGATAAAATTCAAATTGAGGGTAAGTATATTCTATAAAGTCTGCAATGAAACCGTTTATTTTGTTATTGTTTCATGAAAATGATATTCAATGAAAACTTTGTTTATTTCAGTTCAAATAGTATTTGACGATGCATTTTGCTCAACAAAAAACGGTCGTGAGGTTAATGAATATCTGCTCCAGTTTATGTCATGTTTGCAAAAGGCTGTTAGGTATGTAGTAAGCTTTACTTTCGTGTTTTAAATTAAAGGGACTGTACACCAGATTGGCACCAACAAAAGTTTTCTGTAACGAATCTCAGGACAATTATTTAATAAAATGTTATACTCTTTCATATCATAATTGTAAAAAATACAAAAATGTAAAAGAATTATCGAGTCGGAGACCGGTTCGAACCGGTGTCGCCAAATTGCAGTCCAGCGTTGTATCCATTGTGCAACGAAGGCTTACCCTAACCCGTTGTAATATTTAAGGTATATACCTAACTTAGTTATATCACGTTATAACATAGACTAGCCAATTACGCATAAGGAATGAATTATACTAGGTAGACATACCTAGTAATCTTTTTTAATGGAAAAATACGAAAAAACAGCGAAAAATAAAAAATAAATTAATTGTAAACTATGTGGTACTTCAGTTAGTAAGTTTCAATGCATTGTACACATCATTACCAAGTTTATGTCAGTTTTCGACAATTTTCTCTTTTTTCGGTATTTTATCATACGGAGTACAGCCCCTTTAAGAAGTGTTTTTTTCTTGACATATTTTCAGTAAATGCGCTTGTTAATTTTCAAACACATAACATGCTGAAAGTTATAAATCATATTTCTACGAGCAGATCCGTGTTGAAAGACAAGGAGTTCGTGAAGTGGAATAAAACATTCCAAAGGAAAGTGGTTCAGACCCCTTATGGTGGACAATTCGTTCTACAACTTCCAGGCGGTACACAAATGACGGTGCATTTGAAGGATAAGAAAAAGATAAGGGCCCGAAAACGATGGTCTCAGGTAATAACCGTCATTTGCGACATGAGTTGTAAACAATTTATTTACATCGATTATAAGTGCATGTGTCCGTGTACTTGTGCGTGTATTTTTGAACATGCAAGAGTGGTTGTTTACGTCTGGTTTGGACGTTTGTTTTTCAATTGTTATTGAATCGTTGTGTCACGTTACGAGAGAATGAGCAGTTTATGGCTACTTGGCTTTACTATCAATTGGAATTGTTTTGTCCCTGTAGTTTCCAATGTAGTAATAGCTTAATTGTAATAGTAATTGTGTCAGGCTGTATCAACAGGTATAATAACCTTCATATCTATCATCTATCATACGCATTCAATCATTGTAGTTGGAAAACATATAAGAACAATTAACCAGTCTTTTATCCGAGTTGTTTTCTCTTGTATTTAATTTCCATTTTACGTTTTCTTGTTTCATTACAGGTGATGTATATGTACTATTGTTTGTTGTACAAAATGGGAAAGACCTATCCAGATACGATTAAAGAGGAGGCAAGCCTTTTTGTTTATCCTTTAAACCGTTTGATTTTTTTTATTAAAAAAAGATCAAAGAAAACTAAGTAAATCATGACATTCACCTATTAAATAATGTGCAATATTTTGTGACCTTTAAAATCAACGATTTTTTTAAATTCAATTTTCGACGTAATTTATGATAACTCTTATTCGTTAAACAGCTGAAGAAGACATTCATTCTAACCCTTGACGGTGATGTAGACTTTGAACCGAAGTCAGTTCTACGAATGATGGATCGAATGAAGATGAACAACCGTGTCGCAGCAGTTTGTGGCAGGATTCACCCAATAGGATCAGGTACTTTACAACTATTGACATATTACAACTTCATTGATTAGTACATAACATTTAGTTTAAAAATGCAATTCAAAACGCTGCTTAAATTTTATTGTCTGTGTAAAGCTTATTTTCAGAAGTTTTCTGTGTAACAGTTTATGTATTTATTCACATTCAATAATTATTCACTTCAGGTCCAATGGTGTGGTACCAACAATTCGAATATGCAGTCGGCCACTGGCTTCAAAAGGCATGCGAACATATATTCGGTTCTGTGCTATGTTGCCCTGGATGCTTTTCTATATTTCGAGCATCTGCCCTAGTTGACGATAACGTCTTGAAAACGTACACTAAAGAGCCAGAGGATGGAAAACACCTTGTGCAGTTTGAACAAGGCGAGGATAGGTGGCTTTGTACTCTTCTCATTAAACGAGGATACAAGATAGACTACTGCGCAGCCGCAGATGCAAAAACGTTTGCACCAGAAAACTTTTGGGACTTTTTTGTTCAACGACGGCGCTGGTCACCATCAACAATGGCAAATATGATTGACTTGGTCCTTTGTTGGAAACAAATAGTCCAAAACAACAGAGAAATCAACCATTTCTTTATGCTTTATCAATTAGTACTGGTTGTAACAAGTGTATTAGCTCCTGGAACTGTCCTTGTTATGATAGCAGGGTCATTTAGTTCAGTATTAAGTTTGAAGCCATGGAATGCATTTTTCGTAGCCGTGACTCCGGTAGTTTTGTTCGCAGTGTTATGCCTGACAGTAACTCAGAAAAAGCAACTCCTTGTGGCCGCAATACTAAGCACAGCATATACGTTTGTAATGGTTATTGTGACAATCGGCATGATTTTAAACATTGTGAGCGAGACAGTTCTTTCTCCAAGCGTGATTTTCCTTATATTTGTTGGAGCAGTATTTTTAATATCGGCCTTGCTTCACCCTCAAGAATTCACATGTCTCCTTCCTGGCTTACTATATTACGTTTCTGTGCCTTCTACATTTATTTTTCTGACTGTATTTTATATGTGCAATTTACATGACATCCGTTGGGGTACTCGAGAATCCAAATCTCCATCATCCCAAACGCAAGGACAGAGTGGAAATAAGAAATCTTTTATGCGTTTGCTTATCGCTCTTGTTCAACAATACTTGCAAGCAAAACTCGGTGAAATTAACCCAAATGGTCCCGATTTGGAACAGGTTGAAATACAACAAAGCGAACAACACGTGGACATGATAAATTATGAAGACGATAGCTACTGGATAAAATCACAATTAACAGACTCAAAACAAAGGTTAAAAAAATATTTACTCAGCAAAGATGAGGACACATTTTGGACATATACAATTCAAAAATATTTGAAGCCACTTGAAAACAATAAGAAACTCCAAGAAAAATTTAATCGTGAATTAATTTCGTTGAGGAACAACTGTGTGTACGGTTTCTTTATGTTGAACTTTATGCTAGCATTAGCACTGTTGCAATTACAAGTAAGCAAAGAAAATTTAAATGGGTTTTATATCGCGGGGAAATATGAACCATTATCAGTAACGTTCCTGTCTATTTTTGCAATTTTACTTTTGACCCAATTTATTTTTATGCTTTCCCATCGATGGAGAACTTTCTGCCATTTTATTTCGAGCACAAAGGTATTTGAGTGCTTCTGTTCAAGACGAAAAAAGACTAAAGCGCATGAATTTCAAGAACACTTGAAGGAGATTGAGCATGATTTGGAGGAAGATGAAGAAGCAGATGATCCCCCGCCTAATAATATGAATGAGCCTGATGTTGATTATGACGACTTTGATTGCGAAACTATTTCTGATACGGCATCTTCTTCACCAAGTAGACCAAACGCAAGAACATTCAATATTTACCGTCACAGGATACAGACTGTGCGCAATAAAAAACTACATAGACAGCCGATTAATGAATGTTTGTATCATCTTGACCATGGTCGTGTTGATGGATCTTTTTTACGACCTGGAGTTAAATACCCTAGCAACATTTTTCATGAGGACAGAAGAGGTAGTGAGCTGATATAGTGATAATGAAGTCCGCGTTAAAGTAACAGACTACAGTCAACTGATTACTACCTTTGTAAAGTTCCATGTTTTTGATTGTACACGTGTTTGTTTAGAAATATATTCAGTTACATTTAATCGTATTTAAAGTTTAAATAAGTGGTTTTATGGCCGAGTATTGTCTGTTGTAACGACCGTACATATGTCATAAAGAAATGTGTTAAACGGATAATATGAAAATGAAATATTTAAATTGACTATTTAATCATTGTATAATTGTTAATACATGACTGTATTAAAGGATTGAAATTCATTTCGGGGGCATTCATACTAACACGCTTCACGGGAGATGCCATTTCGATCGGTATATTCAAGATCGCATGTATGCCCCCAAAATGAATTTCAAGCCTTATATGTACACTATTTGTTTTCTGCATACTTATTATAGTCATTTTTTTTCGCGAAACTATTAAAGCGCTTATTTTTTACATACGAAGGGGAACCACGCGTCACTGTACAAATGAATAGAACATCGAGTACCACCCCTTTTTAACCGCATCACTCCAATGTAATTCTATCATAACGCAGAACATAGTTCTGTTTTATTGTGTCGTACTTTTATCTTTATTTTATATTTAAAATATTAAAAAAGAAACGGCCCGACATGATTCATTTGATGACAGCTTATAACTATTTGTTTTAATTTTTTTTTACATGCTCTAGTTTTTACCAAAAGTCGACAAGTCAATGTGTACTCCAACAAGGAAAAGAAAATAGAAATGAGACGAAAACGAAGTAAAACGAATTCATGCCATTGAAGTTAGAAAAATGCCTATAGTATGCGTTACCTTATTAAAATACAATAAAGTCGCACTGTTCGCCTTTGTAAGTTAACTACATAAGGGTAAATAAAAAACTTTACCCCCATTCCCATTTCATTTGGATTCCTGTTTTCTTCAACCTTCACCACGATGCGTGAACATACTCTCAAATTAAATATAGTTTTTAGAGTAAATCAAGTTAGTAAAAAGCAAACAACATAGTGCTGTCAATTTGTTTGTCTATCATTTCCATTCTTTGCCTGAAAAATGCACAAGAAGCATACCCGAATGTGTTCTGTACGAATCACTGGCACTCTTTGCTTCCATATTTTCATTTCACAATTGATTTTAATAATAATGAACTCGTATCAAGTAGAACAAATCTCTTTTCTTAAATAAACAAAAACATTGTAATTTTGATGTAAAAAAATTGAAAACTGCTCAAAATGTAAAGACATACAAATTCACCGCGACATTTGTATTGTTTTTAATGTCAACAATTGGAACACCTCGGTCATTCCCATCTAAAAACACCTTGGATGTATATAGACGGTTTACAATGTCAGAAATCATTACATTTTACCTCGCTGCAGGTAGATCGCATAGTAACTTCGTAGTTAAATTTAGTGTCTTAAGTATTGTGAATCTTTATTATTTATGCAATAATAGACTTGACTGGCAATCAAATAAAACTTATATATACACACTCAACGAAAAAAGTACAACAATTAATGAATGCTATTATTCTAAATTTTACGAACTTCTTCTACTGATCACTCCACCTCAGGTGCCGGTATAGCACCACTTTGAAGGACCACATGTATTTGCGACATGTGAGTCAGGAAAAGGGATATGAAAGCATATAAATTATGCGCAATTCCTGATCAAGGTTGAAAGGCCTGTATATGTTATTAGTAACGGCTTTATCTATGCTCAGGATCTCGTAAAATTTGATCTGCTGAGGGACGAATTAGATAATGAAATTTAGCATGTAGCCCACCTAGATGTAGCCTGTGACACAGGCGAACCCAGTTTCCCTTAGGTGTCAAACCGGATGGAGATGATCACCGAAACTGAACAGCTGGTACATTAATTAGGGAACATGAGACATAGGCAATATGATTCCGCGAGAATCGGCCTTGCGAAAAGACACCTATTGGCCCTTAAGTTGGAAGAGCGTCACCGGCCAAGCCTCTTAGAGCTGGTCCTACTAATGTTATTTACGAGGGACTGGATTCACTTACTCAATCCACCGTAAAGCTCACATCTTTGCAAACCCACGCTGGGAACCAGAGTTCCGACAGTTCGACAGCCAGGAGTGACGATATACTTGTGTAGGACGAGGGGGTACTTCCAAGTTCAACAGACGACGTATATCAAATTATATACTGAGTTCAATGCACTATCTCCAAACACGCCAGTAATTACCTCATCACCTAGGCTGCCAATACCAAGGAGTCTCAAAGGGACTGACCGGGGACATAGGTTGTGAGCGGACCTAGCGGGGAGACGGCCACCTAGACGATATGCAGGAATAAAAAGGGTAACACGGGCGGTAGTGGGAACGCCTGGCGCGATGCAAGCAACCCCGGAAGAGTTTAATAGAATATAACGAAAGGTACGCACATCTATAGATCAATTGAAGTGGAGGTCACAGAGGAACATCAAATACTAAACAATTTCCATGGTGAAACGAAAGTCTATTGACCCCACCAATGATTGAATACATAAGAAGTTTATATAAAGTGAAAGATGAAATTTGATAGTGACTAACAATTAAAAAGTGTTCAACTAGTTTAAAGTATTATTTAATTTTACTTGGTATTGTTGATCTAAAGTGAATTTAATAACAGACGGGCTAGCCTAGTGTCCAGCATGTTTTTGCAAAAAATTTAGCCATTGTGTAAGGCATTTTGAATGTTATTGATGTCCGGATTTAACATTATTTTGACATAACGTGTACTGATCTCAAACCTGTTGTTTTAGGGCACACAGCGAAATGAGGTGAATCTTGATTGCCATTTAAGTCAACATATTTCCTTAGTAGTTTTACTTTGAATCGTGGATAACTTCGCTATAGGTTTTTACTTTTCTCCTTATACATTTCTCGAAAAATGTATAAGGCGACATTGATATTGCGTTTATTACAGCATGTCTTAATAACAAGGTGATGATGTTTTTTAGTTGATAATTCATAACTCAATTTGTTTGTTATATTAATCAATTGTAATAATCTACTGTTTGATGTTTTAAATCCAACTTGGGAGATTTCACGATCTTTTGTCGATTTGTTCGCCAACTTGAACATTCAACATGACTGTCAACCAATCGGGCCATTAGACCAAATCTGAGTGATTTTGGGTCGGGTCATTTTGGGTCGGGTAGAATGAACATGATCGGGTTATTTAACTAACAACGTGAAATAACTGTAACTGTAACTCGGGACTGTTGTGTATTTAACTTCAGCCAATAGCGACACCTCTTGCTGATAAGCCACGCCTCTGTACTACTACATGATGCATGCTATCACAGTAGTTCAGTTCTCATTGACTGTTCTCAAGTACTAGTAATAAACCGTAAAACTGTTGTTATTTCTTGTTGTAAACACAACATATTGGCGACGAGGATGTTTAACTAAAACGTACTATTATTTCGGGAAATTTATCCATTTGTGCGTAAAATTCTGGATAATAATTAAGATGGCGAACTCAGGTTTAATTGGAACTTAAAAAGCATTCAACAGTGACAGTGAATCATGGATTTCATATGAGGAGCGTTTAGAGATGTACTTTGTAGTAATTAGTATTGGGGACGAGAAAAAGGTTGCCGCTTTATTAACTCTGTTGGGGGAGAAGACGTATGCATTGTTGAGAAACTTAACGTCACCCCAAAAGCCAGCAGAGAAGACGTACCAGGAACTTTGTCAATTATTGAAGACACAGTTATGTCCCAAACTTCTAGTGATTGCGGAACGGTTCCGTTTTCATAAACGTAATCAGGCGACAGGTGAATCTACTTGTGATTTCACAGCCGCTATAAGGAGATTAGCAGAACATTGTGAATTCAATGATAATCTCGAAAACACATTACGTGATAGGTTTTTTTGTGGGTTGAAGGATGAAGCGACACAACGTAAGCTATTGTCAACGGCTGACTTAAGCTTGAAAAAGCAATTGAAATCGCCACTGCGATGGAAACAGCTTGCAAAAACGCAACTGAATTACATTATACGGCATCAGGAAGTTCAAATGTAAACGAAATAGGAAAGAAGCCACCGAGTAAACGACAATACTGTAAAGACGTGACATTGATGCCACAACAAAAAGGGAAATATTCCAATACACGGTGCATATATTGTGGTAAATCAAACCACCAGTCTGACAAGTGTAGACTAAAGAATGCAATTTGCCATAGTTGCAGTGAAAAGGGACACATTAATACTGTCTGTCCAAACCCCAGATATGTGAACGTAATTGACGAAACGAAAAATGACAGTCTGTATGTCATAAACAAAGTGACCAGCGAAAGAACATCGAGAATTCTTCTATATCCAGTCATCAATAAAAAACAAATTGAAATGGAACTAGACACTGGGTCTGCAGTTACCATTATTTCAGAACAAAACATAAAACAATTGTTTGGAAATATCAAACTGGACAAACCCTACTGTAAGCTACACTCATATTCTGGGGAAACAATACAGCAAGTAGGATCTGCAGTAGTGCGTGTTGACTACAACAACCAAACGAAGAATTTAAGGCTTTGTGTAGTGAAAGGCAACAAACCATCCTTATTTGGGAGAGACTGGTTGAGTGAGATTAATGTTGACTGGACTAGCGTTATGCGCGTCAATAACATTGAATCACAAAAAAATCGTTTTGCGAATATGATGAATAGATATGAGTCTGTAATCAGCGACGGTATTGGTCACGCTAAAGGCTTCAGTGCGAAATTAACGCTGAAAGACGATGCCACACCCAAGTTCATGAAGGCAAGGTCGGTTCCGTTTTCAATGAAACCAAAAATCGAGAAAGAACTTGACAACCTTGAAAGACAAGGGATAATAACGAAAGTAAATACCAGCGAATGGGCTACACCAATCGTACCTGTTTTGAAATCAACGGGAGATGTCAGGATTTGCGGAGATTTCAAGGTCACGGTCAACCAGGCGCTGAAGGTTGACACATATCCACTTCCACGTGTTCATGACATTTTCGCTAATCTGTCACAGGGACAAAAATTCACGAAACTGGATTTACGCCAGGCGTACCTACACTTGGAGGTCGACGACGACAGCAAGGAGTTACTGACAATCAATACACATCGGGGACTATACCGCTATAACCGGTCTGTGTATGGAATTTCCTCACTTCCAGCGATATGGCAGCGCACAATGGACACAATACTTCAGGGAATTCCGGGAGTACAGTGTATACTGGATGACATGATTGTCACAGGGGACAGTGATTAATCGCACTACGAAAACCTTGAAAAAGTGTTATCAAGCTTGAGTGATTATGGATTAAAAGTTAACAAAGATAAGTGTCAATTCTTTCAGGACAAGGTTACATATTGTGGTCATGACATTGATAAAATAATATTGTGGAAATGTAATGACAAGATTCAGTCGGTGCTCGACACACCTGTACCACATGATGTAACTTCATTGAGGGCTTATCTTGGGGTTTTAAACTACTATCACAAATTTCTGCCAAATCTTGCAACCGTTGTAAGTCCATTAAACGCACTTCTCCAGAAAAATCAAAAGTATAAATGGTCAGATGAAGGTGACAGGGCGTTTAATGATTCGAAGCGCTTGATCACATCAGAGCCCGTGCTAACACATTACAATCCGGAACTTCCGGTACGGCTCGCAACGGACGCATCCCCTGTCGGTATTTCCGGTATATTGTCACATGTTATGCCGGACGGCTCCGAAAGGCCAATAGCATTCGCGTCGCGTTCCTTGACAAAGACGGAACGTAAGTATGCGCAAATAGACAAAGAAGCGTTAGGGATTTACTGGGCAGTAAAACGTTTTTACACGTATTTGTATGGCAGACATTTCACTCTAGTGACAGATTGCCAGCCGCTCACTTCGAGTTTTAACCCCCCTGGTAAAAGCATACCGGTTACCACCGCAGCACGTGTTCAAAGATATGCGTTATACTTGTCGGGATTTCATTACGATGTTGAGTACAAGAATACTAAGCGACATAAGAAGGTATATGGCTTGTCTAGATTGCCGGCGCCGCACACCGCCGAAAATTATGACAATGGTATTGAAGAAGTGTTTTACACCTCTCAAATTGATCAGTTACCGGTCACAACTTCTCAGATTCGCAGAGAAACTCAGCGCGAGCGTTTGTTATCGCGTGTTTTCAGTTATGTAGAAAACGGCTGGGACGAAAAGCTTAATGACCCTCTGTTGAAAAGCTATTTCTCGCGTAGGAATGAACTCGCAATTCATCATGGTTGTTTGATGTGGGGAAACCGGGTAGTAATTCCAATCAAATTACGGTCTAAGGTATTAGACACAGTTCATTCAGGGCATCCTGGGATTGTCAAAATGAAAGGACTGGCTAGAAGTTACATATGGTGGCCCGGTATTGATAGTGACATTGAATCTCTGGTCAAAAGATGTAATGGGTGTTAGATGGAACAAAGAGAGCCAGCACATGTTTACCTACATCCGTGGGAATGGCCGAGTTCCAGCTGGGAACAAATACACGTCGATTTTGCTGGCCCATTTTTAGGACGAATGTTTATGGTAATTGTCGATGCACATAGCAAATGGCCAGAAGTTATAGAAATGAAATCGACTACTGCCGAACGCACGATAAATGAATTGCGAATTATATTCTCAAGATACGGTCTTCCGAAACAATGCGTTACAGACAATGGACCTCAATTCATTTCTGATAGTTTTGCAAAATTCATGCAAAGTAATGGCATAATGCATATCGAAACAGCCCCGGCAAAACCATCAAGAAATGGTCTCGTTGAAAGGTTCAATGCTACATTTAAATCTGCTATGCGAGCTATGGATGTCGAAACTGACGCTTTCGGCTTGAAACTCAGTAATTTTCTATTATCATACCGCACAGCTGTGCATTCCACAACCAACGAAACACCGTCAAAACTATTTTTCAGTCGAAAAATTAGGACTAGGCTCGATTTGCTCAGGCCGGACACAAAGCAATGTGTTCAAGACAAACAAATGAAATTGTCATTAGCAGGAAAACAAACATTTAGGGAGCTTGAGTTAGGTCAAAGCGTACATGCGCGCGATTATAGGCCGAGCGTGAAAGAGAAATGGGTTACAGGGACGGTGGTATCAAGGGATGGCCCCTTGATGTATAAAGTACTTGTTGGAAATGCCACATGGAAACGACACATTGATCAGTTACGGCCCACCGAAATAGAACAAAGTCAGGCTCAAACTGAGATACCAGAGTTAACAGGATCAATGCCATTAACTCGCGGTCAGGGGTATTTCAATACACTACCAGATTCACAACATTCAGAGCAATTAGCCCCAGATGTTAGTAATAATAATGAACCGCCCCAGGTCGAAGGACGTCGTTATCCACAACGCGATAGGCACCCGCCGGAAAGATTAGCGTATAATTAGAGATTACCCGTCAAGAGGCATTGTAAATTAATGTGCTTAATTAAATGACGCTGGAGAAGTGTCGCTAATTAATAGCTGCTATTTGTGATTAATTTTATCAAATAAAGATCAATTAATTTAATATCTTTACAAAATGTGTATTGTTTATCAATGATCGCACTGTTGAAACAATATTTTTATGATGAAAAACATAAACAGTTTAAAATATTATGGAAATATTTTATTGATATATATGATGTTATGACTTCATATTTGAAAGGGGAGAACTGTTGTGTATTTAACTTCAGCCAATAGCGACACCTCTTGCTGATAAGCAACGCCTCTGTACTACTACATGCTGCATGCTATCACAGTAGTTCAGTTCTCAATGACTGTTCTCAAGTACTAGTAATAAACCGTAAAACTGTTGTTATTTTTTGTTGTAAACACAACAGGGACAGTCACATCATGATCAATGCCTGCTTAGTATATATTACAAAGAAACATAATAAAACAGAAGGTTTAAACCAACTAATTATTTATGAAGAATAATGAATAATTAAATATATCACTTGCAGAAACTCAATGAACAGGCTGCGGATTTATATTCAATTGACATCCTTATACAGATAAATCTTATTCGTTTACCATATATTTATACTATGGGAATCATACCTACATTGCTGAATTACTGCGTCGTGCTATGCAAACGCAATTATTGAATTATGCGTTTTGCTTGGTACAGTATATATTTGACCGATGCAGACAATGACTATACGATTTAACGATGTATACATTTAAACGTATAGGCAATGTCTGCATCGTGAATTTTCTTCGTCAGCAACGCGCTAGACAGTATTTGATTTTGCCGTAATTAAAAAATATTATGATTATAAACTTGATACACTAATTAATGAAACATATTGAAAATACGAAACTCCTATCGCTCTAATATGGATGTTTCATGAGTTTGGCACCAGTCATCAACCGAAAAAAACAGGCGAGCGTTCATGTGATTCTGTTATTTTCATTTTATTCAATTTGATTCTTGTATAGGAGCACATATGCAACAGAATGATTACATCAATGATATGTATATAGATCTTATGACACAAGTATGGATAAATAGTACCTATAACATATAAATAATAGTAAGAGGAGAAAGGAAGGATGGGTCTAGAAGATGATAACGGTCAATAAAATAACGAGTCACTGTAGCGTCACATCAACTGTGCAACGTATTCTCACTGATATATTTTCTGGACCTAGGTTGGTTAATTGAAGAAAAAAGGTGTAGCTAATGTATTGTAGGATATAGATAAATACTTATACAGTGAATAATGTCAATCATGTATGACTGACTTAAGTACAATATGTTTAACGTGACATCGTTTATTTTAGTCCCGAAACAAAAGGTGGGTAACTCTTGTTATGTAGGCTTCTTTAAATTGCTGATATAACATAGTTATTTCGCATTGAACAATGCATTTAAAGAAATGATATTAATAAAGTGATTAGGCTTTTTCAATGATATACCAGACAATCAGAACCATTCCTTGGTGTTGGGGTTGTTTTTTTTTTCTTTTTCAAAATGATGCAGAAATCGTATTGACAAGATAATATTTGATTTTTCATTCACAATCCAAATATTTCAACTTTGTCGCTGTAACCTTGTCAAAAAAGCCCAGAAATTATCCTCTTTTAAAAAGATTTTATTTATTGCAATACAGATAGTGAGGCATTAAAGGATATGTTAACACGTCAATAACTTTACATGTTAACACGTCAATAACTTTACATGTTAACACGTCAATAACTTTACATGTTAACACGTCAATAACTTTACATGTTAACATGTCAATAATTTTACATGTTAACACGTCAATAACTTTACATGTTAACACGTCAATAACTTTACATGTTATGATGAGAGTAATGTTTGCAAATATCTGTAACTCGCTATATCGGACAACCTGTACAGAGCGAAACTATAGGGAGCCTAAGGGAAATCACTAAAACTTTAACTCTAAATATTCAGTCTCGTAACAATACAGACAGATGGTATGTGTCAAAGTGAAAAGTTACATTTAATAAATACTTCTAGATGTACGCAATCATGCGTACTCTTAAAAGCGTACTTATTTTTGTTTTAGGTTAGAATTACTACACCAGACGTTTTTGTATACATCATTAATGAAACTATCACTTCCGAATTAGTGTTACTAAATAATAAGCTGAACACTCACTTATGTAACAGAAATTATATGTTAAAGGTATCTCAAAGGTATTTGTTAACTGGTAACTACACAATACGAAACGTTACATGATAACCGGATAGATCACAATACACATGCAATACTTAGGACGCATACATGTCAACTGATCTAACTAAAATGCATTGTGAACATATATACTAAGTTTTCTTTATAGGTCTTCTTTATCAGATGTAATTAATTGTATAAACTTTTGCATGGCTACGTCTATAGAATAATGGTATATAATTAGGTCTTATATCAGAGTTTAGACCACATTCAAGAACAAATTTGTATTCGTTTTCTAAGACTTGATATGTGTTACATTTCCTCTCTTCATCGGGTATAGGCTTGGGTTTCGCCCATCTTCCACTCTCGATCATAAGTCTATGTGCAGATACACGTAACTTTGATTAACTAAATCGCAACCTTTGAATACTGCATGAGATTAAGTAAGGTTGGAGTTTAAAACATGCTTTATTGTTATAAAACAATGCTCTACTGGAGACTTCTAATCTTCCGTTCCAGTTAGGATAAAATAATCATCAAGTCAAGTCATCCCGATCGAATATAATCGGAAGCCGAACATCAGCTATTATCGATTATGATCACCCTCGATCGGTTTTCATCGAGCTTTTTTTTAACTTAAAAACACTACAAGTCGAGGAGTAAAATGCGAAAAGTTTCTAAGTGACATTGAATAAAGAAGAAGATAGAACCTTTTCGCTTTCACCCCTTGATGTTGAAATATCATTTGTTAAGCCATGTTATGACATGAAGTTAATTCCTAATTTATAAGCAGGACTCGTTCGCTATGCTCATTCCGCCCATTCTTAATCATTAAGAATTTACTTCATGTCATTTAACTATTACATTGCTTAATCATGCTTTATATGCTTACTCCGCCCATTCTTAATCATTAAGACATTACTTCAGGCCACATAACTGACTTAGAATACAACCTCATTGGCTGAAACATTGTCAACCTCAAACCATACGCAGCGAGTGTGTTTCGAGTGAGTGTCAGTAGGACCTTTAAACACGCGCGAAGGTTGACATTCTTAATGCTTAAGTATAATTTTTTAAATAATGTATTTGCCATTCAACATGTTATATCTTTATGTCCATATCTAGTATAAAAATACAATTTCGATCCTATCTGATTCGATTAGAGTAATTGTTTGATAATGTCAAATCCGGCGTCAGCACATTCCAGGGGTTGGAGTGCATTCGTTGCATAAAGTCCAAGACATATCCGTAAAACGGAAGAAAATCGTCGTTTATACGTTCATTATCCTGGCTCAAGACCACAGTTATCTGCACCCCGTTGATCAAGATCCGGATGTGAATACAGAAAAAGAGTACTTGTGTTCTTGTATCAATATTTTATTAAAATTGAATGAAAAAGAAGCAACAAATGTTCTTTTTGCAGAGAACTTGACTGAATTTGACACTCTTTTGCAGAAATTGATAGTTTTCAGTGTAAATATTGGAAAAATCATAGCTTGTGGAAGTCTGAAAATTAGTTGTTTGTAGCCGATTGACTCCTCGGCGCGAGGGTTATGTATTTGAACTCAATTTTGACAGTCGGGTCAATGGTCAACATGGTGTTTTCTTGTGATTATATTTTGTGTCTTGAATTGTTCTAGAGATGCCATTTCCTTGTTTTTCAATTGGGATGTGTATAAAGTCAAAAGCCAGGTTAGTGTCTATATGAAACATATGGTAAAAATAACTGTAGTCTCACGCCTACTGACCGAGGAAGTTTCTCTTAACAGGTAAACAACATGGCCGAATCCCCACAAATAAGTGCTTTCTCATCAAGCGATTTCAAAAAAGAACAAAAACGGATTTTCATGGTAATAAATTTCAAGTGAAAGTTATTATCAAAACAATATAAGACAGATTTATGATAGTAAAATGTGATAAGATCTTATCTAGACATTTAAGTGAAATCTACGTTTCAGTTTTCTTTTGGAAATGGTTTATTTGTAGATGACGATAAATCTTCTTTTTTCAGCCTAGGCGTATTTTAACAATGCAAATTTATTAAGAATAGAAATACTACAAGTTTATCACTTAATCGTTCTTGTTAAAAATAAACACGCCTAACTATAATCGCACTCTATTCGTGTGCACGTGCCCATGCATTATCATTTAAATCGACAATAAAATTGAAAATATCTTTTCCACCGGTTGCGCAATCATTTAATATATTATTTATATACATAAATATTAGCAGCTGCACATCTTATAAATACTGTTTTATTTTCGTATAAAATGAATAGTGTTTAGACTTTCTTCTTTTTTTTGGGGGGGGGGGGGGGTGAATGTTATTTACAACATAATGGTATTCTTAATACTGCTTGAGCAAACAATTTTCTTCGCCCAATTTAAAGGCATAAACTAAATTCATTGTCCGTCCGTGAGCTCCCTATTCATGTCCGATCCGTATCTCCTCAACCGATGGAAGGATTTAAAACAAAATAAAAAATGTTCAACACTTCAAGCCGGCATTCAGAACGACGTGCCGAGTGCATGCTCCAGCTACATACCTTCAACGTCATAAAAGAACTCATTTGAGTTCGAATAATTCAATTGCGATAGTTAAGTTCACAATTATTTCGACCATCAAGAAGCTGATGCTAAAGATCGAATTGGCTCCATAATTTCTCCATTTTTATCTTGGTTGTTTTTTTTTGCGTAAATTCAGCTCTGTAATGTAAATAAAAGTATGTTTTAAAATTTGGCGGTTAGTCATTCAATGATATTATTATTAAATTTTGTATGGCTTAAAAACTTAATAGAATGCATTTGTCAGGATTATTCAGCATTAGACTGTGAACTATTTATAGCATGGTAATGACTAATGCATGGACTGATTGTTTTTAATCAAAGAATTCTTTTTCACTAGTTGGTGCAGGTTTTGTTTACTATTTATTTCATTCATAGATTTGCTAAGACATGACAATCATTTATATAGGATTTCCCGCATATTACAAATACTCCAATATCAAGCAAGAAGACTTGAATGTTGTAATCATATAATTATGCAATTGCTGTATTGCTATGCCAACACAGCGGGAATCGGTAAGCTACTGAACAGACATATGTTCAAAGGAAATGGCCATGACGTCGTATGTGTTACACTGTCTGCCTAGATCGTTATGTGCTAAGGACCGCCTTTAACCAGTGAAGAAACTAAACGCTCATTCAAACACTGGTAAAATACCGAAGGCGGGACGCTGTAAGCTATGTTTCTTTTAAAAGAGAAGAAATGAAAATGGTTTTCTTTTTCAAAAGTCTTCATTCGAAGACAATATTGCCTTCCGACGAAGCATTTATGTCGCAATTTATCACGTGGTATACACTCACTGATACAAAAGTAAAAGTAGTCGTGGCAAAAAGAGAAAAATGAATAAGTCTTTATTTATAAAGAAATAAAGTATGTGTTTGGTTTGTTATGTTTTACCTTGTAAGTAAATAAGTGACAAAACAGAAAAATTAAGAAAAATGCATTATACACCAGCTGAATTTTAAAAACACTCGGCATAGAAAAGGATCAAAATATTTGAAATAGTTAGTGCTAAATGTTCAAAGTACGTTGAATTATAAGTTATCGCACGTTGATATCAGCTAGCTAGCAAAATTTTATTTGCCTGTTAAGAATAAAATCTTCAAATTTAAACTGGTAAAATTGAAATGTTTTTGACAGTCTTGCAATAATTGTTCGAAAGGCACTCAGCTTACTTCATGTTTCCCCTAATTGACTGCAACATTATATCGCATATACGTGTGTTTGGTGTATTTTCAACATAAACCAATACGCAATTCTGAATTGCCGTATTTTAAAAGTTTTTGAAAAGGGGTAGTCTACAAGTAGAATCATATTTTAAAGATAATTCTTTTAATAACTTCCATACAGGTTTTAGGAGTGGGTTCTTCACTGAATCGTGTTTGATCCACTTAACAGATTTATAAGATTGGAAATGGACTAGGGTAATTTGATAGGCATGGTTCTCTTAGATCTTCAGAAGGCATTCGATACTGTTGACCATACCATTGGGAAAGGGCCGTAACTGATGTTGGTTAAACTCGTGGCCCAATCCCTTTGTATGTCCTTTTTATATGAACGTAAGCTTTGTTACATTGCACTGTTTTCTGTTTCTTTGTTGTTATCATCATCATATAATGTGTGGATGTATCGTCATGCAATAAAATATGTTTAAACTAAATTAAACCATACAATTCTGCTCATGAAACTTTAAGCATCACGTCAGGGTGATGACAAACTGAGATTGTTTAAATCCTACCTTTCATTTAGACAGCACCTTGTAGATGTATCTGGTGTACAGTCTGCAACTGCTCCTATAACACGTGGTGTCCCCCAAGGGTCCATACTTGGACCACTTTTATTTTTAATCTATGTCAATGATATGCCTGCAGTGGTAAAAAAATAAACGTTTGCTGTATGCAGATGATTCTGGCGTACTTGTATCTGATAAGAATAAGTCTGATATTGAGAAGGTTTTAACTGATGATTTAAATATCGCAGTCAATGGCTAGTAGATAAGAAGTTGTCACTGCATTTAGGAAAGACCGAGCCAATTTTGTTTTGATCCAAGTGTTAGCTAAAATCTAACTATAACGTCAATGTTACCTGTAATGGTACAGTTACAGAATCCACCACATCTGTCAAAAACCTTGGGGCTTCCATGGATCAGAATTTGTATTTTTATGAAATGGTACATAACAGTTATTAAGAAGGCCAATTCCAGGTTAAAATTCATGTACCGTAAACAGGATTATATTTGACTCAACATACAAAGAAACCTTATGTTATGTCCCTTATCCAATGTCATTATGATTACGCTTGTTCCATATGGTATCATGGCCTTACTCAGGTCTTACAAAAATAAACTACAAACTACACAACATAAGATAATTAGATTTGTACACAATATTGACTGTAGATCTCACATTGGTTCCATGTTATATGGGAGAACATTTAACATCCCAAAACAAAATTCACTCTTATAGTACAAGACTTAGAGAAAAAGGTGAATATGCTGTTCCAAAGGGTTTGGATTAAAGTCATTCTGTTACTTAGGTTGTAGTCTTTGGAACAAATTGCCTTCAAGTATCACTCAAATTATTCATTTAGCAAATTTTAAGGTTGCTGTTAAGCGTCACGTGCTTTGCTTTCAGACCATTTCCATCAGTGAATAATTGTATTTAATCTTATTATGTAACTCTTTTATTTATTTTTATAAAATGTGCATAAATTAAATTGTGATATTTTTTTAAACTCTGTGATATGCTTTGAGTCTAATTTATACTTGTGATAAAATGCAAACAATCCACTTACTGTGATACTAATTTAAAGCGATAGGATTATATACATGTGTGGTCTTAATTGTATTTATTTAAGTTAAAAATGCCTCTCCATTTCATGCCACCGACATTAAGGACCTCAATGGAAATAACGGTTCTTTGTGACCTGATCTATCTATATAAAATCGTCCTAAATAATCCTAGGGGCAAATTTACCAGCGTGAGTTAATTTGCCCGCGAGGCCAAATTTGCACCCTTGGAAAAGGTTGGGCATATTAACGCAATATTATTACACCACCTGAACAGATCTGTTAAATAGCGATGTGAATGCGTATCAACAAATAATTCAGATAATTAGGCAGGAATTTCATTTAAACAGATCAAAATGATTGATATCTAAATTGTATTTTAAACAGAAACCTTTTTGATTTAATGTGTACTTAGATATTGCGTAGAAGTGAAAGTAAATCGACAATGTAATTGTCATTACTAATGATGTAGTTTATGGTTCAATAACTTTAGGTTTAATTCAATGTAGTTCATCGCAAAATGGAAATTTAGTTTTGATAAAGTTTGCAGGTAATGGAATAAATTTTGTGGCAATGTATGACCAAATTCTTCTCATAACTCACTCTCCCCACTTGTGTAAATAGTATCCCATTCGTCACAAATGTGTAGACTGGGATTTCATTTCACACAGCTCAGTTACACATAACTTAATATCTGTGAACCTTGTGTTAGATACAGGTTTTTGATGTATCATGAACATATATATGAAAAACTACAGAAACAAGCCCAGTTGCAGAAAGTTTAAACATAAACCCCGTTTGAAATCAAATTCTTCATATTTCAATAACAATGTGCAATATTACCAAAAATGTTCATGTTTACATCTGAATCCCATTTTCCCCACATATTATTGTTTTATGAACCCCGACATGTTTTACCGTAGTCGTATGTCTAGGTTTTGTTTGTGGTTGCACTCAGTAAATGCAGAGTTATGACCGCTAAATAATCTAAAGAGCGTGCAATATTGTATCTCAACAGTAATTTTAGTGAGAGTAATGTTTTTTACAAGGATGTTACTAATCTAGCATGAGCAGTTGTGCATCTGGGTTTTGTTTGTTGCTCTGCTCTTTTGTTATGGCCCTTGATTTTTTTTTAAAATTATGGCGATTTTATGTCGAGCATATCTACAACATTATTTGAGCCAGAGTCATGACACGTAAGTGAAATGTTAATCAGCATATAAAGTTGTACACCAGTCCATTGTATATGACCGGTTCAATGTTTGGTCAACTGAATCTACATTGTTATTGATTGGTTAATGTTTATGCAATTTTTACTATTAACCAATCAAATCTTTACTGAGTCAACTAGCCAGTATATAACCTGTCGAGCACCACCCGGAGTTCTTGTCCCGGAGTATAAACTTCTAACACCACAGGAGTTCTTGAGGTCCGCCCGGTCAGCTCAATCGGTAGAGCGTTGGACTCTGAATCGGACAACCCGGGCGGACCAGGTCACTTCTGTTGTGATTAATTATGAAATCCTTTCTACGACCATTCGCACTGTACCACTGCCCCTGGCATGTACAGAAGTTGTCAGTTCCTTGCAGACGTAAAGGCACCTAGTACTTGTTCTGCCCAGGATAGGTGTGCGTGGTTGAACTGTCACTCTGGGACCCTTCAATGTGCTCACGGCGGGCCCCGGAGTATAAACTTCTAACACCACCACCACCACCGGAGTTCTTGTGGCTGATCCGTGGTCTAATGGTAACATACTTGACTATCAATACAGGGGTCACAGGTTCGATTCCCCGTCGCATCGCGAAAAAATACTTATCGTCCTCTTCCGGTAGGGACGTAAAATGGGGATCCAGTGTGACAGTTCTATACACTGGTGCACATTAAAGATCCAAGGTAGCTCTAACCAGGGTTACATTTTGTCAAAAACCTAAAATAACTAATAAAATTAACGGAGCACTCGCTGAATGACCACGTTGCATTTATCTTAAAAAGGTATTTTGTGATTATGCTTAACAAAGATGTTAGTCTGCGTATGAAGTTGTGCACGTGCGTCAAGGTTAAGGTCACTGTTGCTTGAAATCGTAAGAATTTATTTTACTTCCTAGCTGAAGTTCAAATAAGATAAAACTGCATGTTCTAATACTTCAAAGTGATATGTAGGCATATTATGAGGTGATATGAAGATAAATTTCAAGGTGAAACGTAGGTATATTTCGAGGTAATCTGTAGGTATAATTCGAGGTGATACAAATATATTTTTCGAGGTGATATGATGGTACAACTCGAAGTGATATGTAGGTATAATTCGAGGTGATATAAATATATATTTCGAGGTGATATGATGGAATAACTCGAAGTGATATGAAGGTATAATTCGAGGTGATACAAATATATATTTCGAAGTGATATGATGGTATATTTCGAGGTAATATTATGGTATATTTCGAGATAATATGTTGGTTTATTTCGAGGTGATATGAAGGTATAATTCGAGGTGATATGAAGATATATTTCGAGTTTTTACGTAGGTATATTTCCAGGTGATATGAAGGCTTTTTTCGTGGTGATATGTAAATATACTTCTAGGTGGTACGTAGGTATATTTCGAGGTTAAAAATGGTATCACTAACTTTGCGCCCACCATGGACAGATTTTTAGTTCATACTTTCTAAAGTTTTTCATAGTATTTTAAACAAACTCAAATTTAAGAATAAATCTAACATTTTCTTACTTAACAATTGAATTCAACGTATATATCAATCATAAATACCAAACCATTTAGTTGTCTTTCGCTTTCCGCCGCAAAGTATTTGTAAATTTTACTTAATCCATTCCTATGATAGGAGGAGTGTTTTTAAAGCTTTTTAACTATTAAGATTTGACGTGTGCTCAAAAACACAATGGAGCTCAATAACACAATGGAGCTCAATAATACAAGAACAGAATACTATATAAGTTTATTTTTTACTCAAGCATAACCAGCTTATCGTCATATTACACAATTATAAAACAGAAAAATAGAATACACACACTAACACAATGGAGCTCAATAACACAATTGAGTTCAATATAACAATTGAGCTCACTAACACAATGGAGATCACCAACAAAATGGATCTAAATAAAACAATGGAGCTCAATTACGCAATGGAGCTCAATAAAACAATGGAGCTCAATAACACAATGGAACTCACCAACACAATGGATCTCAATAAAACAATGGAGCTCAATAACACAATGGAGCTCACTAACACAATGGAGATCACCAAAAAAATGGATCTTAATAAAACAATGGAGCTCAATAACGCAATGGAGCTCACTAACACAATGGAGATCACCAACAAAATGGATCTCAATAAAACAATGGAGCTCAATAACACAATGGAGCTCACTAACACAATGGAGATCACCAACAAAATGGATCTTAATAAAACAATGGAGCTCAATAACGCAATGGAGCTCACTAACAGAATGGAGCTCAATAACACAATGGAGATCACCAACAAAATGGATCTCAATAAAACAATGGAGCTCAATAACACAATGGAGCTCAAAAAAACAAAGTAGCTCAATAACACAATGGAACTTAATAACACAATGGAGCTAACTAACATAATGGAGCTCAATAACATAACGGAGCTCACCAACACAGCGGAGCTCAATAACACAATGGAGCTCAAAAAAACAATTTAGCTCAATACCACAATGAGTCTCAATAACAAAATGGGTCTCAATAACAAGATGGATCTCAATAACACAATGGAGCTCACTAACACAATGAAGCTCAATAACACAATAGAGCTCAATAACACAATGTAGCTCAATTACACAATAGAGCTCAAAAAACAATGGAGCTCAATAACACAATGAAGCCCAATAACACAATAGAGCTCAATAACACAATGGAGCTCAAAAACACAATGGAGTTCAATAACACAATGTAGCTCAATAACAGAATGGAACTCAATAACACAATGGACCTCAATAACACAATGGTTTTCAATAACACAATATAGCTCAATAATACAATGAAGCTCATTAACACATTGGATCTTAATAACACAATGGAGCTCAATAACACAATGGAGTTCAATAACACAATGTAGCTCAATAATATATTGGAGCTCATTAACACATTGGATCTTAATAACACAATGAATTTTAAAAACACAACTGATCTCAATAAAACAATGGGTCTCAATAACACTATTGGTCTCAGTAACATTATGGGTCTCAATAACACCAAGTAGCTCAATTACACAATATAGCTCACTAACACAATGTAGCTCACTTACACAATGTAGCTCATTAACACAATGAAGCACAATAACACAATAGAGCTCAAGAACACAATGGAGCTCAATAACACAATGTAGCTCAATAACAAAATGAAGCTCAATAACACAATGGAGCTCAATAACACAATGTAGCTTAATAACACTATGAGTTTCAATATAACTATGAATCTCAATAACACAATGAACCTCAATAACATAATGTAGCTTAATAACACAATAAAGCTCACTAACACAATAAAGCTCAATACCACAATGGAGTTCAGCAACACAATGTAGCTCAATAACACTATAAGTCTCAGTAACACTATGATTCTCAATAAAACTATGGAGCTCATAAACGCAATAGATCTTAATAACATAATGGGTCTCAATAACACAATGCTGCTCAATACCACATTGTAGCTCAATAGCACATTGGTTCTCAATAACACATAGAGCTCACTAGCACAACGAAGCTCATTAACACAATTGATCTTAATAACACTATGAGTCTCAATAACACTATGGAGTTCAATAACACAATGGAGTTCAATATCACAATGGGTCTCAGTAACACAATGTAGTTCAATAAAACAATGGAGCTCAATAACACAATGGAGCTCACTAACACAACGAAGCTCATTAACACAATGGATCCTAATAACACAATGGGTCTCAATTACATTATGGGTCTCAATAACACTATGAAGCTCCATAACACAATGGATCTTAATAGCACAATGGGTCTTAATAACACAATGGAGCTGAATAACGCAACAATGGAGTTCAATAATACTTTGGAGCTATATAACCCAACAGATCTTAATATGACAATGGAGCTCAATATTATAATGGAACTCAATAACCCAATGTAACTCAACAACACAATGTAGCTCAATAAAGCTCAATAACACAAGAGCTATATAAATCACTGGAGTTCAATAACACAATCACAATCACAGCCATAATGTATATTACTAACAGATTGGAGCTCAATAATACAATTGATCTCAATAACTTAATGTATCTCAATCACAATTGATCTCACTTACACAATTTATCTCAATCACAATTTATCACACTAACGCAATGTATCTCAATCACAATTGATCTTACTAACACAATGTATCTCAATCACAATTGATCTTACTAACACAATGTATCTCAATCACAATTGATCTCACTATTACAATGAATCTCAATAACACAATATATCTCACTAAAACAATGGATCTCAATAACACAATATATCTCACTAAAACAATGGATCTCAATAACACAATAGATCTCACTAACACAATGGATCTCATTAACACAATGGAGCTATATAGCACAATGGTGTGTTGACTGCCAAAAACACATGCAAAGTAACGATGCACATAAAAGGTAATACACATGAAAGGTAAAACGCATGGAAGGTAATAATACACACGAAAGATAATAATACATATGAAAGGTAAAACTACTTATGGAAGGTAAAATTACACATGAAGGTTAATAATACACAAGAAAGGTACTACAGATTATGGAATTACGAAATTTTGAAGGTAAAAACACACATATAGGCAATTAGTATACGATCCATAAATAAACCGTTCATGATTGGACGAATAGCAATTTTGAAGACAGAATAAAAGGCTATATTGACCTGCCATTTTATAGACCGGAAACAGTTCATCATATGACGTCATTATTACGCTGGAAATAATCACTTCAAAACGCCATAATGACCTATCTGTCTATAGACCGGTAACAGTTTATCATATGACGTCATGATATATTTTGCTGTATTATGTAATAAAACTGTTATTTGCTTTTTCGATGTGAATTATGCAGTTCATATTGTCCGCATAAACATTAAACATTAACATAAGGTAATGCTCATAAAATATACTACCCATGAAATTGAATAATTTAAAAGCGCGATAATGCACATGCATTATTATATTACACATGAAAGGTATTGTACATGGAGGCTAATACGTATCAAAGGTAATGATACGCATAAAGGTTATATACATGAAAGGTATTACTACACGTGGAAGATAATAATGCACACGAAATATAATAAAACACATGAAAGGTAATAATACAGGAATTATATAAATGAAAGGTAATAATACAGGAATTATATAAATGAAAGGTAATAATACAGGAATTATATAAATGAAAGGTAATAATACAGGAATTATATAAATGAAAGGTAATAATACAGGAATTATATAAATGAAAGGTAATAATACAGGAATTATATAAATGAAAGGAAATAATATGCATAAAAGGTATAAGATATGCAATCGAATTCACATAAAAGTTAATGAAATACACGGAAGATAATAATACACATGAAAGGTAATAATGCACATGAAAGGCAATACAACACATGGAAGGTAATAGAGATGGAATGTAATATAATATGTGGAACAATATTTCAAGACGATAACCAACATATATGTTTCAGTTTTGGAAAACAAACATTTAAATGACTTTGTATTGACGAATAGTTGTATGTGTTCAACTGTTATACATGGTATGTATGTCATAAAACTGGATACTTGGGTTTAAGCCTTGATTGAACTTGATTAAAGACCAGTTATTAAAGTTATTGAAGCAGAATGAATGAAGAATACAATGAAGTTTAAGAGCGAATCCTTTTCTAATGTAATAATTAGGCCTTTCATTACAAATTCCCAACGAGTTCAGTGCCATCTTGATCTTATAGTAAGCAAAACTAATCACGTATAAATCTCAAAACCAAATAAAAATAGTCCTCCTTGTACTCAACTGTTAAATAATTGCAACGAATGCGAAGACCCAGGGCGGTACCAACCATTTGATTAAAGACATCCAACTGGTTTCTTAATCCTACTTAAACGGTATTTGTATAAGACTTTAAGATATCCCGGCTGTTTGTCCAATAACAGCAACTGGAGCACTTGTGCCACAGTGTTATTTACTGAATACACAATCCCAGCAGAGTCTTTTGAAAACTTCTAATACAAACGAGTATCGAAGGTGCCGATGCAATGGTTAAAATTTATTTCAAAACCTATCCCAGATGCAGATATTTGAATTACATTTGAAGACGTATGTTCAACGAGTCACAAAGCAAGCATTTTAATAATCATAATATGTTTTGAATATTAGTTTCAAATCAGTAGTTCCCATTACAACATAAAACAAATAATCAAATATTTGGTAATGGTCAGGTCGATTTGACAGGCGTGTGTAAGTAAAGAAACAAGTGACGTCCAAACGACTTACATACGAAACACCAGTCCACGAAGATCAGTATGTTTACATATTTATCTTGGTCAATTCCGATTCATAATTCCTTTTGCACATATTTTAAAACTCCAGTGTTGATTTCCATTCAATGTTGAACTCTTGGCTAATGAATTCACATTAGAACGTGCTTATTTGCAACTTCTGAGATACAATTTTGATTATTTAAAACTTTCTTTTCAAGTATGCTAGCTTATTAAAAAAATTAACATCGATTTGATATTAAGTTCTTATATGTAAATAGAACTTCCTTTAAATGGTTTCACGTCAATTTGTCAATAATAAAGTATAACACCGATATCATGAACGATGTCAATGTTATTAGGTTTAGGCAAGGATGGATTTGGGTGCTGAATTGAAGTAATATTACGCTTCAACTGCCAAATAAGTCAAGTTTGTACGGATTTACAATAATGTTTTAAGTTTTAACCAAATCGAAAGCAATATTTGCTTATATTTAGCATTTAATTTAATGATGGAAGACAGGTGCCCATGCCGGTCACCATAAGGTAAGAAGGGTGCTACCAAAAACGAAATGCAGCATGCTTCAATGACTATTTTGCTAAAGCCCTTCTTAACCACATTGTTCAGGAAGGAGGAATACAACGTTTGATTTATTGAAGTTTCCAGTTCTCAATGTCTTCTTTGTAAACCTCACAATAGCCAACACAGGAACACTTAAATCTGATACAATATTCAGGCATTCACACTAAAGCAGTGTATCCATTTATTTCTTCGTATTCATGCACACCTTTTTTCTCGGTGTATGATTTTAAATACTAAAGAGGCTTGTCAGTTCCAAAAAATACTTTAATAGATGCCATGAAAGAAAGCGAGGGAAAAAAGCAGCGAAATGTGACCTTTAGAAAAACAATCCTGATCTTTCGAACGCATACGATATTGATATAGCATTTAAGGATACCAGGTGTATTTGCGCGAAATATTGTATTAAAGTAAATAATTAAAATTGCCGTAATGAAACGTGTGAGTTAAAAACAGTATTTGATGAGAGTCGTAAACAATGCATATTAAATAATTATTTACTTTTACTTACCATTTGATCAGATATAACAACGCCTCATTAAGAATGCAAATCAATCTTGGATTGCACATATCTTGACTTAAATACGGACTGTTCCTTGAAAAAGTCTAAAAATAGATTTTGGTGAGCACGTAATTAAGTATGTAACGAGCGGGTATCTAATAAATAGGCATTCACTCGCGGGACTTGCTACAGTTTATTTCTTGATTATTCAGTAAGTGTTCTCGTTTTGAAAGATTTAAATTTATATCGATTAATTTATTGATTAATCAATTGAATAATTGATTTATTGATTGATTGATTGATTTATTGATTGAGTTAATAAGTCAATAACGTAATAAATTTATAAGTTTTGTCTATTGAATATACTCTACCATTTACTCTTTTCTTCAATTTATTCACATAGTGGTGCCTTTAAATTAAGTATGAAATTACGTCAGCACAAATAGTAGCAGTTTAGTGGACGAATTTATATTACTAAATAAAAGCTATGGAATAAGTTAAAAATAAACAAACAGTTTTGCGTGGTTAAATCAAATTTGATTCTGATCAATCAAAGCGATTCACTCCTAATTAACATTTATTAATCTATTTTAGTATCAAAACACGTTATATATCAACACTCTTTCTTTTATTTTACGAAAGCAAAATTATTTTGTCAATAATTGCCTAATTCATTTTCGATTTAAATGTTTGACAATAAAATAATCAGCAAAAGAAAATGACAAAACTTATAAATAATGTAAACAAGCTAATGTGTCAGTGATGGACTAATTATTAACAGTGTATTTTAGAGGACTTGAACGAGCGGAATGGAAGTGAAAATAACATGAAAAATAAATAATAAATATTTTTTCATAAATTATATACATTTCTGAAAAGTGTAAAAACAGTTTATCGTCAAGTTCACAATCTGGACATTTCAATTGTGATATATGAACAAGGTATGGATTAAAGATAAAGTATGTGAGGTTTGAATAAAGTAAAACACATGGTCATGGTTTAATGACAAAAATCTTAAAAACATTCGTACAAGCTGCTTTTGACGAAATTTAGAATGCCAGAGATGCCAACCCAGCAACGAATGGGGGAGGCTTCTTCCGGTCAATCGCGCCAGACCGGTCTGCGGCAGCCCCCTTCTGGCCAGTCGACGCCGCAGAGCACGCTGGGAAAGAGTGGCGACAACCCGCCTCCAGTTAAGATATGCACCAAAGGAGAAAAAGATGACTTGCAAAGGAAAACAGACATATGGTAATGCATTTGTTTACATAGGGTTGTTGCAATTTGTAGTCTAATATTGGACTATCATATATAAAAGTGACATAGCAACCTAAAAGGAGAAACACAGAAGTAAAAACTTAGTGATTAAACGTGTTTATTTTGAAAGCTCTCATTACTATTTATTTTCAGGAACCTTCCAAAAGAAACTAAGAAAAAGGAAAACAAGTCCTCATAGTGCGGTGACACATTTTTGAAAATGTGTAGAGTAGTGCTCTTTTTTGTGTTGACGCTATTGCTGCTTTCATGCGGCATACTGCACAAGCTTTATTTCTTGACCTTTCTGAACAATCTCTCTGAGAAACTGCATGTTTCAAGCCCTAGCGTTATGGTATGAATAATTCAAGCATATTATATAACATTACGAAATTAACACATAATAACAAGTTATTAAAATAAACAACTTGAATGCGTGTTTGGTAATAAATATTTTTCCGAAATTAGTTATCAAGAACTCATGAATGTTAGTTCTGCACATATACATATATACATAAATTGTCCATAGATGGTCAAACATGAACTATATTTCACTATAAGACAATATAACTATATTTAGTGAATGTCAGTCCACTTAATAACACGCGCCTACTTATATTTTCTTATCTATATTATTAAATAAACTAATGCCTGCTTGTATTCAGTTCAGATTTGTTTGCAAAATATAATAAAAATAAGTAATCAAATCCTTGTTTAAAGTCCAATTGCTTTTTAGGCGAAAGTTGAAAACAAGAAAAGTCGAGCGATTTCAATTCTCGTGTGCATTGCATTTTTTGAATTCTTCACATCACTCGTAACTCTTTGGAGAGTTGTTTTCCAAGATCAGAAGACTAACTGGACAAGACATCACATTGTGGTAAGTCTTTCCTAAATTCATTGTTTTGTTGTATATCAATTAATTGTTGTAAATGATAGATAATTAGGACGCTTGTATTTTGTATGTCCGAGCTTAATATACATGCTTGTTCATATGATGTATGTGAAAAGGCTTAAGTTATGGAGTTTAAGTTAATTAAGACCCTAGTACGGTTTAATTGACCATTTTAGACAGCTATCCTGCAGGCCGTGGCCACAATCGGGGAGGTATATTTGATCATCTACGCCCTTCCATTACTGGACAGTTTGAGGACATGTTTAGTTCTAACAATACTACCAATTATTCCAAGCATATGCAAGTTCCTGAGTTCAATTGGTCGGCTCAAAGTCAAAGGATGTATTAGAAAAGGTTCTTTGCTCAAACTGTGTGTAGCGGGTTTCCCGGTTTTGGCACTGGCATGGAGTGTTTTCTTATTCATGAAGTGGCTAATACTATTTGATAGAGACTTGCATCTAAAATGGGCGTTACCTATACTTTTGATGTGTAAATCATTATGCTATATGGATAATTTCCTTTGCCTAAGAAGATCAGCAAATGCTCAAAAACAAACATCAGGGAAATTAGATTCCCATTCGGGGACAAGTGAATCTAAAATAGAAGAGAAACTGTACAAGACAGAACATAAACAAGAATTTATTCGATTAACTGTTCGTTGGTTAATATGTTTAATGTTTATTATTTCGATTGTGTTGAAATTAGATTTAAAGCTAATTGAAAAACCCGACAACAAGAACGAGTCTGAATCATCTCTAACAGACGGGAATGGACACATCGAATCCTTTGCGTATAATTCAACAACAAATTTCACACCTACTCAGCATGAGAATGGAAATGAGATATTGGATTCGACGAATGCCTTTAACCAAAGAATGTTCAACCAATTAATGGAGTTTTATGACATCTATAAGTTTGAAACTAGAATATTTACATGTTCATTTGCTATTTCACAATTAGCTTTGTTGGCTTGTCGATTGTCAATGCAGCAATTTTCATTTGCTTTGCCACTCATACTCACTCCACTGTTATCAATAATTGCTGTTAGTCTTTCGTGCAATAACTTTCTTGAAAGTACCCAGATCACGGTAGGAATTGATTTGACATGTTCTATGCCTGAAGGCAATGAAAGGAATATTTTCATCGCGAGTGGGGCTTTGGCTTGGATTGCTGTTATCGCGTTAACGTGGTACATTTGGGTTCCTCGGGTCGAGAGAATGGCAAAACTCGAGAGGTACGTTTAAGAATTTGTATTTTCACTATTCTACAGACTCACGTTAGAAGAATGTTATTATCAATCTAATATGTCTACATCTAAAGCTGTCCTTATTCAGTCGGATTATGTTTGAAGTTTGAATGTCTCTTCTTTAGGTTGTTTTCTGGCAGTTTTTACGATTTCTTCTTCCCTGATTTGAACATGCTTCTTCGAAGGAGAAATGACCATCAAATTAGAGAGCAGCATATGGACAGTGTACAACCGAGGGACGTTCCAAAAGTCATCATCTGTGTAACAATGTGGCACGAAACGTGCCAAGAAATGTGTCAGCTTCTAAAGTCTATTTGCAGGTTTAATAACTTTCACCTGACCCGTTTAGTTCATTTTGCCTTGCTTATTGTACAGTGGAAACTGAGATGTTTCTTTAATCAAATATCGTTTCATAAGTTCCATAACGAACCATGCTACTTATTCAATATTTGTAAAATCAAGTTTTACCTTTTAAAAAATTGTGCAGTTATTTCGGATTCAACCATTTACAAATTGCTCACCAAAATGAATCCAGCGACCTTTCCTGATTATTATAATACAAGATAAAATGCGTGTATGGTAATCAGAAAAGTTTGGATTCAAATTTCTATTATTTTTTCAGATTAAATTCTAATCATTTATATGCCTTCCATTAACATATTACATAAGTGAAATAGTTTCGCCGAGACGAATCCAGCGTTCTTTACATATTAATTGCCTGATTATTCCAGGCCATATTTAATTCATGCATTGTAATTCGAAAAGTTTTCATTCAAACATATTTTAATTCAAACTTGTTTCAGATTAGATCTGCATTTATCAATTCGAGAGGAAGCCGATCATATAGAAGAGGACAAAAACGGTGCAGACGGCGAGAAACAAGACGCTGTAAAGAAAACACAAGACCCTGATAAAATTAACATTGAGGGTAGGTATACTGCACAAAGTCTGCTATGAATCCGTTTATTTAGTGATTGTTTCAAAGTAAATGTATGTTCATATAAATCTGCAAAATCATGAAAAACGATATTCAAGGAAACCTTTTTTTTATTTCAGTTCAAATAGTATTTGACGACGCATTTTGCTCAACAAAAAACGGTTGTGAGGTTAATGAATATCTGCTCCAGTTTATGTCATGTTTGCAAAAGGCCGTTGGGTATGTAGTAAGCTTTATTCCCGTGTTTCATATTAAGTAGTGTTAAGGGTAAATTTAGTTGATATGTCTTCAAAAAGTGCTTGATAGTTTTTGAACAAATTAAATGTAGAAAGGAATGCCAGTAATATTTGTATACATCTTCCATAAATGCAAATTTAGTGTTACGGCTTCCGATTACCATTTGCAACCGTATCTCAATGAAGGGAATCATATTCTTATGAAACATATTTTACGGGCAGTTCCGTGTTGAAAGACAAGGAACTCTTGGAGTGGAATAAAACATTCCAAAAGAAAGTGGTTCAGACACCTTATGGCGGACAATTCATTCTACAACTTCCAGGTGGAACACAGATGACGATTCATTTGAAGGATAAGAAAAAGATAAGGCCCAGAAAACGATGGTCTCAGGTAACAACTGTTTTCGACATGAGTTGTAAACAATTAATTTACATCGATCATGAGTGCGTGTGTGTATTTGCGAAGGCGAATGCGTGTGAGTGAGAGGTAGCGTTGTATTGTTTTTTTCTTGTTTGTTTCATTTGATGTTTGATCTGTGCGTTACGTATCGAGAGCTTGCACGGTTTATGGCTACTTGGCTTTAGTATCCATTGCAATTTTGGCTTAATTGTATTAGTAGTCCAGCTTTATCATCAAATATAATAACCTTCAAATCTATCATCTGGTTTCAATCTTTTAGTTGGAAAACATGTAAGAGCACTTTATCAGTTTTATTTCATAGTTGCATTCTTTTCGATTTAATTTCCATTTAGCTTTTTTTCTTTTTTTCCAACACAGGTGATGTACATGTACTATTGTTTGCTGTACAAAATGGGAAAGATGTATCCAGATACAATTAGAGACGAGGCAAGTCTTTTGATTTCTAATTATCTGAACCGTCTGGGGTTTTATTTATGAACAATTATCAAAGCAATTAAGTAAATCATGACATTCTCTTATAAAATAAATGTGCGATACTATGTGACCATTTAAATCAACAATTTTTTTAATTTCAATTTTGGACGTATTCTATAATAAATCTTATTCGCTAAACAGCTAAAGAAGACATTCATTCTAACCCTTGACGGTGATGTAGACTTTGAACCGAAATCAGTTTTACGAATGATGGATCGAATGAAGATGAACAGCCGTGTCGCAGCAGTTTGTGGCAGAATTCACCCAATAGGGACAGGTAGTTAACAACTATTAACATAAACAACTTTATTGATTAATATATAAACATCAATTTAGTTTGAACATCCATTTAAACATGATGGTAACTCTTTATTGTCTTTTTAAAGCTTATTGTCAATAATTTTCTTTAATTCAAATTATGTCTTCATTCACATTTTACAATGATTCACTTCAGGTCCAATGGTGTGGTACCAACAATTCGAATATGCAGTCGGCCACTGGCTTCAAAAGGCATGCGAACATATCTTCGGTTCTGTGCTATGTTGCCCTGGATGCTTTTCTATATTTCGAGCATCTGCCCTAGTTGACGACAATGTATTGAAAACGTACACCAAAGAGCCAGATGAAGGAAAACACCTTTTGCAGTTTGAACAAGGCGAGGATAGATGGCTTTGTACTCTTCTCATTAAACGAGGATACAAGACAGACTACTGTGCAGCCGCAGATGCAAAAACGTTTGCGCCAGAAAACTTTTGGGACTTTTTTGTACAAAGACGGCGCTGGTCACCATCAACAATGGCGAACTTGATTGACTTGGTCCTTTCTTGGAAACAAATAGTTCAAAACAACAGAGAAATCAACCATATGTTTATGATATATCAATTGGTGCTGGTTATAACAAGTGTATTAGCTCCTGGAATTGTCCTTGTGATGATAGCAGGGTCATTTAGTTCAGTATTAAGTTTGAAGCCATGGCATTCATTTTTCGTAGCCGTGACTCCGGTAGTTTTGTTCGCAGTGCTATGCCTGACAGTGACTCAGAAAAAGCAACTCCTTGTGGCCGCAATACTAAGCACGGCATATACATTTGTTATGATTATTGTGACAATCGGCATGATTTTAAACATTGTGAGCGAGACAATTCTTTCCCCAAGCGTGATTTTTCTCATATTTGTCAGTCTAGTATTCCTGATATCTGCTTTGCTTCACCCTCAAGAGTTCACATGTTTGTTTCCTGGCTTACTATATTACGTTTCTGTGCCTTCTACATTTATTTTTCTGACTGTATTTTATATGTGCAATTTACATGACATTAGATGGGGTACTCGAGAATCCAAATCTCCATCATCCCAATCGGAAGGAGAGAGTGGAAATAAGACATCGTTTATGCGTTTGCTTATCGCTCTTGTTCAACAATACTTGCAAGCAAAACTCGGTGAAATTAACCCAAATGGTCCCGATTTGGAACAGGTTGAAAGACAACAAAGCGAACAACACGTGGAAATGATAAACTATGAAGACGATAGGTACTGGATAAAATCACAATTAACAGACTCAAAACATAAGTTTAAAAAATATTTACTCAGCAAAGATGAGGAAACATTTTGGACACATACAATTAACAAATATCTGAAGCCACTTGAAACCAATAAGAAACTCCAAGAAAAATTTAATCGTGAATTAATTTCGTTGAGGAACAACTGCGTGTACGGTTTCTTCGTGTTGAACTTTATGCTCTCATTAGCACTGTTGCAATTACAAGTAAGCAAAGAAAGTTTAAATGGATTTTATATTGCGGGGAAATTTGAACCATTATCAGTACTTTTCCTGTCAATTTTTGCAATTCTACTTTGTATCCAATTCATTTTTATGCTTTCCCATCGATGGAGAACTTTCTGCCATTTTATTTCGAGCACTGAGGTGTTTGTGTGCTTCTGTTCAAGACGAGCAAAGACTAAAGCGCAAGAATTTCAAGAGCACTTGAAGGAGATTGAGCTTGATTTGGAGGAAGATGAAGAAGAAGATGAGCCCCCGCCTGATTATATGAGTGAGCCTGATGTTGATTATGACGACTTTGATTGTGAAACTGTTTTAGATACGGCATCTCCTTCACCAAATAGACCAAACTCAAGGAAATTCAATATTTACCATCATAGAATACAGACAGTGCGCTATAGAAAACGACATAGACAGCCGATTGATGCAAGTTTGTATCATCTGGACGGTGGTTATGTTGGTGGATCATTTTTACGACCTGGTGTGAAATACCCTAGCAACATTTTTCATGAGGACAGAAGAGGTTAATAGCTGATACATTGATAATAATGTCTGCATTCAAAGCAACAATTACAGCCAATTATTTGAAGTACCTTTGTAATGTTTAATGTTCATATATGTACATATGTTTGTTAAGATATATATTTGGTTACATTAACTCGTATTTTATGTTTTATCGCCGATTATTGTCGATTGTACCTGTGTGCTAACACAAGGAAAAGAAAATAACAATGGAAATGAGATTAAACGAATTAATCCCATTGACGTAAGTAACATAGTACTTGTATTGTGATGTTATGCGTTACCTTATAAATTTTAAGACATACCAACTGTTTTTTGTTATTTTGTTGTAAGTTTACTAAATAACAGTACATTAGTTTGAAAGGTTACCTCCACTCCATTTGTATTCCTTCTTTTCTTCAAGCTTCACGACGATGAGTAAACATACTCGCAAATTAAAATAAATATAGTTTTTTGAAAGTAGGCCAAGTTGGAAAAACTCAAACATCATAGTGATACTTATTCGTTTTTCCATCATTTTCATTGTTTGCTTGAAAAATCCACAAGTCTATCCGAATGTGTTCGGTACGATTTACTGACATTCTGTTCATGTCTACATTGTACAATATAGTTTAATAACACTGAACTCGTATGAATTGGAACAACATTCTGTTTAATATTAACAAATACTTTAATTATTGATGTAGAAATATATGAAAACTGTACAAAATGTTAGGAAAATACAAATTTGCCGCTTCGTTTGAACAGTTTTGATTGGCATGACTCAATAAAAACCGCCGCCCGAATAGTCTGGTTCTACCATACAACTGTGTTCGCTTTTACCTCCCTTTTAAATTTTAACAATTATAATATTTGAACGAATCAATAAATTGTGATTACGTAGTTTATACTGCACATACTGTCAATTTTTATTAAAAAACGAAAATTGAATTTACGTGAGAACGTTCCACGAGGAGGCCGCATAGCGATACGCGGCCCTGGCCTTAAAACTGATAATCGTCGAGTCATTCAAAAAATTGTAATAATATACAAATATATAGTTACATATGTATTAATTGTATTTGTACAAATTAATTGTATCGTAGCGTTGGTTATTACATATGAGAGAAAGGGTGTACTGCCTATCGGCGTAACTAACATTTGTATAATAAGTATGCCGCCAAAATTATTACGCCAGTATCCGTCGGGGGCATTCATGTGAAAATGAACGTCACTTCATTTGTACAGAAAACTACAGTACTAGAGAGTTTAAATATATAGGTGTAATAGTACACGTTGGGGTTTAAAGTATACCGCCGTAGGGTTTTACAGCGGTTTAGATTTTAGGAATAGCCATTTGTCTTCCAGGAAAAAATGGTAATGATAAGAGTGCAATATTCATTAGTCAACCTTTTTTATTTTTGTATTCGTGAATATTAACAAATACAAAACCAATAACCATTTTGTGGACGAAATAGGGGAAAGTTTCTGACCGATAAAAGTTAAATATGAATAAATAAATAGCTTTTCACGAATTTATCACCTTAATTTCTTGACAGTGCAATGTAAAAATGGTATTATTATTGTTAATAATACTTCACACACACCAAAGCAAAATCATGGCTGACTTTGTTTGTGACTATAGTTACGTAATGAATCTAAAAATAAACAGGTTATTTCACACTGCGCATGCGGGTTAACGCTTCCGTTTTGTTGTTTACATTATCAACAAGGTCAGAGGTGGCAGAGATTTATTATCGGTCCAATATGAGGAATTATCTCGCTAATGTGTCAGAGCCGCCCATAAAAGATGTCAACACTGCTGACTTTGATGAATTAATGATGCGACCTTCGAGTTGTTACAGTAACATTTACGGCACATTAAACCGGCATCCTACTATTCAGCCTTCTTTGTTAAATGGCATCCTACTAATCAATATTATGTGTGAATCTTAAATATATTAATGGTTTGATCAATAATTATAGAAATAAAATTTCCAAAGTTTTATAAATTATCTTACGATTTTCTGCCGTTTTGATTGGCTATCAAACTCGCCAAATACGCGATAAGTGGGATGGACCATTTTCATTGGCTGCCGAAACTCGCCCTTATTTGAGAATGCTGTAAATTATTAATATCAGCAGCCAAGTTATTTTTCGTTTCCAGACTGTTTAAGCATCGTGTGCCGTGTTCAAAACATTTTTGGAGTTACTAGTAGTTAACTAGTTGTTACTAATAATTAATTGGTTTTATTTTGGCCGAGTTATTTGCTATCAGCCAGCAGCAATGGCCTGAGGCCGAGGCCAATATAGCTGACCTCGAACAAGTCACTAGGCCAATATGAAATCGTCTAATTAGAAACACTATAATATTATTCGTTTACTTTATATTTATACTATGGGAAACATACACACATACATTACTGTTTTACTGCGACATTCTGTGCCAACGAAAGTTTTTAACAAAGCGTTTTGCTGTGTACGATGCTGCCGACCACTATAATGTATATACATGTATGTATCATTCGTCTTTGTTATCAAAACGTCTAGGTTTTGTCTGCATCGGTCATTTGCGTCGTGACCGTATTTAATATTTGCCATGATTAAAAAATATTATGAACATGAACGTGTACACTAATTAATAATACACTGAATAAAAAACAAACAAACTGCTAGAGTATATAAATAATAGTGAGGGGAGAAAGGAACGATGGATCTAGAAGATATTTAATATTAATATAATGACGAGTGAACGTAGCGCCACATCGCCAGTGCAACGTTTTCTCCCTGATATAATCTGTTCTTAAGTTGGTATTCAATGTAAGTCTTAATTGAACCAAAGAAAGATGTGTCTAATCAGATTGCATGATATAAATAATGACTTACACAGTGAATGATGTCAATCATGTATGACCGTAAGATTGACCCATGTTGCATATGAAATATCACCCCTGATACCATTCATGTTTCGTAATGTCCGTGTGGTACGGCTTATTAGCAGATAACTCTACGATTCCACAAATCAACGTTATTACCACAGTATTCAATACATTTAAGTGACATTTTAAATTTTAGAATCTAAACGAAAGGTAAACAACTCTTGTAATGTTGGCTACTTTTACATAGCTAATAAAACAAGAGTTAGTGCGCATTGAACAATGCAGTTGATGAAAAAAGAATGCTAAATAATAAAATTTGTAGACTTTTTCTAGGAACGGTCAGACATTAAGAACCATACCTAGGGGTTGGGGTTGGGGATGGCTGGTGGGGGTCTTTAAAATGATGCTGAAATCAAAATATTGACAAGATAAGTCTGGAATTTTCATTCACAATCCAATTATTTGAGCGACGGATATTCTTTTTGGTGCTAGAACCTTTTCAAAAACGCCCAGAAATAGACTTTTGTTCAATATATTTTATTTATTTCAAAATTATCGCTGATTACCTTTGGTTTTAGGTTCCGATTTGTGGATTATGCCTCATTATTTTGTTTAAAAGCATTCATTTTAAAACGATTGTTGAGCGAGGTATTACAACACTACATTTATCGCTTTCGAACAGATGGTAAAACTCCCCGCAAAATGCCCCCGCACCCCAGGGACCATAGGTAAGGCCTATTCCCCGCTATATTTAAAGCGAAGACAAAACCACCGCATTCATCCGGCACTGCGGGGCCACCTAAAGGGTAAAAACACGGCCCATTTCCCGGCTATCCCCGGTATACCCCCGGACCTGGGGGGCCGTAGTTACAATTGGCTGCATAATAGTTACATGACATGAAGTAAATTCTTAATGATTAAGAATATGCGGAGTGAGCAAAGCTAAAGAGCCCTTCTAAATCATTAAGATATTACTTCAGGTCTTCTTACTGGCTTAGAATTCTACCTTATTGGCTGATACATTTTCAACGCAAAATCAGACGCAGCGAGTGTGTTTCGAGTGAGTGACAGTAGGCGGACCTTTAAACACGCGCGAAAGTTGATATTCTACGTCTTCATTTATTTCAATATATCCTCCGCATGGGAGATTTCAACACAATGTAATAAATACCTTGTGTATTTTACTGAATAAAATTGAATGAGGGTCTACAAACATGTAGAAAAAAGTGCATAAACGATTTTAAAACTGCAAACATGACACTAACACGCCTATTTTACTGTCTGTATTAATATTATATAGGTATAAAATACACTAAATAGTTGGCATTCAGTGTGAAATTAATTCACTTTTTATCACACTCGAATGAATACTTGGAAGCAGGTACTTACATTCGGAACTCCTCGGCCATTTTTATCGAAAACAACCTCGGATGTATATGGACGGTTTACATACTCAAAATTCGGTATGTTTAAGTCAGCTGCAAGTAGATCGCGTAGTAATTTATTTTAGCAGTAAAACTTAATGACTTTACCCATGGGAATCTAAATTACGTTTGCAATAAAACACTTCACTGGCAATAAATTTCAAGATCGATAAATACAAGCTAAAACACTACATTTAATTAATGATATGGCCTACTTCTACTGATGTACCGACATACATCCGAGGTTATTTTCGATAAAATGGCCAAGGAGTTCCGAATGCAGGTACTTATCGTATTTACGGAATGCCGCTAGGGCCATCGGCTGTGAATGTGTTGATCTGAAACGCCATACCTTATAGTACGATGACGAAAACGCGAACTCACGAAACTAGGATAACGAAAATGCGACAGTACGACGATGAAAACGCGACAGTACGATAACGAAAGCGCGATAATATCACAATTCGATAATGATAATGTGATAAACTATCGCGTTTTTACCATCGTAATGTCGTGGTATCGTGTTTTCGTTATCGTAGTATCGTACTGTCGCCTTATCATCATCGTACTGTTGCGTTTACACCATCGTACTGTCGCATTTTCTTCATCTTACTGTCGCGTTTCATCATCAAACTGTCGCGTTTTAACCATCTTACTGTCGCGTTATCATCATCGAATTCTCGCGTTTTCACCATCGTACTGTCGCGTGTTCACCATCTTACTGTCGCGTTTTCACCATCTTAGTGTCGCGTTTTCATCATCGTAGTGTCGCGTTATCATCATCGTACTGCCGCGTTTTCACCATCGAACTGTCGCGTTTTAACCATCTTACTGTCGCGTTATCACCATCGTACTGTCACGTTTTCACCATCATACTGTCGCGTTTTCACCATCGTACTGTCACGTTTTTACCATCGTACTGTCGCATTTCACCATCGTAATATCGTGTTTTCGTTATTGCAGTATCGTACTGTCGCGTTATCATCATCGTAATGTCGCGTTTTCACAATACTACTGTCGCGTTTTCACCATCGTACTGTTACGTTTTCACTATCTTACTGTCGCGTTTTCTCCATCTTACTGTCGCGTTTTCACCATCGTACTCTCGCGTTTTCACCGTCGTACTGTCGCGTTTTCACCTTCGTACTGTCGCGTTTTCACCACCTTATTGTCGTTTTCACCATCGAACTGTCGCGTTCTCACCATATTACTGTCGCGTTTTCATCATCGAACTGTCGTACATCGTGTTATGTGTCGTAAGCGATGTGATACATCAGTAAGTAATATTTAATGCGTTGTTTGTTCACAAAGATGTCAAAGATGTCAATTTTATGTAAGTTTTGACAATTTTCTTTTTTCTTGCAATTGTATCATCTAGTGTCTAGTCCCTTTAAATTAAATGCCTAAGGTTTGAAAATAATGATATTGTCTAATGAAAGAAAACAATGTCTTCCTTAAATTACGGAGAATATTATTTCATCCCCTAGCCATACGTTTATTCGTGTTGAACGTGTTTTCGTGTGTTTTGGATAGCCTGTTTCATTAAAGGTTTTTAAAGTTATTGGTCCTTCCAGCATGAATAAACCCCAGTAATTTTAGATTTTGAAAAATGCGCAAAATCTGCAAAAGATACATACGCCTTAGGTGATATTATACACCAGTAGGTAAGATTCAATGCGTTGTATACAAAGATGTCAATTTTATGTAAGTTTTTGACAATTTTCTGTTTTTGTGCAAGCGTTTACTCCGGTGTCTAATCCCTTTAATCCGCACACCAAAGGTGGATGACAAGATAAATAACTGAATTTTAATGCTTTATCACGCTCTAATAACTCATTTACCTTTAATGATAAAAACTTAAAAAGCATAGTATTTGTGTACAAATAAAAAAAAAAGCTTAGTTCATATCTACGTGGCCACAGCTTCACCAGTTAAACGCGTCAACATAACAAAACATTTCTTTCATCTATACACAAATTAAAGTGTTTTGTTCTTGTTTTGATCATTAAAGTCACATGTGTTAAACATGACGATGCATTAAAATACATCAACCTATATTGTACGCCCACACGCTCATTTTGTGCTAAATAACGAAACTATTAAGCTAAGATCATTTTAATTTACTGAGATCTTCATTTGTTACAGGTACCTAAATTCGTATTAAGTATTAAATTTATGACCATTTAAAATTCGGTCGTTAACACATTAAATGTGCCCTTTTATTTAAAATTTCGTGGTTGTTGAATTATTGCTTAAACGTTTAAAGTGTCATAGTGACAAATCAAAACTAATTTCACGGTAAAAAAAACAACGCGCCATCATCTTACTGGAGTCGCATTACATTAAAATAACATGTTCACCATTTCAAGTCGGCACGCAGAGCGCATGTTTTAGCTAAACACCTCTCACCTATGGTAGGATTTTAAAACACATTTCAAGCCGGCACGCATCTAGCGCATTTTTTAGCTAAACACCTCTTACCGATGGTAGGATTTTAAAACACATTTCAAGCCTGCACGAAAAGGGCATGTTTAAGCTAAACACCTCTCACTGATCGTAGGATTTTAAAAGACATTTCAAGCCGACACGCAGAGCGCATGTTTTAGCTACATACCTCTCACCGATGGAAGGATTTTAAAACACAATTCAGGCCGGCGCGCAGAGCGCATGTTTTAGCTAAACACCTCTCAGCGATGGTAGGATTTTAATACACAATTCAGGCCGACACTTACAGCTTATGTTTAAGATACATACCTCTCACCGATCGTAGGATTTTAATACACAATTCAGGCTGACACGCAGAGCGCATGTTTTAGATACATACCTCTCACCGATGGTAGGATTTTAAAACACATTTCAAGCCAGCACGCAGAGCGCATGTTTTAGATACATACCTCTCACAGATGGTAGGATATTTAAATACATTTCAGGCCGACATGCAGAGCGCATGTTTTAGGCAAACACCTCTCACCGATGGTAGGATATTTAAATACATTTCAGGCCGACACGCAGAGAGGATGTTTTAGCTAAACACCTCTCACCGATGGTAGCATATTTAAACACATTTCAGGCCGACACGCAGAGCGCATGTTTTAGGTACATACTATCCCTTTCAAGCCCACCTCATTTAGGCCATTTACAAGGCGCGAATTACCTTCAAGGTCAAGTTTTACCCCAGCAGCTTACTAACCTCTTGGGCAAATGTGTGCATATGAGCATAAATACACAAGGGTGTAAAATTTACTCTCTGGGCCATGTTCGGCAAATATGTGCATGTAATAAACAACAGGGTGTAAAATTCACCCGCGGGGGGGGGGGGGAATTTCCTTCATATGGCAACACTTTGTCCCCGGGGGTATAACGATTTTGGCAGGGTTAGCCTCATTTATTTGTCTGGATTCAATTTATGATTTACATACAACATCATGGCCATTCAAAATAAATTAACGATGTATACAGCCTGTCTTCCCTTTCCCCGCTTGGCTAGACGACCAGCCTGCAAAACAGTGACGTTAGGTACAAAATCGGCCCTTTGTCTCGACTCGAAAAGCATAGCGGCCGAAAATGGGACCGACTCCCAAATTGGAAACATCAAAGTTGCCTGACATTTCTCTGTTTTTTAACTTAATGATACAGTAGCATACAAACCTCGGAGGGGGAACGAACCAATTGTTCTCTCCTGTCCATTGTACATTTAATGCATCTTCGGCTGATGTTCCTTGGCACCAGTGCCCCCCCCCAAAAAAAAAAAGAAAAAAAAGAAGGAATAATTATAAAAAATATAATAATATAAAAATAATTATAATAAAAATAAAATAAGTTTTTAATTTCCCATAATTCAATACCTTTAAAGTTGACTGCCAGAACTTCATTTCATCAAAAGCCGTACTACTCACCATGACAGGAGCGTTCAGGCTCACGCAACTTTACGCATACAGTAACCCTGAGCTGAGACGCACAAGCTTTGCACTGCAATTAAATAAGCAACCAACGGTGCTATTAAACGTACAGAAAAAAGTATGGTCTTACCACTTGCGACTTTAAATACAAAATCGTTCAATAAACTGAACATGTTTTCTAATCGTGTAATGCTTAAAAAACCGGTCCCTAGGACTTGTTCCATTGATAACCTAGTCAGGTAATATATGTTCATGTCTCCCATTAGCATTTGTTTTCGCCAATTAAAAAAACAAATCATTTTGAAAAAATATTTGACGCAGAAACGGCGTCTGCATGATTTGCGACGCCGCCAAGTCCGTCATCAAGAAAAAACAAAAACAATTCTATAAACTAGTGACCTTCATTTTGAAATAACAAATATCATAAATTTAAAAAAAAAACAGCTGTAGAAATTCCGAAAGCTAAGACAATGTAAACAAGATACCTTCTTTCTTCCCTGTCTTCCAACAGATTTCTAACAATGTTCTGTGTTCATTAAAGATCATTATATGAAGATAACCCCACCGAATCTTCTTAGCAAACCATTCGTTTTACCACTGATAGATCTTATAAACATCAATTGTCTGTCTGAGGAATTTGCCAACTTAAATGGGCTATTGTCTATGCGTTAAAATGTCAACAAGAAAAACAGTGATACAAAATATCACAGCGGGCCCACAAACAGATCTACCATGAAAATATTTTGAAGTTGGTGATGGCTGATGTTGAGTCAAGGCTATGAAGGAATTCAAAGAGACCTATGTTGTTAAAACATTAGTCTATGCACAACTACAGTTTATATTAAACACTTCTTCCAGTTTTCATTACAACTATAAGGTTTACAGGGGACAAAGTTTTGTGACAGACGGACAACACCAAATCAATATATCTCTTGCTTACTCGGGAAAAGACATAAAAAAGGCAAACAAAAGTTACAGCTCTTGCACAAGCACAGCTGTCAATAGGTTAAAAGTAATTCCTTTCCATATACATGAACTAGTTCATTTGTATAAACCATTGAAAGCAAAAACAACTTCGAAAATACAACAGATTAAAGAGAAATCATTTCTTAATTAAAATGATCAATAATGGATTGGCAAACAACATTCTTTTGATCGTTCTTTGATGTAGAACAGATAGTTTTCCACAAGTTGTGAGGCTAACATTTAAAGCTACATTTACAATTAAAATAATTGGTTCAAACAATTGTAAATGAAACACCTAAAAAAGTAATTTAATCCGTGATATCTTCTCATCTTTTCACCAAACCAGCAAATTTTTTTTTTTACTCAATTCATTTCAATGAACTGCCATTTCAATAAAAATACACAAACATCCGTCTTTACGTAAACTTTAAGGAGTATATAAAATAAATTAAACAAAATAAGTCTTAAAAAATCTTTAATTTCAAAAAAAATAAATCCTAGTTTGTCTATATGGTCAGCAATTGGTCAGCAACTCTACTCTATTTCTATATCGTCAGCTAACTCTTCAGCACTTTAGTACGTGGCCAGAAACGTTGCGAAAACAAACGTACGAAAGACATCACTGTAAAACATAGACTGTGTCTACATTATTAATGTCAAAAGTAACACCGTTTACTTAATGACGAGACAATCATTATGGTAAGAACGACAACTCATGTATTCAAGGGAAAAAATGACTGTGTCTACATTTTCAGCTCAAAAGAACTTGATTTTTTAGGAAAAAGAGACGCATATTTTCAACCAAGTTCTTAAGTCTCCATAAACCTTTTACTCACCACGTATTAAATATAGCGGGCCGCTGCAGAATAATCCCTAGATTCTTTCATCTTGCTTAAAACTTTAGCATTGACCTTTTGCTGCACTTCGTTTACCTTTTTCGGAAAAGAGACTTATTTCGTGCCAAAATATTCCAAGATTGAAGACAGCTGTGACTGCGACACTTGTTGCCTTTTCAAAATGGGCTTTACAAAAGATTCTAATTTACTTCAAATAATGTTCTCTTACTAGATAAAATGTTATTTTCATCCTGACCTGCATGTTCAGTTTTTCAACTGGCGTTTTGTGTGTCGCTTTGCTCAATAAGTGTAAAGTTACGGCTCTTCACTCTATGCAGATATGGCATTTAGAACAATCTTTTGCCGGGCAAATCTCCAAACGAATGAAAGCAAGAGGCATGCCACGTTACAGGAATGTCAACCAGCATATTAAGTTGTGTATCTTGGGTATAGCGTGTGGAGTAAGAGCTAATAATCGCTAATATTTTTGCCTAAAAACACACATGAAACATTATGACACCACTATCACGATAAGAATGAAAGCCTGCTTCATAAAACAATATTTACACCTCAACTTCCATTCCTTAAATGAACTGCCTTTCGGCAATTGCGTTCATCAATCGATGAACGCAACATCTTCGGATATGTTCGGATCGCAATTCATCGCATAACAATATACATGAAACTATTGATCTTGTTATTATTTGTATTGTGTCAGCAGATCCCGTAAACTATAAATCAACATTTTAGAAAGTGCTAAGTTATTAAAATTTTAAACGTTTTGTTGCCAAAAGTTTCTATTTTATGTTTAAAAGCGATTTCAAGTGGTTGATCTTTTCCCGCGTTATTGTGACGTCATTTAGAAAAATGTTTCCGGTAACAGTCGGGTCGTCCTATTAACAGAATCGGTAAGAAAGGAATACTGAAAGGTAATCTGAAATGAAATGAAGTATTTTTTTAACGTTTCTTGAATAAAATAATGAACTATTGGTGTAATTATAAGGAATGAATTGCGGGGTTGATGTCATTATCGGGGATATGAACGCAATTGGGCTGGTCAAAGTACGCGTGGAGTCCTTCGGACTCCACACACTTAGACCAGCCCAACTGCGATCATACCCCGATAATGACATTAACCCCGCAATTCATTCCTTAATAAGATTAATATTGACCATCATGAGGTGATTTGTTTATGGCGTTGCTCAACAAAGTAATGGTCCGTAAAATGATTAAAAGTATTCAAATTGAGCCTGGAATTTAATGTAGCAGTCTAATGACTTATTTTGTGATAAGAGTCATAAAATTTCACAATGATATTAGTATGGATGTGAAATTGTGCAACCGAGGTCATGATGAAGGTCACTTTTGCTTAAGAGTGTAAAAAAGATTTTACTTCCTATCTTTAATTCAACTTAAACTCATGTGATGAAATATTGGAAACTTTGAGATGATAATGTTGGCATATTTCGAGGTGAAAAGTAAGGTATTGCCAACTATCGGCACATTTCGGGTTCAAATTTAGACGCGCATTTTTAACTAAACTCGTACTTATCCCAAATGTTGTATCTTTAGAATTGAGTGTTACATATAAATCTATCATAGATAGCAAACCGTTACCGCAAAGTATTTGTAAAATTAAAACTTTGCCAATTTCTTTGAAATAAGGAGTCTGATTTTAGCGATTTTACGAGTTGATGCGAACTCGATAACATAATGGAAACTTTAGCATAAGCCAAGCATCCACATATTGCATTTTTGTTTTATTTTCAAAGCTGTAAAATTCATCATCAGAACTGATCAGAACTTCCAAAGCTATGAGTTGCACAATTGCATATTTTTTATGCCTTGTGATGCCTTGTTGGCTGCTTAAACACACATGAAAGGTAATAATACACATAAAAGGTAATACATATGAAAGGTAATACACATGAAAGGTAATAATATACATGAAATGTAATAAAACACATAAAATGTAATACTACACGAAATATGATAATACAAATGAAAGATAATAATACACATGAAAGGTAATTATACACATGTAAGGTAATAATGTACATGAAAGGTAATACCTATAACACGTAATACTACATGAAAAGTAATAATATACTTAAAAGGTATAACATATGAAAAGTAATACTACACGAAATATAACAATACATATGAAAGGTATAACACATGAAAGGTAATAATACGTAAAAGGTAATAAAACACTTGAAAGGTACATGGAAGGTATTACACATGAAAGGTAATAATACACCACATGAAAGGTAATAATACACATGAAAGGTAATAATACACATGAAAGGTAATACACATAAAACGTAAAATAACCTGAAAATAATAACACACATGAAAGGTAATATATATATGAACGGTAATAATAGATGAAAGGTAATAATACACACGTAAGGTAATAAAACACACGAAAGTTTATAAATCACACGAAAGATAATAATACACATAAAGGTCATAATACACATGAAAGGTAATAATACACATAAAATGTAATAATACATATGGAAGGTAGTAATACACATGAAAGGTAATAATACACATAAAAGGTAATAACACATATGGAAGGTAGTAATACACATAAAAGGTGATAATACACATAAAAGGTAATAATACATATGAAAGGTAATAATACACATAAAAGGTAATAATACATATGAAAGGTAATAATACACATAAAAGGTAATAATGCACATGAAAGGTAATACATATGAAAGGTTATCATACATGAAAGGTAATAAAACAAGAAAAGTAATACATTTGAAAGTAATTATACAAATGAAAGTTAATAATACACATGAACGAAAACTATACACATGAAAGGTAATACACATGAAAGGTAATTATTATCCTACCCCTTCAGTTTTGGCAAAACAAACATATTTATGACTTGGAATCGACGAATAGATTCATGTGACTAACTTTTGAATACGTGTTTTGTGTGCCATTAAACTGGACCCTGAATAAAATGACCAGTATAAATTCAGGTGTTTAACGCAGAATTGACATTGAAACTAAAGCATGTATATATTTAGTTTTTCTGTTACAAAATCACAGGGTATTCAGTGTCTTCTTGAAGTCATAATAGGCGAGAAGAATTACACTCAAAATCACAAAATTAAACAATTAGTAGTCCTTCCTGTTTTAACTATTAAATAATTGCAACCCCTGCGAAGACCCAATGCGGTACTAACAATTTTGCTAATAAAACGTTATTTTTAGATAGTTCAAGTATTCGTCCAATTACAGCATTTGACGCAATGTACACACGTGATATTCACTTAATACACAAATTCTACATTGTTATGTTAAATTTATAAATGAATTACGAAGGTGCTGATGACAATAGTTGAAATTGTTAATAAGTGTTTGAATTAATATTTTTTCAAGACGTATGTACAACGAAGCAAGTGTTTTAATGGTCAGAATATGATTTGACTATAAGCCAATAATAAGGGTCGTATCAGAAGTTTCGATTGCAATATTAAACATAAAACAATAAAATATTTAATGATGGTCAGACGATTGGACAGGCCTTCGTTATTAAAGAAACTAATGACGACTTACAGACGAAATAACATCGGTAGTCCACGTAGGTCAGTAAGTTTTACATGTTTTTCTAGGTCAAATCAGGTTCTTAATTCCATTAATGAGTACTCTCTAAAAAGTTTGAGTTGAGTTCATTTGTTTCGTGTTATTGAAAAAAAAAAGAATAGAAAGTGAAAATGTAATTTATTAAAATTTAATAAAGGATAATGTTACAAACAAACGATATACATGTCCGAAACAAAGTTCGAGGTAAATTAAACGCCACAAGAAACGGCACATCTATTTAAACTTCATTTAATTAATTTGAATTTTAAGATGAGCTTAAAGCTAAAGAGTTTACATTGTACCTTGCTTTATTGCAACTTCTGAGAAAGGTAACTAATTCTAATTTACGATATACATGTCCGAAACAAAGTTGGAGGTAAATTAAACGCCACAAGAAACGGCACATCTATTTAAACTTCATTTAATTAATTTGAATTTTAAGATGAGCTTAAAGCTAAAGAGTTTACATTGTACCTTGCTTTATTGCAACTTCTGAGAAAGGTAACTAATTCTAATTTACAAAAACTTTTATTAAAGTAAACTAGCCAATTAAGAATATCAACATTGATTTCATTTTAAGTTCTAACATAAAATTATGTCTTCTTTTAAATAGTTTTAAAAAAACTCAATGCATTTCATACAATTGCAGAGCACGTCAATTCCATATAAAATATCATTTCAATCCACTCCGAATTTTGTCAATATTATAAGGTTTAATAACAATGCCATACAACATTCTGTCAAAAGCACTTTATAAATCTTGAGTAATCTCTTACAATACATTCCATTCATGTATTGTTTAATTCGTTGTTATAAAGTGCTAATCGTTATTTACATTATGTTTTCCATGTTTCATGAATAGTCATTGTCTGTATCATGCTAGCAAATTTCACGATGTTGCAAACCGCTATGTGTCTAATGCTAAACGCCAAACCGCTATGTGGCTAACGCTAAACGCCAAACCGCAATACGCTTAACTCGATTTCGATTACGAAACTAAACATGTAAATGTCAACTTATCACTGAAATGTTACGTCGTTTGATTTGAAATTGTCTTCATAGATGTTGCAAATCGGAATGTGGATATTGTTAAATTGAAACCGCGATACGACGAAACTAGAATTCGATTACGAAAATAAAGACAAGCTTCGCAATGCTAGCTCCAAGTAATCATGGAAAAGTTACTTCCCCTTACTTTAAAATTGGCATTTGTTCGAAAGTGGGATTGAAACAAAGGGATCGATGTAACGCTTATCTACACGTATAAGTCACCTTTTCACAAACGTGAGAAATATTTTACGCACGAAGGGTAAGTATTGTTAATATAAATAATATTGGCAAACAATCTGCACTAAATAATTGAGTCCAGATAAAGGGTCCGCATATTAACAGCCACTCGCTTCGGAGTCATTTGGCGTTGTAATTGCTTGCTGATGTGAAGGAAGCATTTTTAATATCCAAGCGTATAAAATTCCTATAATGAGCATTATTTTAATTAAAGATAAATACTATAGATATATACTTTTTAGAATTAGTTTGACTACATGACAGTCTGAGGTAGAGTAACCAACTCCTAACATATAGGTCCTGGGTAAGATCAAAGGATGTGGAACATTCCTATCGCCTCTTACATGGACACTCAGTACTCACTACTGGTGATTTTGGCCAAAGAAATAGACTCAAATGTGGATATTAGCTGTCATGTTTCTTAACAATCAATATAAATTAGATATATGTATTTGAACAACTGGTGGATAAGTTTAAGTTTATGATGACTTTAAACAGTTATTTCAACCTATTATGTAAGGAGACTAAAAAAAAATGAACAGACAATATTAATTCTTATTAGCGATTTTTCACTTATTTTTGACTTAATTTAAATAATTTTAAAATTCCAGCTTACATTTAGCCATGAGGTTATCATGTTCCGGTAATGATTTTTGTTTAGATTTCCTGGGAGCATTATTAAGGGAGTCTTAATAGCTTGGACTAGTGTTCATGGGAATCGAACAAAAAAATATTATCGATAATCAGTTTATGAAACCGATCAATTATAAATTGATTTAATCATTATTGAATTATCTTTGTTCATCATATTTAAGGCATACAGATACAGTACATGCACCAGATTTAAGCACTAATGTTTCCTTACAATATTGTTTGTACATTTCTTTGTATAAATTACATTATTTATTCAGGATGCAACTATCCTTTAGTGTTAACAAGTTACTATAACATAACATGAGACTAATCAGGCTCTAACTTTTGCCTTACATTTAGTATTGTATACACGCATAAAATAAACAAAAAGAAAGATATCAATTTCTTTTTGATAATCAGTCAGTATCAAGAACAACAAGCAGTTGAATATAACATATGTTGTACAAGCACGTTTTCTTTTAGAAAACTAAGTTCTTACATGGTAAGAAGTAAACAGAGACATTAGTCTAGGTTACAACATGTTTTAAAAAATACTTTTAAACCACAAACATGAGAAGTTGGGAACCAATCCTTTAGTAGTTAAATCACAAAGAAAATTTGTAATAAGGTACTGTAGGACTTGAAAAGAATATGACTAGATAACTTAAGATAGTAACGCCTTAGCATTTCAACATTAACTAGTATTAATCAGAAAAAGAAAGTTAGTCGGAAATTGTTACGTCCCGTAATTTCACTATCGTTTGTCGCCTTTCCGATCAATTGTCGATTATAATTGATCATTGGCACAACAGAAGCTTGGACTACACTGGGCAAACAACAGTTTAGGCATGTTATGGAAACCCTTATTAAATATCAAAGTGCTTAAAAACTCAAATAATGCAATTTTTTAATTAATGCTCATTTCTCGTTTCAGATTCTTACTGTCCTTTTAATAAAAGGTTATTAACTTAATTTCAATTTGACCTTGGTTCTGCATAAAGGAAAATGACACAAGAAATAGTAGAAATGAAGAATATGTTAAGAGTGAAACTTTGCCATGTCATACAATGCATTGAAAATGGACGTACTCTAAATATTGAAGAGAAGATGAGGGAAACATATGAACAGTTATCATTACTTACCTGCTTAGATGGGCCTTTGAATTGTGTAAGGCAAGTCATGGACTTGATGTTGCATGGTACTGATAGGATCGAAGATGTTTTCCACAGAAGTGCCACTAGAGTGTTGAATGAGAGGTCGACCGAAGTTTTTAATTCCTGTTTCAGTAATTGAGATTTTGGTAGACAACAAATTTACAGTGAAGGACATTTCGAGATTATTAATGCCCAGTGAAAGTACTATAAAAGGCGACTTAAGAACTATAATATAAAGATAGGCAACACCTATTCTATTAGGGAACAGGGAGAGTTAGAGGATTTGGTGAGGAACATCACCAACGAATATCCAAATGCAGGATATCGAACTGTCATGGGAATTTTATCATCTAAAGGTATGTGTTTTTTATGGTAAACCCTGTGATTGATCACAGGAAGTGTTAAAATCTTAATGAAAAAGGGTATATTTTGTACTATGCTAGTAATATTTGTAAGAATTTTAGGAGCATAATCCTTTAAAGATTGAATATACTTTGTTTTTTATTTTGGAAAAAAATATGTCTGGAAAAGGCATGATTACTGAGAGCTTAAACTATTTATATGTATAAAGGTTTTTTTCAAATAAAATACATTCTGAGTCTGATTAGTATAGTAACTGTCATGGCATATACAAATTAAACTGCACAGATTTTTTTACTCCATTTTTTCTTATGGACTAAGATGTGACATGTTTGAAATCATTTCTATATACTAGGAAGAATCGAAGCCACCACATTCAGGAATCTAACCAAGGTTGGATGAATACTTATAATAACTTATATATACATATTGTATTGTTCACAAGGTCCAAAATGACCTTATTGAAAATATATGGGTGCTTTGTTTTTGATTAGAACTATGCTTTTCAAGTTTTGTTGTTAACTTGTCTTGGGCAAAAAAACCCATCTTGATTTAAAAGTAAGTGAAAACTGTACTGATAATATGCATACAGCAACTTTAACATATTCATGCCTGTTAAATTTATTTGTAGGTCACCGAGTGCAGGAAAAACGAGTGAGAGATGCCCTCAAATAATGAGATCCACAAGGTGTTCTGTTCAGGAGGTTGTTCTTGTCAGCCTGTAGAGTGCAGCATAGAGCATACAATGTGCGTGCACCATTATCATTGTGGCATATTGATGGAAATCATAAATTGATCAGGTATGATTTCCAGAAATGTTGAAGTGTTCCAGCCATTGAAATATGACTTTTGGACGAACAAGCCCAAATTCTTATACTATTGCTTTGTTTAACAAGGCCAGCTATATAAGATTCAAAATTTTAACAAGCCCAGAATGCGTTTTACCAGTGCAGGGCTTGCAGACTTGTGTTAACTTTGACCACTGAGTATTCCAATACTTAAAGATTCATTTTTGCCTTAATCAATTTTGTGAGTATTAGAGGCTATCTTAAAGGTGGTGTTTCCTTGCCCCAGTTTTCATGATCAATGTTGTGGAGTGGTCCTAATGGACCAGAAGGTATAACAGCAATGAGATGTTCTGCATGGTGACCTTTACTGATAAAATAGCATAGCTAAGTTAATAAACTTTATTTAGTGTCCTGATCTTGTACATTATAACTACCCCCATAAAAGTGGTTGGGGAGGGGTCAAAAATGATACAGACATGTCTGTTCATATTCAAATTTGTGTTGCTCTAGTCATTTAACCCTAGGGAATGCTGTTAAGGTATTGATGCTGTGCACCATGGGGATCTTTAGAGGATTTAGTTATGAAATTCAAGATGAAAAGCAGATTTATGGAGAATGGGCATAACACAGCATGTCAGAACGTCTGTTTCCTAAATGCACACAGTGGTTGTTTCCATCTAGTTATATTATGGTCATATGACTGCAAATTGTGACCTTAACATTTAGCCGAGCTTGTTGTATATGTATATATATGGTGATTATTTGTGGCAAGCTATTTTAAAATCATTCCAAGTGGTTCATGAGATATGGAGTGGACATGAAATGGAGTCAGTATGTCTCAACAAACTTGGGTGAGACATAATGACACTTGTCATGGCACTTTTCATTAGGATACATATATGTATGTTGTCACATGTTTTAAGAGAAACGTCACACAATTGTTGATGGTTGCTATCAAAATAGCACTAGTATTCAACAGTATAACAGGTATACCGCAATAAAATATTTCATACTGTGATTTCGTTTATTTCTAAAATCAATAGGATTGCTGATGTCATGAATGCAGATTGTTTTACTAAAAATAATTAATTTTCATTACAAAATCCAGTTGTTGAACAATAGTGTATACAGTTACTTCAATTTAAGGGATCTGTATTGCCACTTCCATACCTATTTGTTCATTTACCCTTTGTAGAAATGAGAACAGCATACTGTTTTTCAGATGGAGATTCGTGATTCACGGTGGAATTGATGGGTATTGTAGACTGCCAGTTTTCTTGGAGGTAAACACTAACAACAGTCAGAGTGTCCTTAGCGCCTTTACAGAAGCTACACAGCTGTATGGATTGCCTGAGAGAGTTCGGTCTGACAAAGGAGGAGAGAATGTTTTGGTTGCAGAATACATGGTTCAACATAATGGCACAAGGTTTTTTATAACAGGACACAGTGTACATAATCAAAGGTAATCATCTCTGTGGAAAGCCTTGTCTTGGCTGTACATGTATCTTAAACATGCATTGTAGGATTTCCAAAAACCTTGGAAGGTTCACCATGATAAAGCGGCATAGGGCAGGCTTTGTGCTTGAGTGCACCCATCAGGACCTAGTCTATCCAGTAAATTATTTTTGATGGTGCATGTTTCACATTAACATTGCAATTCTTAACTAAAAGGCGGTGGAAAAGTCAAGTGCACTGTCTCTGTGACAACTCTTAAATATATTAAACAAATACAGTGCACAATTTAGATGTGCCTTTTTTGTGTTGCATCTTACTCAAATGAGTAAGCCTAATCATGAAAGATAACAGGAATTATGTAATTAAAGAACGCTTGCACCCAGGAACGTCATACTTGGTATGCAAGTTGGTCATGACTAGTAGATGACCCCTATTGATATTGTGATCAATTCATCAGTCAGTCTGTCAGTCTGTATGTCACACTTCGTTTCCACTCAATATATAAAGAATGCTTGCACCCAGGAACATTATATTTGGTATGCTTTTTGTTTATGACTAGTAGATGACCCCTATTGATATAAAGAGAAGCTTAAAATATCATTCCTACCGTTAAAAACTCGTTGAGTAAGACGCGTATTTATCCAAATAGAACGTTTTTTGTTGCAGTATTTCTACTTTCACTTCGAATCACTTTCTTGCAATTTTGACCTTGACCGCGCCCTCGGCTATGACTTAAATACACGAAGCGTTTTCATTGGACGGCTACCATCGACTTTCCTTGTTTTAATGACGTAACTGGAAAAACATTCAAATGTTATCCAAAGTGAAAGTGGAAATACTGCAACAAAAAACGTTCTAACTTTAACCAGAAATGATGTGCCATAAAATTTAAAACCAAGTTCTTAAGTCCATCAGGGGCCATAGTTTGTATTTAGGATGCCATGGTGTTTGATGTAACCTTATTGTAAGATTGAAATTAATAAATGTGACAGGTATTAAGACAATTAGATGAAGAGTATTGACATTCTTAGTAAAAATCCCAACTTGCCCTTAAACTTTAACCAAGTTAGTATTTAAGTCAATCAGGGGCCATAATTTGTATTAGGAATATATGGAGTTATGCAACCTCATTGTGTAATGACCCTGAACAACTGTGTAAGAATGCCATCCTTCCCTACCTTAACCGGACGCTGATGCTGAAGCTGTGGTGATAAGTAAAGCCTTATTCTGCAAATAGTTGAGCTAAAAACTAACTTAAATTAACTCAAACCTTTGTATTCATACTAACAAACAACTAGGCCATTACATAATATAACCACTGTTTTTTTAACATAAAAATACATATACAACTGTTATCATTGGGGGAGTAATTAAATATTTCATAAACAAAGACTGCTTTAAACTGCACTCTCACAGATATACCGTTTTTACAATTTTTGGTATTTTTTTGTCTTGAAATAGCAAATTTTTGTGTAAATATCTGAAAACTAATGATAAAAGATGGCTGACAAGAGATCAGCTTAAACCATTACGAACAGAATATAGGGGACTATGCTCTACTGGCATGGCTCTTGTGGTCATTTTTAATCCAGAGCATGTATGTATGGGTAAAAGGCAACAGACATATAGTTCACGTTTTGTGTTTAGGTTACCTGAAAATGTTGCGCTTTCAACATCTGAGCCCAGAAAGTATTGTAAGCAGATTGGTTGCATGAACTATTTTAATATGTGCCAAGTTAAGGTCATCTGACAAAAAACAAGAGCTGTCACAGAGACAGCGCGCTCGACTATTCCGCCGCTTTTAAGATATTAACATTAATGTATTTACATGGGACATTTTAACCAGAATTCTTAAGTCTAATAATAAAGGGCAATTTTTTGCAAAATACCGTTATCTAACTTGGTTATTCAATCGCAATGTGAGGTTGAATACCATTGTATAAAGTCTCAATGCAATACCTCAAGTAGTTGCTGAGATCAAGTTATTGCTGAGATATTATCCTATGTGTGCTAACATGCAAGGCCGTAACCAGAATTTAATTGCATAATAAAGGGGCAAAAATTAGTCCAAAAAAGTCCAATAATAAAGGCCTATTATTTGCAAGTTTTCTAACTTGGTTAATTAGGTTGGAAGGTTCAGTACCACTGTATGAAGTCTTAATGCAATACCTCAAGTAGTTGCTGAGATATTAACCAGTGTGTGCTTGCATGCAAAATCTTAACCAAGGTGTGACGCAAACGCTGACGCCGACGCTTGGGTGAGTAGAATAGCTCTCCATATTCTTCGAATAGTCAAGCTAAAAATGGTTTCAAAACTGTATCCATGATAATAAATTCTGTAGTTTTAAAAAATAAAAAAAGTTGGTCAAAAGGTCAAAGTCAAGGGCATCTGAGGACAACATTGATGCTCATTTGGAAAACTGGAGACATGGTCTAAATATCATTGTTGAAGCTTTAAGAATAACAAAGGTCAAAAGGGGTGTGGCCAGCTTTGGCATCAGGGGCATATGTAAGCAAGTATAGCAAGTGTTTGCAAAGCTGGTTTCAACAAAAAGATTTTCAAACCATTCCCAATTCAAGTTTACCAAACCTGGAAACCCTGCGCGTGGCCAGTAATGACCCCAGGTGCATAATTTGAACAAACATTCACAACCAATTTTTGTTTAGATAAATGGGCGACCTACAGACACTTAAAATTTAGCTAAAAAATGGCCTTTGGGCTATCAACAAGAACAAGGCACAGTAATTCACAAAATCAACTGCACAACCAAAAAGCAAATTGTCTCCCTTAATCCTAAACTTGACATGTTAACTTGGCTAAAAAAAGAATTTGCTCATGCAGACCTGGCTAAAAATAGCATTTCTTTAACACTTTCAAGGCCCATAATCTTGGCATGCCTGTGCGGATATGGCTGGTTTTCGAAAGGAACCAAGCTCTAATTGATATCTGAATACCGTACAAGTTTCATCGAGATACAATCAAAACTAAAGACTCTATCGCGTTAACAAGAAATTGTTTACAGAAGCACTGAGACACAGACTGACATACTATGTACACATTACCATCACATAAGCTCCTCTGGCCTTTGGCCAGTAGAGCTAAAAATGCATAAAACATCAGTTTTTGAACTTGAATAAAAAAATCTGCAATCTAATTGTTTTGTCAGCAGTCTTATATAACTGGTTTCCAAATAACTAGATGCATTCTACATTTTGTTTAAGTATGATCAAACTTAAAGACTTGCATTATAAATACCGAATTTTATAAGTTTTAGTTTGCAAAATTTATTGTTCATACAGTGCAAGATAGATGAATATGAAATTAAACATTTACTTTCATGATCACTTCTTGGCAATAGATAATGTAAACCAGGAGGCATCACATGCTTTTAATGTTGTTCAGAATAACCCTAACTTAAAATAACCTAGTATTTGCTTCTGTTACGATCTTTACCAATTCACTAGCAATTCAATGAATACATGCAATAATTATCTACAAACATAATACAACTAAGATTAGTTCTTAACAACATATTATTCAATCTCCAATTAGAAAAAGAAATAAATGAAAAGCAAATAATTATGAAAATAAAAGATTCATTTATTTTCATACTTATATACCGAGCGTATTTTGTTTCCAAATATCTAACATGTTCAACTTGATCTTATCACAGATAAAGAACGATGAACTTAGTAGTGTTGTCATTCATGATTGAGCAATAGTAATGTTTTTACTGTAAAAATGATATGAAAATTATAACCATCTTTTTTAGGTCACCAAGAATTTTAGAATGTTAGCATTAATATTTTCTCAGTAAGATATCTTGTGATTTATTCACAATACTAGCATGCACATATTCATGCCATAAATGCAGGAGAGAAGTAGGAGACTTACATTGTAAAAAAATGTATTGACTTAACTACATCCCCTTAAGCAAAACTTTCAAAAACCATTCCAGGGGTTGTTGTTGACAGTTAACAATGAATTTTGTAAACAGCACAAGCTGTGCAGACAACCCTGGTTTCGTTTTTTTAGTCTGATATGAAACACTAACACAAACAGAAACCATTGAAAACAAGAGGCCCAAAATGGCCTATGCTCTACTGGCTGGGTTTGTGTGGTCAACATCACTGTTTTCGAAAAGAACCAACCCCTTATGGGTATCTGAATACTCAAAACTGAAGACTGTATTATGTTCGCAATCATTTATTACACAATAGCATTTTTTTAAATACTATCAAGGCCCTTAACTTGACCATTTCAAGGCACATAATCTAGGCATGCATGGGCAGATCTAGCTGGTTTTCGAAAGGAACCCAGCTCTAATGGATATGTAGATATTGTACACGTTTCATCAAGATACAATCAAAACTGAAGACTGTATCGTGTTAACGAGCAATTGTTTACTGACATACTTATTATTTTTACAATCAAGGCCCATAATATAGGCATGCATGGGCGTATCTGGCAGGTTTTCGAAAGGAACCGAGCTCTAATGGATATGTAGATACTGTACAAGTTTCATCGAGATACAATCAAAACTGAAGGCTGTATCGTGTTAACGAGCAATTGTTTACTGACAAACTGATTATTTTATACTGTCAAGGCCCAAAATCTAGGAATGCATGGACGGATCTGGCTGGTTTTCGAAAGGAACCGAGCTCTTATTGATATGTAGATACTGTACAAGTTTCTTCGAGATCCAATCAACGCTGAAGGCTGTATCGTGTTAACGAGCAATTGTTTACAGGATTTTGTACTATCAAGGCCCATAATCTAGGCATGCATGGGCGGAGCTGGCTGGTTTTCAAAAGGAACCGAGCTCTAATGGATATGTAGATACTGTACAGGTTTCATCAAGATACAATCAAAACTGAAGGCTGTATCGTGTTAACATGAATTGTTTACAGACGCACGGACGCATATACTACGTACACAGTACCATCGCATCTTTGGCCAGTAGAGCTAAAATCATATGAGCAAAACATTCATGATATACAAGTCATACATTTCGAGTACAAATATTGCCAATACAAACCATTAAACAAGAGGACCATTTGGCCCTAAAGATTTCATAGCAGAGTCAGCTCAAGGGTGTTGATAACTTTGTTTTCTTTTCTTGAAAGACCACAATAAATGTTACATACCACAACATGGTTACATACTACAATGTCACTTTTATACTTGTGCCTTACGGAAATTAAATTTCTTTCTCCCAAGATCATAGATGAATAATAAAGATATAATTATTCCACTAAAAGTGAGTAATGTAAAGTCTAATCTGCATCCACCTGCACACTGTTTTTAGTTAGTGAATGATTTGTCATTTATTGCAGGAATATAACAATTATCCCCACGCTATAATCTTTTGAAAATCAGTCTCATTTGTAGTGAAGTTCACTTTGTTATTGCCAATGAACTATTTCTATAAAACCAATTTTGGTGTTTTCTAAAAAAAGAGTATCACTGGTAGCTATGGATGATCCCCATTCATCCACCTTTTTGGATATTAGGCAGAAAATTGACCTACAATTGTAATTCTGGTAGAATGTGAAAGAGTGAAGCATTATTATACACAAGTTGAAAATAAACCATAACCTGGAAAGATATTGGCAGGCTTGAGAATTAATTTAAAAGGGAATTGGCATGATGGTCTGATATTGATCTTCAAACGTTTCATTATGTCATCGCTACCTATCAATATACCAAGTTTCATTTGAATCCCTTCATAACATGTCATTATATTGCCGAACAAGCACCCAGTATGTAGAAACAAAAGGGGTGATAACTAAATAAATATGCAGGATAGGATTCGATTTTTGGGATCTGTACTTCCTCTCATCTCCATCTATCTACAAGTTTTATTTGATTGCAATCCCTTGATAACTTTAAGACAAGCAACCATTATAAAAAAGAATGGGATGTTATGGTTCTTGTTTACTGCCTTTCCTGCCATCTGTCTATATTTCAAGTTTTATTTCAATAACCTAAACTTTTTTCAATGTTAAGGCCCAGACAAGCACCAATTATGATAGAAATTGTTAAGTGGAGATAACTTAATACATATATGCATGATAGGAATATGGTTATTGTGCAGTGCTCTTCCTCTCATTGTCATTTATCTATGTATCAAGTTTTAATTCAATCACCATTAGTAGTTTTAAAGGACAGACAGACGAAGCCGAGACTATAAGTATCTTCCATGGCCGAGAGTGTAAGATAGGTTCATTCCGACCCGAGCGTAGGGTGTTTTGCGGAAACGAGTTTACCGAGTTTCCGCAAAACACCCTGCGCGAGGGTTGGGATGAACCTATCTTACACTCTCGGCCATGGAAGATGCCTTTTCTCCCACCTCCGTTAAACAAAATTAAGTAAAAATGTATTTTTTTTGCCGGAACTCTTTTGTGCTTAGTGAAAATAATTGCGTACGGATATGCAATAATTCGTGGTTGTCATGGATATTCGCGCAGTGATACAGAGTATGTAAATGGTCTGATCGGTCTTTAAATAGTTCTAAGAAGAGTGAAGCATTATTTCTTGAAAGGTGCGTGAAAACTGTTTTCTGGTGACATTTGAAGCGAGAAATAATTAACTCGCGTTCTAAATATTGCCACAAGACAAGGTTTCCATGGTGCGCTAAAGACGACAGTCTTCAACAAGGGAGGTAATTACAATGTGGTAACCATTAAAGAAGTTCCATACGGGCATTTTATCTTCGCCCGTGGGCAAGATAAGAATTTCTAGCATGGTTAAATTAATGGATCTACTTATCTGAGGTGGGAGAATAAATGCTCTCACTTCGGGGAGCATAAAAATACTTCTGGTTCGGTAACAATTAACTTTAATAGTTGATCACTACTCTTGGCCAAAGCCTTCAAATCCAAAAATAATATCCAGCATTGTCCGCTCAAAATCTTCAAATTTCAGCAGTTTTGATGTATTTTGAAAAGTTATACTAGTGGCACAAGTGTTGACATGGCTCAAAGCTGAACTGTTATGATTGAACTCTATTAGTCCAGATAAAATGTGGCTTGGTAATCCTGGACAACCAACAAAGGCTTGTAACACCAGCCCAAGGGTAACTTGCATGCTGTCTTCCTAAACAGTTTCTGTGGAAATGTTTATTACAGTTGAGCTGATCCGGCCTTCTGAAATGAACATCACTAAATCTCAACTCATAGAGCCATTGAAGCCCTGAAATGCTCATCTGAGACCCTAGGGGTCTTTATGAGACAACATCACAGTTTTAAGGACAAGGCCCCAATATTAGGAAACTAAGCTTCATAACATGCTTTTTGTTTTAAAATTTCCTTTTAAATCTTTACTTTTATATTGAAAATCAGTTCACATCATTTATCAGTCAAAACCTCAATTACAAGTCTAAAAAACTTTAAAAGAAGTAAATATTTCACAAATTATAAAAGATTTTTTAAGTTATAGAATGTTGAAAACAAACAGTTAAGACTGATATATGGGTTGTTTACAGCTGAGGGCTATTCCATTTAAACATATAACTCAGGGGGGACGGCAATTTTTTTAATCATATATGGTAGGGTCACTAGGGTGTCTTTTTCACTAATTTGCATCTGTAGGTGCTTGCCAAATTGTGAAATTTGCTTCTGATGGGGGATGTCGAAATTTAAATCGCAATGGTGAAAATCCCTTCAGACCAATCGAACAGTTAAAAAGGTTGAAACGAAGTCTATTACAAGCGCTAAAATCGGATTAATTGCCACCCCAGGTTTGTTATGAATTATATTTTGTCAAGCTGCAAGCGGATAGTGATGGACAACCAGTGCTGGTCGACAAACTACTGTTGGTTGGACAGCTTTCGTTTATTTGACTGCTTTTTTGGTTGGACTATGAGCGTTGGTTGAACACCTATTGATAGTTCCCTTAGTTGGACTGTAAGTGTTGGTTTGACAACTGTTGACAACGGTTGTTGGCTAGACTGCTGGATGGACAGCAAGTGTAATGGACAGCTAGTAATGTTTGAACTACAACTGTTGACAACGGTTGTTGGCTAGACTGCTGGATGGACAGCAAGTGTAATGGACAGCTAGTAATGTTTGAATTACAACTGTTGACAACGGTTGTTGGCTAGACTGCTGGATGGACAGCAAGTGTAATGGACAGCTAGTAATGTTTGAACTACAACTGTTGACAACGGTTGTTGGCTAGACTGCTGGATGGACAGCAAGTGTAATGGACAGCTAGTAATGTTTGAACTACAACTGTTGACAACGGTTGTTGGCTAGACTGCTGGATGGACAGCAAGTGTAATGGACAGCTAGTAATGTTTGAACTACAACTGTTGACAACGGTTGTTGGCTAGACTGCTGGATGGACAGCAAGTGTAATGGACAGCTAGTAATGTTTGAACTACAACTGTTGACAACGGTTGTTGGCTAGACTGCTGGATGGACAGCAAGTGTAATGGACAGCTAGTAATGTTTGAACTACAACTGTTGACAACGGTTGTTGGCTAGACTGCTGGATGGACAGCAAGTGTAATGGACAGCTAGTAATGTTTGAACTACAACTGTTGACAACGGTTGTTGGCTAGACTGCTGGATGGACAGCAAGTGTAATGGACAGCTAGTAATGTTTGAACTGCAACTGTTGGTTGGACAACTATTGTTTCTAGATGGCTTTATTTAAAGATGTGACTATGAGTGTTGTTAAAAACTATTAAGTGATTGTAAGTGGTGGTTTGACCAGAAGTGTTGATTGGACAGCGATTAATAATGGACCTCTCTTGTTGCACAGCTACTGTAAACTGGACAGCGACTATTGGTTGGATTCCCATTCATTGGTTGTGTTTCTCAGACTGTTTGTTTTTCTGGCCATGATTATTGATAGTCATATAATATGTATAGAATTATAAGTACTTATTACTAAGTGCTTATTATTATTACAGGTACAATTATTCAATAATAATATTCATAACGCACAACATATTGTTTTATACAATAAACAAAAAAAAATACTAGATCTTTAAATAAATTACAAATCTGTACAACCATGTTGTGTTTGTTTTCCAATTATTTTTTTAGATAGACACATCAACTTGCTTCAAACATGATACATATGCACAGCAAACTAACAAAGAGTTCATGGCATAAATTATAATATTACTCTTATCAAAATGAATGATATAAGTAGTGTTACAGTTGCATCATTAAATTGTATTTCACATCAATTGCTTATGCGTCATCACGGACCTATAAACCTTAGGTCCGTGGCGTCATTTAAGTTTGATGAAATCTCTTTGCCACTTTGAAGTCAGTCCCTTCAAGAAAGAGCTTTTGCCAATTTCTGAGAAAACGTTAAAGGGTATGTTCAAAAAAGTTAAAATCAAGTTCTCTTAGACAAATGGACTGGAGATGTGCCATGTGATTCTTCCTATAGCGGTAAATCAATGATTTAAATGTATCTTCAGCAACAAGATAGTTTGAAACATAAAACATGGTGACTATAGAGTGTAAAATTAAAATGATAGTAACCCTTCAAATCTTGGGAAAATGTTGTGAATTAAAACAGAAATGGTTCAAAATCTGTATCTTTATTAACAGCATCCATAAAAGCCTAATGTAAGATCAGTGAATTAAATTTTTTACCTTTTATACTTGTAAATTTTAAATCGCTTCTGAAGGGGGTTATTCCGGATCTATAAACATAATTTGAGGTAGGACCCCCAAACGGTTTATTTGCCTCTGTAGGGGGAGGTCTAGTTCAAAAGTGCCTTCCCCCCGTGGGTTATATGTTTAAATCGAATAGCCCTGAGCTAAAAACAAAAGAGAAATATTTTTAATACTTTACTTTGCTCTTCTGCGCAATATGACTACATTGCATATGAACAAGAGGGCCATTGTGGCCCTGACTCACCCACCTAATCTTTTTAAAAGGACAGTGCTGTGTAGTTTCAGGAAAGAGTATCAAAAAAATGTCTGGAAAATCTGTAAGTCACATGGGACCTATGGAGGGAGTCGGGCTTTGACCCAGGGGCAGAAGTTGGTTACTATACACTGGCATATCAAACATCAAAGGTCAGTGCTTGGCAGTTTAAGAAAAGTCTTTCAAAGGTCTTTATAGGACAATTACACTATCATTATACACACTAAATATTTAAGGGAAGGCCTTGCAGTTTAGGTCATTTTTTTTTCCTTTCAGTTTTCAAGACAACCAGTGTTCTACATTGAATGAATGTCTTTGAATAATTTTAATTTCAAAAGTGCACCACAAAGTAAAATCCCCGTTGATTTTCAATTAAATGGGCCAAGCAATTTGGTTCTGTGGTTAGAAGAAGTTGTTGATAGATGACATACGTTGGGCGATTGGAAAAGCTCAGCTAGAGCACAATTATCATTTAATGGATGCATTTTCAGGAAACTTATGCTGTTATGTTGGTGTGGAAAACTTACTCTCAACTTGACATCTGAAACGGCGAAAGTTGTATTCAATTGCCTCTTCCGTTTCCTGGTTTGGATCCCCTTTGTCAGAAAAGCTGAAACTGTAAAAGTTGTTCACCACTTCTGCAGTTAAAGCTATAGCTTCGCCCAGAAACTGTGTTGCCTCCTGTTGATGAAGTCTCATTATATCCAGAACTCCTTGCAGTTTCAGCCCTGCGTATCAAAAACAAAGGCATAACCAATAAATTAAATGAAATTAAATTATTGAAAAGTACAAATAAAGACCCTGTATTGAGGAAATTGCCTTTCAATTGATTCTTTGTATATTAAGTCCAGACTTAAAGAATGATACATTTATAATGCACATATTTATATTCAACACATCCATGCAAATGATATAAATGACTATTATATCACTCACCATCCATGAACTGTCTAATGATGATGGCCAAAGCACCTGTAGAAAATGTGGTACTCTTTAACTGTGTAGTCTGCCGATTGAGAGGAATCTTGTGTTAGTTTGATGAAGCCTGATCTTTCTAACAAATCACTTGTTTCTATGGCTGCCTCCATAAACTCCTCCTTAGATGATGTTTTCTGGATCTGAAATCAAACTAGAGCTAACACAGAAGGTGATAAATGTCGTATGCCCAAGTGTCAGGAAAACTACCTGAATGGAACAGTTTATGAACTCAAGGCACTTCCCCATAGCATTGTGGTCAATTCTGCCAAAGTATTTAAACAAGAGGCCCAAAAGGGCCTATGTTCTACTGGCATTGCTCTTGTGGTCATTTTCAATCCAGAGCATTTACGTTTGAGTAATAGGCAACAGATATATAGTTCACTTTTAGTGTTTGGGTTAGCTGAAAACGTTGCAAGTTCAACATCTGAGGATAGGAAGTGTTGTAAGCAGATTAGTTGCATGAGCTATTTTAATATGTGCCAGTAAAGGTAATCTTAGGGTTAAAAAATATTTGCTTTCAAAACTGTACTCATCGTCAAAATTTCATTTCTGTAGCTTTATAAATAAAAAGTCGGTCAAAGGTCAAAGTCAAGGACATCCGAGGACAACATTGTTTGCAAAACTGTTCACATGGTAAAAATTTCATTACTGTAGCTTTTAAAATTAATAAGTAAGTCAAAAGGGGTGGGGCCAGCTTTTGCCCAAGGGGCATTATTTCAAATGTTTTCAATTGCATCGTATGATGCTCCACAACAAATATCAAAGGTATAGGCCTTGTGGTTTGAAACAAGAAGATTTTGAAAATATTTCTTAAATAAGTAAAATAAGGAAAATTGTGACACCCAGGGCAGTGCCAGTTTTGACCCAAGGGGCATAATTTGAATAACCATGGTAGTGGACCACTAAATAAAGCCTCAGACAAAAAGGTTTTTAATATTTCCCAATTTAAGGGGGGTGGAGTCCGTCCCTTACAGAGAAAAGATAACTCGAGGTCGTCTGCATTTGCCGCACTGGTAATGACCAGTAATGACCCCAGGGGCATAATTTGAACAAACCTTCACAAGCAATTGTGACTTTACATGTAAAGTTGGCTAAAAATAGACTTTGCTCGTGAAGACTTGACTAAAAATAGACTTAGCTTAAAATAGCATTTTTTATACTTTCAAGACCCATTATCCAGGCATGCATGGGCAGATCTGGCTGGTTTTCAAAAGGAACCAAGTTCTAATGGATATCTAAATACTGTACAAGTTTCATCGTGATACAATCAAAACTGAAGACAGAATCATGTTCACAAGCAATTATTTACAGACGAACTGATTTTTTAATACTTTCAAGGCCCATAATCTAGGCATGCATGGTCAGATCTGGCTGGTTTTCGAAAGGAACCGAGCTCTAATGGATATCTAAACACTGTACAAGTTTCATCGAGATACAATCAAAAATAAAGACTGTATCGTGTTTACAAGCAATTGTTTACAGACGCACGAACGCACGGACGAACATACTACGTACACATTACCATCGCATAAGCTCTACTGGCCAAAGGCTAATAAAAACTTGCCATGAATCAAAATAAATAATACCAAGGGTAGTAATGTCAGGTGCGTCAAGGTTGCCTAGTTCATTGTGGTATAAAACATCCTCGATTCCATGTATATAAAGATCCCCTTCTTCTAAGAGAAAGTAAAATAGGGGAGAAAAGGAAGAGAGAAAGGGGTGGGGAGAAAGATGGGGGATAAAGAGGGGAAGAAAGAGATGGGGAGAAAGATAGTGGAGGGTGAATTGAGTTGGAAAAAAAATTGGGGAAAAAACAAGAGCTGTCACAGTATATGACGAATGCCCCCGAATGTGACATTGACCTTTGAACAAGGTCAGTACATGAAAAGTCTTGCCTTCACATGTCAAATACATACGGCAAGTTATTCTAAATTGCCTCTGAACATTAAAAAAATACCACCCATATTTGACAACATACACTCTTATGACCTTATATTCAGCATTCCACTGTGAATAAACACTTAGTGTATCTTTCACCTTAGGGGTAGGGACATGGGTCATGCACGCAACACATCGTCTTGGTATGTCAAACACACGTGGCAAGTTATTTTAAAAGCTGTACATACAAGAAAAAGTAAAAACCCGGACACGACAGCCTATACTCTTTGTTCTTATATATGCAGAATTCCACTGTAAATAAACACCTAAGTGTGACCTTGAACATAGAGGTAATGACACTGGTCTTGCATGCGACACGTCATCTTGGTATGTGGAATAAATGTGGTAAGTTATTTTAAAATCTGTCCAAACAAGGGAAAGTTACAGCCTGGACATGAGTAATTGAGATAGACACAAGGACGGACAGACGATAGACGGTGCAATTTTAATATGCCCACCATTGGAGCCATAAAAAGAGAAATGGAAGTGAATTTGGTAAAAATTAGATGAAAGAGATTAGATAAGAGAAAGAAATTAGATGGGAGAGATACAGAAGTAAGGGTGAAAGGACAGGTCAAGAAGAGTTAGGTAGGAGATAAAATGCGGAAGTTGAAAGCACATAGAAATGTTTTTTGAGATTTAAAAGGAAAAGTGCGGAGGGTGTGGGAATAGAAAGTGTGGGGAAAGCAGGCAAAGAAAAGAAAGAAATCAAGATTTGATAGATTTCAAAACATGTGCGACCGAATACGTCCAATGGTGGTTCAATGGGAAAGACAGAAGTGAGGAGAAAGATCTTGTACCATGCACAAATATAAGCGGTGGCTCTGAGAGCCCTAAACCCTTCATGTACCAGTCAATTGTAACCTCGGCTCCCGAGGTCCAGGGAATAGCGGGGACTTTGACTTTCAGTCCAGCCAAGCCCGGGTAAAATCTCCGCCCTGCGGGAACGATCTGCTGGTTAACCCCCCGCCATATGCCCCGCACCCAAGGGACCCTAGTTAATGCCAATTTCCCGCTATATTTGGCGAGAAAACAAAACCACCGCAGTCACCCGGCACTGGGGGGGGGGGGCCTTAGTCCAAATAATTGTACGTTTACGGATTTTTTTACGTGTTTTGATATGGCAAATCCTTCACGTACAAATTGTTTAGTATCAAAAGTGGGTAGTTATTCCGATCGGGATTTCGGGTTAAAGCATTTAACATCTAAAATATCATAAAAACGAGAAATATTACCAGATTATGTTATGTTATATCAGTTCCATACATAAAAATGTCATATTCTACAAATAATTATGAGTTTGAAGTGTTTTTTTTTCATTTCCTGATGTCAAAACATAGCGATATATACATGAAGGGCACCTGCAAGGCTTCAGGGCACAATTTTTAAACAATCGGAACATTTCGGCCATGGCCGAGTTGTAACGATTGTATTTACGAGGTCTATCTCGAAGCTTGTCGGAGGTGGCCGAGTTATTACGATTGGGTCGAGTTGTTCCGCTTGGCATGTCTGTGTCAGTCAACTTTCGTTTTATTGGATAGGTAAATAATGCATTAAATGCTTGTTTTGTGCAAAATAACTTTTCACTTACAAGGTAAAATATTAATATAAACCTTAAAGATCAATTTATACCATAAAATACTTCACTTAAATTATAAAACGAAAGTTGACTGACAAGGTTAATACAATTTCAATATTTTTCAAAACACCCCCGGTTTTTGCACAAACCCGTTTAGACGTAAGGATTGGAAGAATCCCGTATAACATGTCTATAATTTAAGACAATGGGGGGCCTTGGCTACTGGAAGGTCAAAACACGGCCCATTTCCCCGGCTATCCCTAGTATATCCCCGAACGGGGGGGGGGGGGTGTGTTAACAATCGAGTGGTGCATAATAACCAGAAGCAGACGCCGAGCCGAAAGGTATAGCCCTTCTTAGTATTCGAATCGTTCTGACGGGTTGCGAAACAGGTCAGATGACATTAAATTTCAAACAATTTTAGAAAAAAGATAGCAAGCCAGTTTTTATACAGTAAATGTGTTTTAATAAATGTGTTTCTTACCTAAATATTGAAAACGTAGCTACATCGGTTCTGTTTTACTTGATTTACAAAAGATGTTTCCTCAACCAGCCATGTGTTCAGTGAAAGCGCGCAAGTTTCCTTATAGTAAATGACAATTTCAAATCAAGGGGAAGTAACCTTTCTTTAATTAGATGGAGCTAGCATTTACAAGTTCGTGATTGGTTTCGTATTCAATTTCCAGTTTTAGAATAATGCAGATTCGAGTTAGAAGTTAGAAAAATAGAGTTCTGCAATTTTAATCAACGAGTTAATTTATAACGACATATCTTCACTGTGATTTGTTGATATATACATGCATAGTTTTGTAATCGAAATCCAAAAGCGTATTGCGGTTTGCCGTAATGCGTTAGCCACATAGCGGTTTGGTGTTTAGCATTAGACACATAGAGGTTTGCAACATCGTGAAATTTGCTAGCAAGATATAGACAATGTTTATTCATGAAACATGGAAAACATAATGTAAATAACGATATAGCACTTTATTACAACGAATTAAACAATACATGAATGGACTGTATTGTAAGAGATTACTAATAAAGCATTTAAATGTTAACACATAGCCAATTTCATTTTTTACCCAAATACCGCTCATGTTATTTAAAGTAAATGTATCCTTTTTATAAAAAAGCTAACGCATCTTTAATACCGTTCAAAGATGGAAAGAAAAGAATTCCCTCTGATAGTAAATGTAGCATAGTTACCGGTGTTACTTTTAAGCAATACTTTCGTAGATAAATTTGATTTCAATGCATTGTATTTGCATAAACAATAACGCATGTTATTTCTATTTAAATATTTATTTACCCATTTGCTTTCTTTTGTCAAAAAAAAGTAATCAGAAGTTTATAGTTAACTGATCCAGATCGTACCTCTGAAGTCTACAAAAATGTTGCATTTCTTATTCATAACAACAGCCAACCATTTAAAAAAACAACAAAACACAATGTTCTCATATGAAGAGCGTTGATTAAAGAACCATGAAACCAGCTGTTTCGCTGATTTAAAATTGACTTGTACAATTGAATTGTAATTTTGCGTATCAATATACCGTTTTCAAAATCACCGTTATCATGTTGGATTTTGGCCAAGCAGCAACGCTATATCTTTTCACAACGTTTAGTCTCAAGTACTAGTATTACAAAACTATTGTCAATTAGGCACTTTATATATAGAGCTTCATATAGCCCCTTTATTGTTGGTTTGGCACAAAATGTTTATTGGTGACTGTGATGGGTTGATGGTAGCTATAATGAGGTTGAATGAGCTCTGGCTTGACTTTATTTAGAGCCCACCTGGGGCTTGTTTGATCATGAGTCGGCTTGTCTGAAAGTTATAAACCACAATAAGGATGCAGAGGGCTGCTGGAGACCTATTGTGTCTACAAGACACAATTTAAAATTGCGTTCTAATGGGATTTGAGGAATTCAGTGGACTTAAAGAAACACATTTTTGCTTTCTAAATACTGTTTTCGACCTGGAGGAAAATGTTTATTTGGTTGTTTGGTACTAGAATATTAACATATTAGGTTGGAGAAACACAAAATTGACTTAAAAGGTGATACTTCCGGCTGAATGTGGTTACATGAGACTCACAAAAACATTTCATAAGTAGCTTGTTTTGCATTGAATGAGCTGAATTTTTTTGATTTTCGAAATGCGTAGTATTGTATGTCCGTATGAATTACATTATGAGACAGTTATATCGTCTATTCATTACGATATGTTGCGTTTTTATACCACAAATTTGCACCTGTGGTATGTTTTGGACGCGTTTATATGGTAGTTGATAACATTGACTATTTTAATAAAATGCCATTAGTATGTGTTCAAAAGAACATTAGACATGATGATGAAGCTAATTTTATTCACGTTAGATATCAATATCAACATAACAACCTTTATAAGCGATATTATGTTGCAGTAATTTAAGAGAAAAAAAACATGTTATCCTGTCAGAAAACGTTTAAACTGCACGTATTCACGATTTTTGTTCATTCTTAAAATAATAAGAATAAAGAAATGTGTTAACTTCCAAAGTATCAGCTAAAATAAGAGTGTGGTAGCTTTTCATGATAATTTAATGTATTTGAAGTTTTAGCAATCCGTGTTGATAGCATATGAGTCTCAAAGAAAATACAAATAGATAAATGAACTTAAAAAGAAGAAAACTATTTTTAATTTAAAAATAATACTGAAAAAATGGGGTATTTTTTATACTCTGGCCTTGAAATGATCATTCCATGTACCTTGAAGTGTTTAATATGGTATGGAAATTTTAATTGTCTTATTATAAAGAAATGCAATAAAATTAATTCTTCCACTTAAATATTTAAAAGTATACTAAATCGGTTCGGAAATGTTTTGAACGACAAAAACAAGTGAAAATACGATGTACAGCTCGGTTCTCAAAAACATGTTTTAGAAATTTAATCCCAGCTGGGCAGTCAGTATGTATAACTCTGTGGCTTGCTTTAGATCATTATCACATAGGGGTTAATAAACACTGACCCTGGGTAACCTTTATCAAAATTGTTAGTTTTGAGGGCAAAAACTCTGGATTGAACAATGTTTTTGCATGCCAACATGTCAACATGCCCCAAACTACCTAATCAACAATGTCTTGGGAGTTCTTGAAAGAAAGACATTCAATAAAATAATGAATACGTAGATTAAATACGTTTCCTGGTTACAAAAATGCAAATATCTTTCTTAAAATAGCTGCAATCAACACAAAGCCTCGATACATTGTTAATAGAATAGCACTGATTATTTTGACAAAAAACAACATATTCATATTGTTTAAAGACATTTCCGGAAAATGCAAATGATTTTTATTAGAAATCTGATAAAATCTTCCTTCGTAAAATTTATCCCTTCTCCTTATTACAGCTGCACATGTTGCAACAGATATGCGTAATATGCTTGCTAAATATTGAACCTCAAAACTTAATAAAAAATAATATATAAACAATCAAATTCGTTGAATTGATATCCCCCGCCTGATTGGGCTAAGTCAAGGAATGGAAATCAATTGTTGATGAAATATATATATATGAGTTTGAGTTTGATTGCAACTGTTTGAAATAAAACAAATATTGTATATAATTCAACATTTAGAATTGACCAAGAAAACTAGTTTATGGCACCATGTTTACCAGTTCCAATTTCATCAAGGCAAACATTCTGATCAAGTTTCATGAAGATTGGTCCAGATATATTGCAAAAAATATAGCCTCTAGAGTGTCCCAATTTTAGCGATAGTGTGTTGTATGGCTATTTTAAGAAAAAATATTTGCATTTTTGTAATGGGGGGAGGGGGTGTATGGGGGGGGGGGTAGAATGGTTCTTGGCATTAAAGGAGCTCATTCAGATTTTATGTGAACACCGTTTTTGGCTCGACTACTCGAAGAATAAGGAGAGCTATACTACTCACCCTATGGTCGACGTCGGCGTCAAACCTTGGTTAAGGTTTTGCATGTAAGCACCATTAAGTCATTATCTCTGTAAATACATCATTTATTGCATTGAAACTTTGGATATGTATTCCCAACTATCTAACCTACTAAATTAATAAAGTTAGATAACACTTTATATATTTGAATATAATGCAAATAAAAGGCCTTCCTTATTTGACACATGGGTTATTATCTCAGCAACGACTTGATGTATTGCATTGAGACCTTATACAATGGTACTCAACCACCCAACCTACTTAATTAACCAAGTTAGATAACTCTAGTTTGCATTTCATGCAAATAATCGCCCTTTATTATTCGACTTAGAAGCGAAGCAAAACGCCTTTAGTTGCTGTATGAGGGATTACGAAATCGGTTGTCAAAGCAATATTTTTTATTGATGAATGTTTTTGTTGTTGCCATGACACTGTTTAACCTTTTTTTCCTTCAGGACTTTGAGTGTGTTTTAAAATCATTCGTAAAAAATGTGAATTAAACATCATTTGACGTTTTGTTTGTAAAAAATTCAATTTTACAAGCATTTTCATGTTATTGTTCATGTACCCTAGTTAAGCGAAAAGTTCGAAAGGCGATTTTCTTTGCACCGTTCAAAATGCTTCCAAGATAGTAGTGATTCAGATTCAGTTTAAGCCTTAATTTGTGATATTGCAACTTTTTGTGCACATTTTAAAGGGACCAGCTAATACAATTGCAAGAAAAAAAAGAAAAGTGTAAGAAACTCCATGAAACTCTTATCGTTGTGTACAACGCATTGAATCTTGTTTACTGATGTATCACATCGCTTACGACACATGCATCTTTCGCAGTTCTTGGGTAATGTTCTATTTCGAAATTTACTGGGTTTGTAAATAGTAAAAAACTAAATACCAGTAAATAAAAAAAGGGTCGATATATGTTTCTGTACATATCACGTGACTTTTTAATGCTAGATATACAATTTATATATGAACTAGGAAACAATTTTGCGCTATTTTTAAACGAGTAAACTCAGCTTAGACAACGACAAAATATGTTTTGAATTATTTAAAGTGATTATTATCGGTCTCATACTAGCTCATATTGACAATTAGAGGATTGTTTTGAAGAAATAAAGTATTTTCTGATTTTGGGACCAGCGAATTCTAGTCCATTTAAAGGCGTCGTCACTATAAGTATCTTCCATGGCCAAGAGTGTAATAGGTTCATTTCGACCCGAGCGTAGGGTGTTTTGCGGAAACGAGGTTTACCGAGTTTCCGCAAAACACCCTGCGCGAGGGTCAGGATGAAACTATCTTACACGAGCAGCTATGGTAGATGCTTTTTCTCCCACCTCAGTTAAAAATAATTAAGTGAAAATGTGTTTTTTGCTGGAACTCTTTTGTGCTTAGTGAAAATTATTGCGTATGGATATGCGACAATTCGTGGTTGTCATGGATATGCGCTCAGTGATTCCGATTATATTAATAGTCAAACTGGTCTTTAAATAGTCCTAAGGAGAGTGAAGCATTATTTCTTGAATGGTGCTTGAAAACTGTTTTCTGGTGACATTTGAAGCGAGAAATAATTAACTAGCGTTCTAAGTATTGCCACAAGACAAGGTTTCCATGATGCTACAGAAGACAGTCTTCAACAAGGGAGGTAAATACAATGTGGTGACCATAAAAAAGGAGTTCCATACGGGCATTGTATCCTCGCCCGTGGTCTTTTTTTCACAACTCTTCGTCCGCACAGTAACTCGATAACGGTTTATCTTAGGTCTATCGAACTTTAGCGGTAGATTTCCTTTAACGAGTAGGTCAAGGATACGGTCAACAGTCTTATGAAAATTCGTCCTCCTAGAAACTCTAGAACGGGTTGACCTAGAATCGACACTCTCACTAGGTTTCCCTTGACCATTATATGACCCCTGCTAATTTTAAGGACAAAAGTTAAAGGTAAAAAGGTTAACAGTCTCATGAGATCTTTGGCCGCAAAATAACTCGAGAAAGATTTGACCTAGAACCATGGACTTGAATGGTAGATTGCCATCAAACAGTAGATGACCCTTATTGTTTTTGGGGTTGGAAGGTCAATGATCACGACTGACAGTATTAAGAAGTTTGCCTTCGCAATAACTACAGATCAGTTTGATATTCGACCCTGAAACTTCATCATATGTTCATTGTTAGGTTGCCAATAATTTCAAAATCACGTGACACAAATATCCTCCCTTGTCGGAGTTACCGGAAGTATTCATCGTTTCGAACAATAAGCTTGCATTTTTGTTCTATTTCCAGTCCTCCGCATTCGGACAGTTCATATCATGTTGTCTGGTTGTTGCGTGTGTTTATTTCTACGTGACGCGTGTAGCACGTGCAGAGACCCGGATGGACAATATTGGAGTCATATGGCTCACGTGGTGTACAGTTCTTCAAATCACGCCATTGTTGGATGTTGTAAGGATTATATATTTGTTTTGTTTTTATTCATCCATTATTTAAATCAATATGATTATATAATATAAATAAATAATATATTATTAGGCTCGCTCTGTGGCATTTTTTAGTGATTGGTTTATGCACTGGAGACGGAAATGATTGATTTTAGCCTTTCGATTGTAAGTGAATGCACAGAAAAGTGTCATGGAAAATTAAGAATTAGAGAATGAAACTATTTTGACTACTGTAGAGTGATTTCGATTTATCTTTTGTTATTTTTTTCTTTTACCTAATTGGCAAAAGGTTTAAAAGAAATAATGTAATTTGTCGATTTCGATGCGTATAAACAAAGGCCCGGAGGACAATAACTCCATATGTGTACATGCACTTAGATTTATTATACGCATATGTACAAGTTCCGTGATGACTTCTACATATGTGTGCATGCACCTAGATTTATTATACGCATATGCACGTGTTCTGTGATTACTTCTACATATGTGTGCATGCACTTAGATTTATTATACGCATATGTAAGTGTTCCGCGATTACTTCTACATATGTGTGCATGCACCTAGATTTATTATACTCATATGTCCGTGTTCCGTGATGACTTTTACATATGTGTGTATGCACCTAGATTTATTATACTCATATGTCCGTGTTCCGTGATGACTTCTACATATGTGTGCATGCACTTAGATTTATTATACACATATGTACGTGTTCCGTGATGACTTCTACATATGTGTGTATGCACCTAGATTTATTATACACATATGTCCGTGTTCCGTGATGACTTCTACATATGTGTGCATGCACTTAGATTTATTATACACATATGTCCGTGTTCCGTGATGACTTCTACATATGTGTACATGAACCTAGATTTATCATACACATATGTCCGTGTTCCGTGATTACTTCTACATATGTGTGTATGCACCTAGATTTATTATACACATATGTCCGTGTTCCGTGATGACTTCTACATATGTGTACATGAACCTAGATTTATTATACTCATATGTCCGTGTTCCGTGATGACTTCTACATATGTGTGCATCCACCTAGATTTATTATACTCATATGTCCGTGTTCCGTGATGACTTCTACATATGTGTGTATGCACCTAGATTTATTATACTCATATGTCCGTGTTCCGTGATGACTTCTACATATGTGTGCATGCACCTAGATTTATTATACTCATATGTCCGTGTTCCGTGATGACTTCTACATATGTGTGCATGCACCTAGATTTATTATACTCATATGTCCGTGTTCCGTGATGACTTCTACATATGTGTGCATGCACCTAGATTTATTATACTCATATGTCCGTGTTCCGTGATGACTTCTACATATGTGTGCATGCACTTAGATTTATTATACACATATGTAAGTGTTCCGTGATTACTTCTACATATGTGTGTATGCACCTAGATTTATTATACGCATATGTAAGTTTACCGGGTTGACTTCTACACATGTGTACGTGGGTGTACATGTTGTATTTAAGCTTTAACATTTTTCTGACAGTATGACGCTCTCTTGACTTAATTTGTTTTCCCGGGGTATATCAATTCATGTCAACCCTGCTTATTTCCGTCACCTATTACGACGTTTAAACTTATGTATTCCTCCATTCGAATTATGATGAAAATACTTTTTCACTCTTGAACCTATTCAACCGCATCTTTTATGTCTTGCATCAAAGTACGTCTTGTCGCCCCTGTGATGGCTCTAGTTTCAAGTCGGTTATGATAAACATAATAACACTAGCTAATAGCTATTTTCCGACATAACATGGATTATCCAATAACAAGCAAACAAGTCGTCTAAAAAGAGAGATAAATAAATTTATACATGACATGTTGTAATAAAGTACAAGTATCTATTATAAATGCTTTTCAAAGTTCCAGCTCAAAATCGAGTTTTCAGCGTACATCTGACCATAGCAGAGTTTTCAGCGTACATCTGACCATAGCCGAGTTTTCAGCGTACATCTGACCATAGCCGAGTTTTCAGCGTACATCTGAACAGAGCAATGTGGTTATAATTAGTTACGATTAGAATAGCTATGTTTTGCATAGTGAAAATGGTGACAGTACTACACATTCCAATTTCATTTAAATGGAAGTATTCTTTATCACAGACTATTTGTTTATTACAGGCCCCTAACGTTGTTGGCGTGTTTTCATACGGTTGTCAGATGGCGGCAATTGCGGTTTACGGCAGGCAGCCTATCAAGACACGGATAGACTAATTACTGGCAAAACTCGCTATGTCAAAGTCATTTGGACCTCGGGGAATACTTCGAGAAAACGAACATTCGATGTAACCGAAATATAAAAAAGTGAATTACTTATTCCAAAACATCTAAAAAAGTTCGACATAAACAGAACATCGAGATAACAGAGTTCTACATAGCAAGTTTCCATTGTAGTAATTTTGATTATTTTCAACGTCCTCAGGGTATCATCCATCTGGCTAGCATTGTTGTTTTATGGTGCTAACATGTTTCTAACATATCAGTTTAAAGGGGCTATACACCGGAATATTCGAATGCAAGAAAAAAAGAGAAAATTGTCAAACATTAACATACAATTTATATCGTTGTGTACAACGCATTGGATCTTGCTTACTACCACAGCGCCTTAGACAAATTCATTTTTTCGCAGTTTTTGCGTATTTTCAATTCGAAATCTACAGGGTTTGTATACAACGTAAGTCCCAGTAGGTTTAAAACTAGAGTTCGTTTGTTTATCATCACATTCACCTGCTAAATTGCTTCCTAAAAGGACGAAGAGTCCAAGGAAGCGAAAAACTGCTGCGAAACAACATAGACACAGAGCCCGACAGATCAACATCGGTGATGAAACTATTGATGGAAACTTTTGAAAGAATTACACGCTGCTGAAATTGACAGAAAGTTAGATAAAACGCTTATTGACAGGTTATTGTGTGAAAAGATCACGTGACTTGCAATGTGTTCGGAAATAAAAAAAAAATCTGCGCATTTTTACGGAAACCATTTGAATGAGCGCTATTTTTAAACGGGGAAAATCTGCTGTGACTGCATATGAGCGGACACGATTGGTGCGTTTATTCTTGAAATCATGTATAATGGTGTGTTATCGGCCACATAATAGCGCGTTATGACAATTCTAAGCTTGTTTTGAAAAATAGTGTTTGCCGATTTTTTTCCGGACCATCTGGTCTAATCCCTGTGAGAAACCAAAATAGTTCCTTTTGCCAGAAAGGTTATTTGGTGTATTGTTTTGTGTTTTAAATTGTACATTTACCGGTATCTCTACTTTTGTTTTTATACAATGGCTAGTTTTATTTTGCTCCGTGCAGGTGTTTTATTAAACAGAAATATTGTTTATAGCGGTTATCATCAAAGTAATGGTCCTCAAAATGATTAAAAATTGGCATAAAGAGCCTAGATATTTTATTTAGCACTTATCTTAAAAGTATTTTGAGATAAAGAATCATAGACCTTCACAAACGTGTAAGTCTGCATGCGATATCAGTCTGCATGTGAACTCATTCATCTGGGTCAAGGCCAAGGTCACTGATGCTTAAAATTGTAAAAAAAAAGTGTTTTACTCCTTATCTCTAGTTTAAATAAAACTAAAGTGATGAACTATGGTATGCTGGTCTACTTCGAGTTGATATGTTTCGAGGTAAAAAGTATGTTAGACCACGCTCACTCTAATTCAACCAATCGGCATTCGCTATTTCATTGCTCCTTTTCTCATATACTCATTGTATAATCAGAAGTATATATACAACTCCTAAAACACGATTTCCTCGAGGCAAATTGGATCACATTTGATGAAGTTAAGCATGAAACCTTATTCATAGGCCAAGAAAATAATCTGTATTGTATCACCTATTTATACTTCTGTCATGGTCTAATAATAATCATTGAATATACTTTAATAGCAAACTGGAAACACTATTCCATAGTGGAACAAAACTGAAATGAGGTTTAAAGAAACGAATTCAGTGGAACCAGAGTAGCTAAACATTATTTTAGTTGGTCTTTCCACTTTTTAAGACGCTTAAATTTAGTTGTTACCTCTTGAGGTTTAGTTACATATTCAAAAAAGGTTCAATGCCATATACTTTTATCAGGAATTACGTTATAGTTTGTACAGGTCTCATTCCTCAATTGTACTGATTTATTATTTATATGCTGATAATGAAAACTTTAGGCATTTTGCACGTTTTATGGTTTGACCGTTCATCAGTAGGTATCTGTTTCATACAGAAAGTCCAAGGATGGCGTTCTCAGCACCGAACGTGGTGTATCGTCCGATGTATAAATATCAAGTCAACTTATCACCAAAAGCCCCTCCCCCCCCCCCCTCTACTCTACACACTACACAAACCACTGTGCCATATTTAAAGAAATAACTGACTTGTGCATGATGCTGTTGGCATTTTAGATAGTTTTTACGTATCTCTACTTGCGTTGGTAACTAGTTCAATGGCGGTTATTATACGTCCAAACAACAGTTAAAAATATTGAAAAAGCATTACATAACATTACATTTTCAGAGGTTACAAATCAAACATTTATTTGTAAGGCCATACCATGAACAAACAATGACCCTTTTGATTTAAAAAATACAGATACGGTTCATGTCGATCTCAATATCAATTATATTTATGCAGAAAATGATATTCAATTTAGTTTTTCGATACAGCAATTTCAGTTCTGGCAAATAGGTTAAAATCCTTGCCTTGCAATGTGTAAGGTAAACATTAATTCTCTAACCATAGAAAATTGAGTGATTGAGCCAAAGCCAAATACGCATTGTCTTCGGTATACAAAGTTAAATGGTATTTGGATTTTATGAGTCTTTATATTGAAGAACAAGAACCAAACCCCTCCTCCCTTGACGTTACGTGGTCTAAGTCGGAGAGACATCTCGTGGACGTATCTATGACAAATAAACCCTCGCTACGCTCGGGTATATATATCTATCATAGATACGTCCACTCGCTGTCTATCCTATACAAATTCACACTGCATTCACTGTCCTCTTGAATTTATACTTGGTGAAAAGGATTTCGTCTAAGACATCAAATTTTATTTAAAATATCAGTGTGTTTTTTTATTCCTACTTAAACAATTTTTATACAAGACATTTAGTGTTTGCTCAATTTTAGCGATTGGAGTATTTGTGGCGATGTGTTATATAAGTTAATACATAACCTCTGCAATATTAAAAATGAATGTCGAAGTTGCCGAAACATATTAAATATCGGAGATTGAAAATTACTTTAAAACTTCTCAGATGCTGCTGAACTAATTACCCTTGAAGACGTATGTACAACGATTCACGAAGCAAACGTTTAGTGATCACAGTAAGTTTTTGACTACCGGAGTGGGGGGCGTGGGGGGGGGGCGTTTTAGTAAAGGATTTTAGTAGTTTCTTCAATTATCGTAAATCTGTTTTAAAGTCTCAAATGGCAAAACATCGATTTATTTTTAAACTTCGTTTTTATTTTCAATGTTGACAAAGTTTAATTCTCACAAATATGTAGTAAAATAGTGTAACTAAGATGATTTCAATTCACGACTAGATTCGACTAAAATATTTATGAAAAATGCCCCTCGGATTAATTCCGATTCCCAAATTCATTTGCACATCTGCCTAAAGCCGACTGTAATTCATTTTCATTTGAAAGGAACTTGCTCATGTTTTTGTAAAATGCACTTCTTTGTGTGATGGAATAAAGTGTGGCAAATAATTAGGAGTGTTAAAACCAAGATATAGACGGCTGGAACCCTTCAACAAATGTTGATATATGCTCAAATATTCTCTTTGAAGACCACGATTTTAAACACCGTTAGTAACGCTTTTCAACAAAAGGCTTAAAGGTTGAGTTATTTTTATGTTTGAGTAGGAGTCCATGTGGGCGTGAGGTTTTGTTGTCAGTTTTCTTATTTTTCCTTGATTGTACCGGCGTGGGTCACACCCCACTAAAACAAGAATATCTTTTATATTTCAAGCACCGTATACTTCAAATTGGGTATCAGAGAGAAAATAGTTATAATATAAGTGTATTCAGATGCATTAACCGGGGAACAAACGTGAGCGAGTCCCTTTAAGTTACATGCGTGGCTAAATAGTACACTGTGTTTATTGTTGTTGTTTTTGACGACTTCTGGGAAAGGTTGCTCATTTTAATTCTTAAAATCATTTAAAGAATACTAACCTTTTACAAATATCTACATCGATTTATTTTAAGTTTTACAGAAAACAACAACATCATAACTTCAATTTAAATGAGTTCAAGGGTCTCAAGGCATTATTATGATAATACTATGAAAACTACAGGGACAAGCCCAGTTGTCGAAAACCCTGTTTAGATGCACCAGGCAAGTGCTAAAACGACAATAAACTAGAGACACAAACATGTAAACACCACATACACAAATACGAACACTTCAAACAGACCATTCAATATAAGTTCAATACGCATCTAATACGTTAATTTGACAATTATGAAATTTAAAACCGTTATCATTTTGAACAATCTATTCCGAACGATTGCAAAGTTATGAGTGGAATTACATGTTGACTCTTATTTCTTTTCTGAAATCGTTAACAATATCATTCAATTGATAGGTCAGCGAAAAGCTAAACTTATTAATTTACATGTATTCTTCAAAATATGTCTGAATAATAGCCACTTTAATAAAAAAAACATAATATTTGGTAGCAAAATCTCGCGAAACCTTGCAAAAATATTTTAATTTGAGAATAAACTAATCCTAAACTATATCCAGTTACTCCATATTTATGTGCACCCTTTGTTCGAGGTATGTGATTTGAATACTTTAGAGGATTGGCTGTTCCCAAAATCCTTAGTATGGAGGCCATAAAATAATGCAGGAAAGGAAGCAGCGCAAAAAGGCTTAGGCTAAGGAAATCAAAGTAATGAAGGTACTGCTGGATGTGATTTGGCTCATTAATATTACATTTTGACTTTCGTTTTATTCATGCCATAGGGTTATCCAAATACTGTTTTGAATCTTTTTTTAATGCTTCTTAAATAATATGGACGACATTAATATATGAATCATATTATTCATAGTATGTATATATATATTTTTTTTTAATGTTTTTCAATCACATATGATAACTAAACAATAATTCATGTGAGTTTTTTAAATGGCGGTTTCCCTTTGCGCATTCATATTTAATCCATCTGTAAGTTTCCATATGCTATACAGCTTTTTGAATATGACATATAATTATAAGTATACTCTTTAGTATCTAATAAAAGCGAAACATTGTATTAAAATGTTAAAAATCTATATTATTGATACTTATATAAGTTTATTTCTAAGGCAAAAAGTTGATTTAGTCGGAATAATTATTCAAGACTAAAATGTCTTGATCTATTCAAATTATTTTTTCCCGTAGATTTGTATCGTGGTTTCTATCCTTGATATGCCATTCATCAAATGAATCAGATCTGGGTATTTTGTTTATCCCATATCAACAATAATGTTCTGCATTGATAAGACATTGATGCAAATAGGCATATAATCACACCATTATAATGTGTTTCATCTTTTCATACGAATTAAACAACTTTGTGAAATGAAATGATGTACCAAAATAGAAAATTTCAAATAAGGAATAACGATCTTCAGGTAAATATGAATGCGGACTGTTACATAAGATGTCTTATAATATGCTATTTGGAATACACGTAATTAAGAATGTATTGAGTGGGTATCTAATACAAATGCCATATCAATAATGTAAAAAAGCAGTTATCTCATAATGGAAAAACTATGAACAGTGTATTTAAGAGGATTTTAACGAACGGAATGCGAGTGAACAAACCCCGCGTACAATCAAAAATAAATAAATATTATAATAAAAACTATGCACAGATATAAAACATCAATACAAGATGTGATTAGTGGTCAAGTTCACAATATGCATATATGAGCAATGTATGTATTATTAACTATGTAAGTTGTACAAGTCTAAATAAATGTCTGTACTGTTCTGGTCTTTTCTGTTTGAATCTAAAACATACAGCTCCCAATCACGGTTAGTTTTGTGATCGCAGTAACAAATATGGAAATGGATTTGAAAAGATAATGTCTAAAAGATAACTTCTTTTAAGCTGTTCTTGCCGAAATTGAGAGTGGAAAAGAAAGCAACGACTGGGGTAGGCACCTTCTGGCCAGTCCACACCGCAGAGCACGCGGAGAAAGATGGACGAAGAGGTCAGCCCGCGTCAAGAGAGCGAATCGGCTGTCATGGACCCCAATGAAGAGTAAGATCACTTGCAAGAGAAAAGAAAACTATTGTAGTGCATTTTTCCATATTGGAAAATTATATACATAAGTGATATAATTCGATGAAAACTTAAGGGACAAACCCAGTAGTCAAAACTTGACAACATTATACCGGTGATAAAATGAGTTTATTATCATTTTAAAGCCCTTTCATCTTCATTTTTTCAGGGACTTTCCCACAGAAACTAAGGAAAAGGAAAACAAGTCCTCAAAATGCGGTGACACATTTTTGAAAATATGCAGAGTTGTTTTCTTTTTTGTTTTGGCGCTATTGCTGCTTTCATGCGGCATACTGCACAAGCTTTACTTCTTGACCCTTCTTAACAACCTATCACAGGTAAAACTCACCTCATTTGTTGCAATTAACTTTGCTCATTTGCTAGAAGTTTTTAAAAACAATTGATATGAAATCATATTTTTATTATTTATGCCATAAAGGATTTAGCAGTTATAAACAGAATATTAAATTAAACTATTTCAAATATGTGTTTGGTGTTACAGTTTGTTGAAAAATCAACGACTGACAAATATCAGTTCTGCAAAAGTATAAAATGTCCACAAGTAGTCATACATGATATTATCATATAGATACGTATACAAATTTTGCGTAGACCAGTATGCAAATTAATGTAAAATGATACTATTGTTGGGGTATAATAAACCAACGACTTCCTTCTTTCAGTTCAGATTTGTTTACATAAAAGGTTTGAAAATTAGGTATCAAATCCATAAGATTAAAGTTCCTTTTTAGTCTAAAATTGAAGACAAGAAGAATCGAGCAATTTCAATTCTCGTGTGCATTGCATTTTTTGAATTCTTGACATCTCTTATAATTCTTTGGAGAGTTGTCTTCCAAGGTCAGAAGACTAAATGGACAAAACGTCACATAGCGGTAAGTCATCCTCCCTAAATCGATTGTTCTGCTGTTATGATTTAAATAATTTAAATGAATAGATATGACGATTGTATTACATGTATATTATTTGTCAGTTTGTTAAAGCTTAATATATAAACAAGTACATGCAATTAAATGATAATAATACATTTAAATATGCAGTTAAAATTCATTTAGACATTCAAGTACATGTTTTATTGACCATTTTAGACAGCTATCCTGCAGGCCGTGAGCACTATTGGAGAGGTCTATTTGATTATCTATGCGCTTCCATTACTGGACAGTTTGAGGACATGTTTAGTTCTAACAACTCTACCAATTATTCCAAGCATCTGCCAGTTCGTGACTTTAATTTGTCGGCTTAAACAAAAGAGTCGCATCAGAAAGAGTTCTTTCCTCAAACTTTGTGTAGCTGGTTTCCCGGTTTTGGCACTGGCAGGGAGTGTTTTAGTATTCATGAAGTGGTTGATTCCTTTTGATAGAGACCCGCATCTAAAATGGGCGTTGCCAACTTTTTTGATATTGAAGTCATTATGCTATTTGGATAATTTCCTTTGCTTTAGAAGTAGAGCTGCATATGCTACACAACAAACAGCAGGGGAATTGAACTCCCAAGACTCGGAGACAAGCGAATCTAAAATAAAAGAGAAACAGTACAATGCCGAAAATAAACAAGAATTTATACGATTATCTGTTCGTTGGTTAACATGCTTAATGTTTATTATTTTGATAGTGCTGAATTTAGACATGAAACTGATTGAAACAATCACCAACAAAAACAATCTTGCAACTGAAACATTTCTGACAAACGAGGAATTCACACTGAATGGAAACATTTCGTCTAATTCAACAGTTTCGACTCCAGTGCAACCACATGACGGGACATTGATATCGACGAACCATTTCATTTTTAACCACTTAATGAAGTTTTATTTCCGCGTTAAGTTTGAAGTTAGAATGATGGCATGTTCACTTGTGATTTCTCAATCGGCTTTGTTGGCTTGTCGATTGTCAATGCAGCAATTTTCATTTGCCTTGCCACTCATTCTTACCCCGCCGTTATCCACAATTGCTGTTGTAAGACTTTCCTGCAATAACTTTCTTGAAAGTATCCAGTACATAGTCGGAACTGATTTGACATGTTCTTTGCCTGTAGACTATCAGTTTTTCATAACGAGTGGTGCTTTGGCTTGGATTGCTGTAATCACGTTAACGTGGTACATCTGGGTTCCTCGGGTCGAGCGAATGGCAAAACAGGAAAGGTACAATAACAGGGGATTTAGTTATAGTAACATTTTAAAAACTTATGTCAGAAAAATATGATAAGCAATATGATATATCTACATCTAAAGCTATCCGAAGTCAGATTATGTTCACGGTTTATAAAATAGAGTTCTAATATGGAAATTAAATTCATCTAGCAAATTAATGTATAAAAAGTTTGAATGTGTTAATGAGACTGTCGAATTTTACGTTTTTACGTTGATAGGTTTTTTTTCTGGTTGTATTTTCGATTTCATCTTCCCGATTTGAACATGCTCCTGCGAAGGAGAAATGACCATGAAATTGGAGAGCTCCATACGGACAGGATACAACAGAGGGATGACATTCCGAAAGTCATCATCTGCGTAACAATGTGGCACGAAACCTGTAAAGAAATGTGTCAGCTACTAAAGTCTATTTGCAGGTTTATAAATGTCTTGCTCGTCCCTGTATTGTTCATTGTATTATAGCTTATGAAAATAAGAAACTCGACTCTGGAAATTTTACTGCTTCTTTGAGGTAATATCGTTGCGTTACATCAATAACACAGCATGCTGTTTTTTCATGTTTTACGTTTGAGAAAGTGATGAAAATTGTAAAACTATTTTTAAAGATATTATATATCTTTCATTAAGAAATTACACCAGTGAACAATACTTTTTAATTGCCTGTTAATACCTTATGCCGCGAATAATAGTGTGCATACATTTTAATTCGAAGTATGAATTCCATCTAATTTTCTTATCACATTTTTTCAGATTAGATTTGCACTTATTTACTCGAGGTGAAGCCGACAACGAAGAAGGTGATGGAAAACAAGACACTGAAAAGAAAACACAAGACCCTGATAAAATTGAAGTTGAAGGTAAGTACACTAAGCAGAGTATGTTATGCATGTTTTAGTTTCAAACCAAACATATGTCAATTAACATCTGGTAAAACAATAAGCAATGTCTAAAGATATTGAAGTAAAATCTTCTATATTTCAGTGCAAATAGTATTTGACGACGCATTTTGCTCAACAAAAAACGGTCGAGAGGTTAATGAATATATGCTCCAGTTTATGCCATGTTTGCAAAAGGCCGTTGGGTATGTAGTAAGCTTTATTCCCGTAGTAAAATAGTGTAGAGGTGTATTTAGTTGCACAAACTATAAATTATCGGTAAATGTATTTGTAAGTTTGCAAACAAATCAAATTCATAACGGAATGCTGTTAAAATGTGTTTGAATGTTCCATAAGAAAATTTAAAACTTCGGTTTACCTTGAGCAACCGTATCACAGCGAAGTAAATCATATGTATTTGAATTTTAAGGAGCAGTTCATTGATGAAAAAAGTGGTACAGACACCTTATGGCGGAAAACTTATTCTTAAACTCCCAGGAGGAACACAAATGACGTTGCATTTGAAGGATAAGAAAAAGATAAGGGCCAGAAAACGTTGGTCTCAGGTAAAATATTTATATGAACAATTACAGAAAGCCTTTTAAAACATGAATTGTATATCGATGATGAGTTGGTGTGTGTGTGTGTTTTGTGTGTGTGTGTGTGTGTGTGCGCGCGTGCGCGTGCGCGTGCGTGTGTGTGTGCGCGCGCGTTGTTTATGTCTTGATAGTTCGTTTGTGTCTCATATGTCGTTGGATCGGTATGTTATCACGAGAGCATGCACGGTAAATGGTAAATTGGCTTGTCCCTTTAGTTTGCATTACTTTAATACGTCATTGTAATAGTAGTCGGGCTGTATCAACATGTATCAAAATACCATGACCTTAATATCTACTTTCGTCATTATATCATTTAAGTTAAACAACCTGCATTTTATCACTTTTATTTCATACTGTCTTCTAATTTATTTTTATTTAACGTTTTCTTTTCCAATATAGGTGATGTATATGTACTATTGTCTGGTGTACAAAATGAGGAAGGCCTATCCAATAAAGTTTAAAGACATGGCAAGTTATTTTAATGATTATCAGCCATTTGGGATTTCATTTATATAAATTATCAAATGAATTTAGTAAAACATTTTCTTACTATATATGTGTGTACTATTATTTCATTTATGACGTGTTTTATAATAAAATTGATTTACTGTACAGCTGAAGAACACATTCATTTTAACCCTTGACGGTGATGTAGACTTTGAGCCGGAGTCAGTCCTACGAATGATGGATCGAATGAAGATGAACAGCCGTGTCGGAGCAGTTTGTGGTAGAATTCACCCCATAGGATCAGGTAGTTCTATGAGCATTTAACTTTTTTTTTTGATAAAATGATATGCATTTTGTCAATAACTTTATGTTTTTTCATTATTTATCTTTATTCACATCTAACAATTATTCACTTAAGGTCCAATGGTCTGGTACCAACAATTCGAATATGCAGTCGGACACTGGCTTCAAAAAGCAAGCGAACATATCTTTGGTTCTGTGCTCTGTTGTCCTGGATGCTTTTCTTTATTTCGAGCATCTGCCCTAGTTGACGATAACGTCTTGAAAACGTACACCAAAGAGCCAACGGAAGGAATTCACCTTGTGCAGTTTGAACAAGGCGAGGACAGATGGCTTTGCACCCTGCTCCTTAAACGAGGATACAAGATAGACTACTGCGCAGCCTCAGATGCAAAAACGTTTGCACCAGAAAACTTTTGGGATTTTTTTGTTCAAAGACGGCGCTGGTCACCATCAACAATGGCAAACATGATGGACTTGGTCCTTTCTTGGAAACAACTAGTCCAAAACAACAGAGAAATCAACCATTTGTTCATGCTTTATCAATTGGTGCTAGTTATAACAAGTGTGTTAGCTCCTGGAACTGTCATTCTTATGATAGCAGGGTCATTCAGTACGGTATTAGGTTTAACGCCATGGTATGCCTTTTTCGTAGCCGTGACTCCGGTAGTTTTGTTCGCAGTGTTATGCCTGACAGTGTCTCAGAAAAAGCAACTCAATGTAGCCGCAATACTAAGCACAGCATATTCACTTGTAATGGTTATTGTTACAATCGGCACAATGGTAAACATCACAAACGAGACAGTTCTTTCTCCTACCGTGATCTTCCTCATATTTATCGGTCTAGTATTACTGATATCTGCGTTGCTTCACCCTAAAGAGTTCACATGCTTGTTTCCTGGCTTGCTTTATTTCGTTTCTGTGCCTTCTACATTTATTTTTCTGACAGTGTTTTACGTGTGCAATCTACATGACATCAGTTGGGGTATTCGAGAATCCAAATCACAATCAACCCAGTCTGAAGTAAAAAGTGGAAAGAAATCGTTTGTGCGTTTGCTTTTTACTCTAGTTCGACATATCCTGCAGGCAAAACTCGCTAAAATCAACTCCAAAGGTTCAACTTCGGACGATATTGAGAGACAACAATGCGAACAAGGTGAGGAAAAAATAGATCATGAGGACGATAGCTACTGGATAAAGGTACAATTAACAGACTCAAAACAAAACTTTGAAACAATTCAGCTCGAGAAAGCTGAAGAGGAATTTTGGACAAAATATATAAACAAGTATTTGAAACCACTAGAAAGCAACAGGAAACTTCAAGAAAAATTTAATCGTGAATTAATGGCGTTAAGGAACAACTGTGTGTACGGTTTCTTTATGTTGAACTTTATGCTAGCATTAGCACTGTTGCAATTACAAGTAAGCAAAGAAAGGTTATATGAATCATTATCAATAATGTTTCTGTCAATTTTTGCAATTTTACTTTTGATCCAATTCATCTTTATGCTTTTTTATCGATGGAAAACTTTCTGCCATATTATTTCAAGCACTGAGGTGTTTGGGTGCCGCTGTTTAAAACGAACAAAGACTAAAGCGCAATAATTTGAAGAACACATGAAAGGGCATGGGAAAGGTTAAAAATCAGATAAGCCGCCGCCTGATTATAAAAATAAGCTTGCTGCGTATCATAACGACGGCTATAATAAAACTAATGATGATACGCATCTCCTTCATAAAGTAAACAAGAGTCAAGGACATTTATGGTTCCGCAACATAAAACAAAGCGGAGAACATCAACACCCATGACTTTCAAAAACAAATGAAAGAGTTTGAGCATGATTTGGGGGAAGAGGTAGAATCTGATGAGCCGCCGCCTGATTATTTGCACGAGCCTGATTTTGATCATAACGACAGCGATGATGAACCTTCATTAAGATAACCGAACTCAAGGAAATACGTCTTTACTGGCACAGAATACAATGTGTGCGCAATATAAAAAATGCTATTGCTGATGGTTGTTTTGAAGACCTGGAATGAAATACACTAACGCCAATATTCATGGGGGAAAATAATTCATATCAGCGGATACAATAACAATGATAATATATCCCATATTGAAAGCAAAAACTACATCCATGTTAATCAATATTGTATGTTCGTATCTATCTGTTATCTGTTCTTTTTTATTTATGGTTTATTTTTCATTCTTGTGCGGTCAGTTTGTGGTATTTGTATTTATGTATGTGGTGTTTACACGTGTGTGTCCTTTGTTCATTGTCGTTCAGGCCCTTACCATGTGCATCTAAACAAGGTTTATTTAACAAATCATTTCTTGACTACTGGGCTTGTCCCTGTTATTTTCACTGTATTATTTTAATATAGCACTAAAACGTTAGCTAATAAACTCATGTTTAAAACATTTTAATTTTTATTTCGCTTTATACTTATATCTGAATAATATCTCAAAATGTGCATTTGTTTTATTTGATATTCGTTTTAAATTATGTATGGTTCATTAAAGCGTGCAAACATTTCATTTTTGCAGTTTTTGCTTTAAAAAAAACGATGTCGAATGTATAGATTAACACTAACACAAATTGAAGTTTGATTACTTTCCAGCACCAATACGTTTATGCATCGTAACGGTAGACACTCTTTGAGTATTTCAATTTAAACAGCTAAAAAGTTATGCGTATTAGAAAAGAGATCGTTCACAAACACACATATTCATTGTATGGATAATAAGAGGGTATCCAGAGTTTCAGATTATTAGCTAATTTCAAGATTATTTTTGCGAATATTCACTACTGCTGAATTATGGCAAGCAGTAGATATAATAGCAATATATATAGGTTAGTGCAATATAGTTGTTGAGGTATGCCGGTATGCCCCAAAGTTGAGTTTGACTCTTTGAATGCAAACAGTTGTCACTGGAATTTATCGCCAATAGCAATGCACATCTTCTGGTCGTCAATAAACGACTTGTAGTATTAGGGTATAAACATGTTGAGTTTGAGGCCTGGATAAGGGGAAGGAACGGAATATTCTCCGGTGTTATCGAGGCTGAAGCCAAACTCCTCATCATGCTGTCTTGTGTGTCTTACGCAACCACTTGGGATTTTCAGAGGATACATTTCATGTCAGTGATGACATACTCATTGGACGTTATATAACATCAAATGTTGACAATGCGCGCGACACATCAATATCCTTATTATGTACATTCTCTGACATAGATCAGGCATATAAAGTTGGGCATACAAACATTTGTATTTCCCGTGAATTCCCTCGAACAATTCAGGATGCCCGCAGACAACTTTTGCCAGAATAAGAGTCTGCGTGAGTTCCACGGCATGGAGAAAGTGACCATTATCTTTCCGGCATTCTAACATTTGACATTTGTCTAGGCTATAACTAAAATTCGGGCCACCGTATCAAGCGGGTAACGTACACTTGGCGTTATTTATAAGTATGTTTTAAATGTTTTTTAAGTAAATACATTTGGTTACAATTGACCTTACGACAGCGGTTTCTAAGCCACACCTCCTGATATCAAGGGAGCGAACTCTGCCTATGTCAGTCAAACAAACAAGGAAGCAATGGCGTCTCGCGTCGTTTCACTTTCCGATATTCCTGACAATTTATCATAAATGTGACATTTCACTGCGAAAAAATAGTAGTCAAAGGAATCGGAAGGCTCGATATATCTTTAGAGGATGAAGATATCTAACATTTACGGGGTAAGAACTATCCAAGGATAACCGTTATGTTGTCAACATTGACATGGATACAAAGGAAAAGCTTGTGTGTGTGAAGCATACTGTCAATGCAAACAAGGGTAAGTTTAACTTTTAATAACACCGGTCATTCTTACAGTATTGTTGAAACAAAGATTAAATCATCGCACAATATGAGTAAATCATAAATGGCCCGAATGGGGAACCCGGAAGTGACATTAAATGACAGTTACATGCCAGCTATATAACCTTGTATTCTATAGTATGAGCAGAAATGGTTTCTTAGGGTTATGCATAAAAAAGTTCAGTTCTCAGCGACTGAACACTCCCCCTTATGAATAATAATGTAATAGTTGACAAGTTACAATCGTGGGTGATACCAATCTGTAACTTTTGCATTTCTTAAACACTCACATGCTTTGATTTTTGTTCTTTTAAAATTGTTGAACATGTTCACACACTCTGGCTGTAAAAGTGGCTGGAGGAAAAGTGCCCCCGGTGTGGGGCTTGAACTCACAATCACCGGAACACTAACACGGCGCTCTAACCAACTAAGCTGACCGGGCAGCTGGTTCTAACCCACACACACTACCATTCCCCCATTAACCTGTTAAGGCTGATGGAGGGCCTCCTGCTGTTTACCGTTGCCACCATTAAAGTATTCTTATTGATGAATATAATGAAGTCTTCAACAAGCCTACCGCCACAGGGGACATAGCATATGACCAGACCCCCCCCCCCCCACACACACACACATGATATATGCCAGTCCAGGCAATGTCAACCGCAAGAGAAAACCAGTGATGACAAGTTTTACAAATAATCGGTAGGACCTATTTTAAAGCTTTTTACAACATTTAGTTTTACTTTGCTGTACAAAAGTAATGGACTATTTCAGAAAATACAACAACCACAAAACATACAGTTAGCTATTATCTTGTCAGTATTTCATTATGATATACATGTAGAAAGCAAACACCAAATGCAGTAGCATTTACAGCTAGTATTAAAATATTTAACAATGCATATAACTGATTTATTTGAATATTGGCATCTTTTATTTATTTCAGGAATGTATGGTCTTTTGAAGAGAGTTATTGAAGTTGTTCAGCATGATGTTTTGATGGATTCTTGGAAGGATGTACCTCTATGATGTTAGCTTCAGTTCTGGAGTATAACACCAGTTGTTGCATATTTAATATCAGATTTATTAAATATATTGTTGTTTTGCAAACATTACTTAAACTTTGATATTTCTTTGGTGCTTATGTATGTATTGTAGGTGAACATCTCTTTATTGCAATGACAAATATATTTTAAATTATATAGTATTAACAGAAGTTATTTTTCACTGTTAAAGCTGCACTTTCACAGATTGATCGCTTTGACAACTTACACAAGATCCGATTGCATTTATCATATTTTGGCTAGGAGAAGTTTGCTTTGTGATTTATATATTAGGTCTTAATTTAAAGAATGCCAAAATAAGCCGATTCTGAGACAAAAAAGTGTCAAAACAGAAATCTGTGAGAGTGCAACTTTAAGAATACTGGTAATCGAGTGTACATGTGATCCAAAAGCTGAACATGGGATGAACTATCATTAAATATTGTAGATTTACATAAATGGCACCAGATATAAGAATAGCATTGAAATCATGTACATGTTTGACTTGTTCTTTATTCATAATAAGTCTAAGTCTTTACAGCACATATTTGGCAGAATCAAGTTCTAATGAACTTAATAATTGATTTATATGTACAGTGAAATAAATTGATTTATACAGAAAATAATACCCTGGCGATTCAGACCGTTCTGTTGTGTTTGTTTTTTTGGTGGCTCAGATATTAATCTGAGTTTTGGAGGAGGTCTAGCTGGTGTGAGCTGGTCAAATACAGTAGCTGTTTGAGGGTCAGGGTTTTCTTGATTGGGTTTCCCGTCGACAAAGTGCTGATATGAAAATATAAACCTATGAAATGTGTCGAAATGACAGCTACAATAACCATTGTTTACATAGTAACCATAAAAGGAGATGAGATTCGGAAGCATGCGATGGTTCGGACAAAAATTTAGTTGTACGATGTTTCCTGATTTACTTTGAAAGCAAAGCAGTTTATAAGCATACATAACGGTATCAACAAAAATACCTCTATCTTGAATGAAATCAATTGTGTCCATGTTGAACCTGATATTAAATGGCCATTAATGCCGATTTGACAACAGAAGCCAAACATAAATGTACGATGTTTATAGTTTAAAAATAGTAACACTAATTTAGATCATGCACGGACAATTTCAGTATTAAATAATGTTTAAGCGGATTGATCCCCCACCCCATTATAAGCAAAGAAGTAGTTTTGATCAGAAAAATACTTTTGTACAGACGTATAGATGTTTCGCCTTTGATCGATCTTTCAAGATTTTCAAGTTCAGCTGTTGGTGGGGTCTTCCACAGAGTCTGATCCAGCGCTTGCATTTTTCCAAATTACTCGCTGGTTTCGAATACGGAACGAATTGCACGCCATCTTTAGTCGGCTTGGCTACCTTGTATCCGAATTACAAGTGCCATGACAACACCTTTTTTACCATAATTCTTAAAAAGGCGAGGAAATGCCAGCGCATGTATATGACGGACTCTGGTCAGTTTGACGGACAAAATGGCGGATAACAACACGGCTTATCAGCGCTACATTCTGATTGGCTGATAGGACCTGTCAATCAAATCCTGTCATAAGGTCAATTAACCATATCTTGAGTTTTTAAAAGTGAGGTTATAGCTGATAATTGTTTGACGTACACATACCGTGCATGAAATGTGTAAAACAAATTAATCTTCAATGAGGTACATTAGATTGCCTTTTTTATTTTGAAATAATTGTTTACATGTAACTCTGTATGTTTGTATCGAAGATATACATTTTGTTGCTGTAAAAAACCTTAAAGAATGAATTTAAGTGTATGGTACGGTTCTGCGGTATAGATTGTATTAATAGTAGTTTGTCTATAAGGATCAGTTGGTTATTATAAAAGACATAGAACACAAAATCACAAACAAGAAACATAGAACAGCACAAAACTCTGCAAACAGCACAGTGCATAAATGCTATATATATATATAATAATTGGTATGTTTATCAAGAACTGTTAGGTACCGCCTTGAAACGGTCAGTAAAATGTAAATTTACTGGGGTTTAAACCAGTTTATGTGCACAAACCTCACTCTTATTCCAACAATTCTTAATAAAGATAAAACGCAAAAGGTAAATCTTATCAAAGTATGCATTAACTTGAGGAAACTTATAAAACAAATAATAATAAAAAGCGAAAAGGTTTCCCTTATTAACCTGTGTTTTTGTTTCTATAATTGTTAATATTAACAAATAAGCTAAGAATTTCCTTTTGTGGAATAAACAGGGAAAGGTTATCGAGACTTAGTGGACTGGTTACCTTGATGCAAGTAAGAATAGTAGTATGTAGCCTGTATTGTAAATCATCTACAATTGGAGCTTCCTCGGCCATTCTTTTTAAAGATATTCAAAAGACAATTTGTATATATGCTGCTGGATAATAAACTTATGTAAATCAAGGCCCAATACTTTGACTGTAATTATTGTCGAGTAATGGCCTTTGTTCTACTAAAATAAGTAGAAGAGTATTGGCGCTTGCTTCGCGGCGCTCTTGTCTAGCACCTATGTTTTTCAAGGAAGTTGAGGTATTATGATAGCCTTTGTCGTCGGAGTTATCGAGCAAAAACTTTAACCATGGTCGTACTTCAAAAACTGAAAGATATTCAAATGAAACTCGGTACATATATACTGCGAAGCCCATAACATTGGCTTCCATAGTTGTCAATTTGGAAACATAAAATGATGGTTTTATGGTATTTGTTTTGTCATTCTTGTTAGCTCCTCTTTTACTCTGAAATACTAATGATCAATTTGGACTTAAAAGTCATCGGTAAAACTGTATTTTTACAAAGGTTTCTAACAGAAATATATATCTTGAATACTGATGATATATTTGGTAGTTATGTCCTTGGTAAGGCTACATTTTATAATGATTTCAAACAGAAACATTTCTCTTGAATATAAATGATGCACTTGGCATTACTGTCCTCAATAAGGCTGCATTTTAGTATACCCCCCCCCCTTCCCCCTTACATATTTCCAAGCTAGTTCAATGAAACTATAGCAAGGCAGATATAATTTTAATCACCAAATGATGTAATCACCAAATGATGTAAAATATTTCTCCAGTTACATTTGAGGGTTAATCTGTTTCTGTGGTTTTCCATCTACCTGAGAAAGAGGGTCAGCCAATGATCGACTTCTTTAACAGCATCTACATCTTAATGACAGACATCATGGTGTTCATGTGATAAAGAAATGATTATTCAATTTCTAGCTCTGAATGACTACCTTATTCTAAGAGCTGCAAAAATATTAAATAAGAAGTATACTTTGATACGACACAAGATGATTTTCACTACTCCTTTTAGGTAGTTAGAAGAGGTCTGTGGGAAGATTATGACTCTCAGAAACATCGGAGCCGTGGACGTACGCAAGCGACTCTGCACCGCCACCGTTTATCCGGCCTCGTGACATACGCCTGCATCTCGCTTCCACTGACCTACTTCATCATCAGCAGCTTTAAAAAAATATGTGACAAGCCGTGTTTCAGGCTTGGATTATTGCCCATGCCGCATCTAGGTATTGCTGGCGTTAACTTTGTTTTCAAAATAAATGCATTTCTTATGTACATGAACACATTACAATATATACTATACTTACATCCGAGCACTGATAACATATATTTATAAACAAGTGTTGCTCCTGTGAGTAACTGAGAAGAACAGACGAGCTTCAGCTTGTCTTATTCATTAAAACGTCTAGATATGGTCAGCATCGGTCATTTGCGTCGTTATCAACGTGCAATACCGTCTTTAATGTATGAACTAATTAAAAAATACTAATACTATCAACTTGATGCACTGATTGATAATGCACAATCTCATATTGAAATTTTTAAAATCCATAAGCTCTGCCTTTTGCTGCTGTCCTCAACTGAGAGAAAAAGACGAACGTTCATATGATTCGCTTATTTTAACTTTATTCAATTAGATCCTTGTGTAGGAGTACAGGAGTGTGCAACATAATTATAACATCGGTGAGATGTATCTAGATCTTATCATACTAGTTTGTTTGATTAGTACCTAGAGTATATATTACATAAGGGGAGAAATTAACGATGGGTCTAGAATATGTTAACCTTCCTCATAATGATGAGCCATTGTAGCGCCACCCGGCCAGTGTAACGTTTTTACCCTGATATGATTTTAGTTCCTAGGTCGGTTTTCAATGTTATACTCAGCAAATAAATAACGGACCAATACAGAAATTGAAATCAATGATGTATAACCATAAGATTGACTTAAGTTGCATATAATGTGCCAACCCTTATATCATTCTAGTTCCGTGATGTCCGTAAGGTACGGTTTATTAACAGTTAACTCTACAGTTCTACAAATCATTAGTACTGATACATTGTTCAATATATGTTACGTGACATCGTACATTTTAGTCTTTAAACAAAGGTAGTTAACTCGTGCAATGTTAGCAACTTTCATATAGCTTATTTAACGAAAGTTGTTGCGCATTGAAAATTCAACAAGGAAGTTATCCATTAATAATAGACGATTTTTTTTCCAGGATATCTTTATGGTCAGACAATCTGACCTATTTCTTGGGATTGGTTTTAGGGTTTTTCTTCAAAATGATGCAAACATCAAAATGTTTACAAGATAACCCTAGAAATCTGATTCACAATCTAATTATTTTAGCGATGAATATTCCCTTCTGTTGGTGCTAAACACTTCCCCAAAAATGCCCCAAAAAGACATGTTTTACAACAGATTTTATATATTGCCATATCGTCGTCGATTACCCTTGGTCTCGTTTTAGGTTCCGATTTATCGGTACCTTTTAGAGTTCTTTGTTGAGTTTTAACGTATTTATTTTACAACGATTGTGAAATAAGTTACTACAACAATATTTTAATGATAGTGTGGTCTTGTGTTATGGGGGAAACCGGACACATCCCAACCCTTTTACCTAGGCAGGGAATAGAACTTTGGTCGCCTAGGTTTAGAACTGTAACGTATGAAAATAATAATGCCTTTGAAAAAGCATAATATTCACACAACAAATTTTATTTTCGCCACAGAAAAAGGTTGGGCATTTTTATGCAATAGGAATGCACCACATGAACTGATCAGTTCAATAGCAATGCGTATACTTATCAACAAATAGTTCAGCTAATTCAATAAGAATTTCAATTAAAGAAATCAAAATGATTGATATCCTAATTGCATTTTAAACAGAAAACATGTTGATTTAATGATCACTTAGACAATGCGTATTCGATAAAGTAAATAGACGAGGTAATTGTCGTTACTAATGATTTAGTTTATGGTTTAACTATTTTGGTTCAATTCAGTGTAGTTCATAGGTGAAACAAATCGCATATGAAATGTTAGTTTTGATAAAGTTTGCAGGTAATGGGATAAATGGTGTGGCACTGTATGATAAAATGTTTCCATAACAATTTCTTCGCACGTGAAAATAGGATCCTATTCGTCCCAAATGTGAAGACTGGGATCTCATTTCACAAAACAGAGTCACACATATCTCAAAACAAGTAAAACTTGCGTTCCATACAGGTTTTTGGTGTGAAATGAAATCCCCTTCATCGAATTACATTATCAATGTGCAGTTATATTAAAAATGAGCATGTTTACATATGAATCCCGTTTTTCCAAATATTGCTGGTTTATAAACTCCGGAAAGTTTTACTGTAGTTGTATGTGGATGCACCCAGTAAATGCAGAGTTATGACCGCTGAATAATCTTTAGAACATGCAATATTGAGTCGCGCGTGTCTTAAAAAATATTTAAGCTAGTGTTATGAATCTTTACAAGAGTGTTTACCTGACCAGCATGCGCAATAAGTTTAAGCCCTTTATTTTTTTTGAAAATATGGCGACTTTAAAGCCAGAGTAATGAAAGTCATGTACATCAGCCCATTGTTTAAAGCCGGTTAAAGTCTTGGTTTTTTAAAGGATTCCAAAATGTTCATTGAAAGGTTTATATTTAAGTTATTAAAATACTAACGAATCAAACTGTTTTACTGAGTCAACATGCTAATATAATACCTGTAGAAAAAATATTTTTATACAGTTCGCTACTGATGTAATGGGTGTGGTTGCCTCCACTAATAGTAGAGTTCTTGCAGATAAAAGCAAATAATCTTTGGGTGTGTTTATGGTGGTGCTCAACGTCATGGTCCTTGAATTAATAAAAATAGGCATATTGAGCCTGAAATTTTGTGATGCATTTATCTAATAAGTCATTTGAGATAGAGTCATCATCCTTCGCAATGATGTTAGTCTGCATATCAAGTTATGCACGTTGGTAAAGGTCAAGGTCACAGTCGCTTGAAATCGTGAGATATGGGTTTTCATCCCCATCTAAACTTCAAATTAGATAAAAGTGCACGTTGGCATGTTAGTATACTGAAGGTATATTTCGAGGTGATATGTAGGTATATTTCGAGGGGATATGTATGTGTATTTCGAGGTGATACGTAGGTATATTTCGAAGTGATAAGCAAGTATATTTCGAGGTGATATGTAGGTTTATTTCGAGGTGATAAGTAAGTATATTCCGAGGTACACTTCGAGGTGATACGGAGGTATATTCTGATGTGATAAGTAGGTATTTTCGAGGTGATATGTAGATATACTTCTAGGCGATACGTAGGTATATTCCGATGTGATACGTATGTATATAGGTATTATTCGTGTTGTTATGTAGGTACATTTCGAGGTGATATGTAGGTATTTTTCGAGATGATATGTAGCTAAACTTCGAGGTGATATGTAGGTACAGTTCGAGGTGAAGTGTAGGTATATTTCGATGTGATACGTATGTATTTTTCGTTAGATATGTAGGTGTATTTTGAGGTGATATTTGGGTATACTTCGAGGTGAAATGTAGGTATATTCCGATGTGATACGTTTGTATTGTTCGTGTAGATGTGTAGGTGTATTTTGAGGTGATATTAGGGTATATTTCGAGGTGAAATGTAGGTATATTCCGATGTGATGCGTATGTATTTTTCACGTAGATAAAAATTATGTAGATATATTTCGAGGTGATATGTAGGTATATTTCGAGGTGATATGTAGGCATATTTCAAGGTGATATGTAGGTTTATTTTGAGATGATAAGTAAGTATATTTCGAGGTGATGGGTAGGTATATTTCGAGGTAATAAGTAAGTATATTTCGAGGTGATGTGTAGGTATATTTCGAGGTGATATGTAGGTTTATTTCGAGGTGATAATTAAGTATATTTCGAGGTGATATGTAGGTATATTTCGAGGTGATATGTACGTATATTTCCAGGTGATATGTACGTATATTTCAAAGTGATATGTTGGTATACTTCGACGTGATGCGTAGGAATATTTCGAGGTGATACGTAGGCTTTTTTCGAGGTGATACGTATGTATATTTCAACGTGATATATATGTGTAATACGAGGTGATACGTAGGTTTATTGCGAGGTGATATGTAGGTATATTTCGAGGTGAAATGTAGTAAAATTGATATATTGGTATACTTCGAGGTGATATGTAAGTATACTTCGAGGTGATATGTAAGTATATTTCTAGGTGACACGTAGGTGTATTTCGAGGTGATATGTTGGTATATTCGAGGTAACACATATGTGTATTTCGAGGTGACACGTATGTTGTATTTCGAGGTGACACGTAGGTTTATTTCGAGGTGACACGTAGGTGTATTTTGAGTTGATATGAAGGTATATTTCGAAGTGACATGTATATCCACTCCGAGGTGATATTTAGATACACTTCGAGGTGATACGTAGGTGTATTTCGAGGTGACACGTATGTAATTTCAAGGTGACACGTATGTGTATTTCGAGGTAACACGTACGTGTATTTTGAGCAGACACGTAGGTATATTTCGAGGTGACACGTAGGTATATTTCGAGGTTATACGTAAGTATACTTCGAGGTGATACGTAGGTGTATTTCGAGTTGATATGTAAGTGTATTTCGAGGTGATATGTATATAGACTTCGAGGTGGTACGTAGGTATATTTCGGGGTGACACGTAGTGTATTCCGAGTTTATATTAGGTGTATTTCGAGGTGATATGTAGGTATATTTCGTGTTGATATGTAGGTGTATTTCGAGGCGATATGTATATTCACTTCGAGGTGATATATATAAACACTTGAGGTGGTATGTACATTCTTTTCGAGGTGATATGTAGGTATAGTTCGAGGTGATATGTAGATATATTTCGAGGTGCATAATATCACTTACTATGCGCCCTCTATGGACACTTTTTAGTTCAAACTTATTTAAGTCACGCATATTATTTAAAATCAAACGCGAATTTTATCATGGTAATAATACACATGAAAAGTAAAAATGAACATGAGCGGCAATAATGCACATGGAAAGGAAATGTCATCAAATGTATTTATACATATAAAAGGTCATATACACATGGTAGGTAAAACAAATGGAATGGAACATAGTTTCCGGAACAATATTTCAAGAAGATAACCTACATACATGTTTCAGTTTTGGAAAATAATCATTTAAATGACTTGTAATTACGAATAGTTCTTTACGTTTAGTTTTTATACATGCTGTGTATGTCATAAAACTATGTACTTGTTTTTAGGCCTTTTTGAACTTGATTAACGACCAGGTTTTTATGTTATTGAATGAAAAATACAATGAATCTATAGATCGAATCGTTTTTTAATGAAACAGTTTCGTATTTCATAAATTCCCAGTGTGTTCAGTGTCATCTTGATCTTGATCTTGATCTTGAAGTAGGCGAAAAGATTTACGTATTAAATCTCAATATCAAACAGAAAATTGCCCTTCTTGTATTCAATTCAAACGCGGTATTTGTATAAGACATTCCAAGTGTTTGTCCAATTATAACATTCGGTGCACTCAGCCAAAGTGTTATTGACTAAATACACAATCTCTGCATTTTTTGAAAGTTCTAATACAAATGACTGTCAAAGGTGCCGATGTGAAGGTTGAAATTAATTTTTAAAAATTTCCCAGATGCAGATATTTGAAAAAGTTATTTTGAAGACGTAATTAAAGCGATTCACGAAGCGAGCATTTTAATGATCATAATATAAAACCGTATACGTATGTGTGTATGTTTTACATGTTTATCTTGGTCATTTCCGGTTCTTTATTTCATTTGCACATCTACTTTAACTCCATTGTAATTATTTTTCATTTGAAGGTGAACCCGTGGATAAAGAGTACACATGTAACCGTGCTTTTTCAACTTCTGAGAAAGGTAACACATTTTCATTATTAAAAACTTATATATTCTATGTATACTAGCTTGTCAAAAATATCAACATCGATTTTTATTTAAAGTTCTAACATTGAAATATAACTTCCTTTAAATGGTGCATAAATCTCAAGGCATTTCATTCAATAGCAGAGCATGTAAATTTGTTAATCATAAAATATGACACCGAGGTCATGAACGAAGTCAATGTTATTAAGTGTAGATAAGGAAATGTGCTTAGTTGAGATCATATTGCGCTTCAAATATCAAATATTTCAAGTTTGTACGAATTTATACTGAATATTATAATAATGTTTTAAGTTTTAATCAAATCTGAAGCAATATTTGATTATCTTAATCATTTATTATATGATGGCAGGATGGTGTCAATGCTAAGAAGGGTGCTACCAAAAACAGCAGCACCCTTCTTAACTATTTGGCTCAAGCACTTCTTACCTTCTTTGAATAAAACAATGGCTTGTCAGTTCCAAAAAATACATTTATAGATGCCATGAAAGAAAGAAAGAAAAAGCAGCAAAATGTGTGCTTTATATATATAAAAAAAAATTATCATTGTGATGACCAAATGTTGAAATTTCTTTGGTTGCGAAGTTACTGTCATGTGTTGAAAATTCTGGAGCTTTCGTACACATGCGATATTGAGATAGCGTTTAAGGATACAAGGTGGTTGATGTGCGCACAATATTGTATTTAAGAACATATTTAAAATGCCGTAATAAAAACTTGTCAGTTAAAACGTATTTGAGAACGTCGTAAACAATGCACAATAACTAATCAATTATTTTAATTAAGATTTGATCTTTTTAAAGAGGAAGTAAACCGATATATTGAAGCTAACCAATCGAAGGTAACGAAGCCAAGTTCAGAATGCCGAACAAATTGGTCATTCAAATATTTAATGCTGACACTTCCTTGAAAAAAATCTAAAAATATTGAATTTGGAAAGCACAATGTTTTAGTATATAATAAGCGGGTATCCAAAAGATATTTCATTCACTTGCAGGACTTGGTACGGTATATTTCATGAATGATCAGTAAGTGTTCTCTTTTTAAAAGACTATATATTTGTTTTGATTAATTGATTGATTGAATTCAATTTGATTAATTGATTGATTGATCGATTGATTGATTATTTGTTTGTTTGTTTGACTGATCAATTTATTTATTTATTATTTATTTATTTATTTATTTATTTATTTATTTATTTATTTATTTATTTATTTATTTATTTATTTATTATTGATTGATTGACTGATTCATTCATTGATTTATTGATTGATATAATGAGTCAATTTATTCAATTTATCCATTAAGTTACTTTATCATTTACTATTTCTTAATTTCAATATTTCTTTGTTCGTAGAGTGGTGCCTTTAATTATGTATGTAATTACGTCAAGGCGAATAGTAGGACTTTAGTGGAGTAATTTTTTTTACTTAATAAAAAGCTATTGCATAAGTTTAAGATATGCAAACAGTTCTACGTGGTTAAATCAGATTCGATTTTTTCTGATTAATCAAAGCGATTCAAAGCTAATTAACGTTATTAAACTGTTAAAATAGCATTTTTAACGTTACATATTAACACTCTTTCTTTTATTTTACTAAAACAAAATCATTTTGTCAATAATTGCCCAATTCATTTTCGATTAAATGTCTGACAATAAAATAATTAGTAAATGAAAATGACAAAACTCATAAATAATGTAAATAAGCTGTTATTTATGGACTTATTATAAACAGTGTATTTTAGAGGACTTGAACGAACGGAATGGAAGTGAAAATCACATGTTTAGTGAGAAATAAATAATAAATGGCATTTTATATACTATATACTTGTTTTAAAGTGAAAAAAAGGATAAATGGTCATGTTCACAATCTGGACTTTCATTTCTGATATACGAACAGGTTATGTATTTAAGGCGATATATGTTATACAAGCCTTAATAAAATGTCTATTCTGTTCTCTTCTGATTGATGTTATAATGTCTTAAACATAAAGCCCCCCACTAATGATTATATGTTTGATTGAAGTAAAAATATGGACATGGACTAGATGAAATAATTCAAAAAAAACAATTAAACAAGATGCTTTTGACTAAATTTAGAATCCGAGAGATGCAAACTCAGCAACGAATGGGGGAGGCTCCTTCCGGTCAATCGCGTCAGACCGGTCAGCGGCAGCCCCCTTCTGGTCGGTCGACGCCGCGGAGCACGCTGAGAAAGAGTGGCGATGAGGGAAGTCCGCTCCCCGAAAGCGCTTGTGTTAACATAGGCCCTAAAGTAGAAAAAGATGACTTGCAGGGGATATCAGAAATACGGTAATACATTTGCTTTCATTCTGTTATTGCATTTTGTTCCTCATATTGGAATACCATATATAAACGTGTCATGGCAACCAAAAGGGAGAATACAATAACCTAAGCTTAGTGATAAAAGGTGTTTGTTTTTGAGCTCTCATTATCTTAAAGTGACACTCTTATTTAAAATCAATACATACACATGTATAACACACATCAATATTGACTGATAAACCTTTTACTATTTACTAAATAAGGCATTTTAGGAAAAAAATAATTACTGGTAACAAGATTGTTACCGTGTATTTAATAGCAGTAAGCGGAAAAAATATTAAATGATTGGTGAATGCTAAAAGATTTACTGTGATCTACTATAGAGTCTATAGTCTCATAAGGTAGAAATACCGTGTTTTATGATAATTTCTGAAATTAAACTCGGTATCCTTCATAAGAACCATTGTTTTCGACATTTATTCATCCGTTTTTTAGTATTAAAACAATACCATTAATTGTGGTAAATCTTATCTGTGAGTGACAGTACATCTTTAATTTTTAGGAATCTTCCAAAAGAAACTAAGAAAAAGGAAAACAAGTCCTCCGTCTTCGATGTCATATTTTTTAAAAATGTGCAGAGTTGTGCTCTTTATTGTTTTGACGCTATTGCTGCTTTCGTGCGGCATACTGCACAAGCTTTACTTCTTGACCCTTCTGAATAATCTCTCTGAGAAACTGCATGCTCCAGTCCATAGCGATTTGGTATGATTTTAAATTCAAGCAGTTAAGGCTTATATAACATTAAAAAATTAACATAATCATATTAACAAAATTAAGATAAGCTACTTGAAATATGTGTTTGGTAAAGGAAATTGTTCGAAACTAGTAATTAAGGACTCATGTATGTTATTTCAAAACATATATTCATAAATTGTCCATATATGGTTATACATGATTTCATCGTAAATGTACGTCCTGAAATCCCTATTTTACACTGCAGGACTGTGTAAAAAGAATTAATGTATGTTAGTCCACTTTAATTCACGAGCCAACTTAGGTTAAATAATTCTTTTATTTTCTAAGTAATATTTATAAACCAACGACTACCTGCATTTAGTTCAGATTCATTTGCAAAAGATGCTAAAAATAAGTAATCAAATCCTTGTTATAAGTTCAATTTCTTTTTTAGTCGAAAGTTGAAAACAAGAAAAGTCAAGCAATTTCAATTCTCGTGTGCATTGCATTTGTTGAATTCTGCACATCTCTTGTTACTCTTTGGAGAGTTGTTTTCCAAGATCAGAAGACTAATTGGACACGACAACACTTAGTGGTATGTCTTTCCTAAATCGATTGTTTTTGTTGTATATGAATTAAATGTTTTAATGAAAAGATAATTATGACGCTCGTATTAATAATATGTTCGAGTTTAATATACATACTAGTTCATATAATGTATGTAAATTGACTTAACTTATCAACATATGCAGTTTAAGTCAATGGAGATAAAGCCCTGGTACATTTGTATGACCATTTCAGACAGCTATCCAGCAGGCCGTGAGCACTATTGGAGAGGTATATTTGATCATCTATGCCCTTCCATTACTGGGCAGTTTGAGGGCATGTTTAGTTGTAACAGTTCTACCACTTATGTCAAGCATATGCAAGTTCGTGAGCACAATTGGTCGGCTCAGGGTCAAGCGATGTATTAGAAAAGGTTCTTTACTCAAACTTTGTGTAGCGGGTTTCCCGGTTTTGGCACTGGCAGGGAGTGTTTTCTTATTCATGAATGGGCTAATACCATTTGACAGAGACTTGCACCTAAAATGGGCGTTACCAACTCTTTAAATGTGTAAGTCAGTATGCTATTTGGATAATTTTCTTTGCTGAAGAAGAACTGCAAATGTTCCAAAACAAACAACAGGTGAACCAGATTCCCATTCGGAGACAAGTGAATCTAAAATAGAAGAAAAACAGTACAAGACAGAACATAAACAAGAATTTATTCAATTAACTGTTCGTTGGTTAATATGTTTATTGTTTATCATTTCGATAGTGTTGAATTTAAATATAAAACTAATAGGAATAGTCGACAAACAGAAAAATTCTGAATCATCTCTGACAAACGAGAACATCGAATCTTTAGCGTACAATTCAACAACAAATTCCACACTCGTACCACAACAGGAGAATGGAAATGTGACATTAGATTCTACGAATGCTTTTTACCCAATTTTCAAACAATTGATGGAGTTGCTGTTGTTAGTCTTTCGTGCAATAACTTTCCTGAGAGTTTCGAGCACATGGCCGGAATAAGCCTGACATGTTTTATATCTGAAACAATGAAATTGAGTTTTTCATCGCTTGTTGGGCTTTGGCTTGGATTGCTGTTATCACCTTAACGTGGTACATTTGGGTTCCTCGGGTCGAGAGAATGGCAAAACTGGAGAGGTAAGTTTTTGTTATATTACTATTCTACAGACGCATGTAAGAAGATTGTGAGTATCAATATGATATATTTACATCTAAAGTTGTCCTTTTCTCAGTCGAATTATGTTCACGGTAATAAAACATATTTCTTAAATGTTTATTAAAGATTACACGCAAATCAACACATATAAACTTTTTAAAGTTTGAATATGTTAATGACAACGTCGAATTTTACGTTTCATTTCAGGTTGTTTTCCGGCAGTTTTTACCATTTCTTCTTCCCTGATTTGAATATGTTCCTTCAAAGGAGAAATGACCATCAAATTGGAGCAACACACAAACAATGTACAATCGAGTGACGTTCCAAAAGTTATTATCTGCGTAACAATGTGGCACGAAACATGCCAAGAAATGTGTCAGCTTCTAAAGTCTATTTGCAGGTTTGATAACTTTAACCTGCCCTTTTCATTTGATTTTGCCGTGCTTATTGTCGCGGGAAATTGAAATGTTTCTTTAATCAGATATCGTTTCAAAAGTAACGAAGCATGCTGCATAATATTTATTTTGAGAAAGTCAAGATATCTCGTTTCGCTTTTTCCAGTATTTTATTCATGTTTTGAGAACAACGTTTAAAGTTATAGAATTCGATCAAAATTTTGGAGTAATGTTATTTTGAAATATAATTTTTGACCATTTATACACCTTTTATCAACTAATGGCTTACCGTTACGAGTCCAGAGGTCTTTATTTATAAACTGCCTGATTATTCAATACCAGATTTGATGCATGCACTGTTATTGAGTAGCATAAAAATTCAATCTATTTTTCTATTGACGCATTTTTCAGATTAGATCTGCATTTATCAATTCGAGAGGAAGCTGACACTGTAGGAGAGGACGGAATCGGGACAGAAGACGGAAAACAAAACGCTGAAAAGAAAACACAAGACCCTGATAAAATTCAAATTGAGGGTAAGTATATTCCATAAAGTCTTCAATGAATCCGTTTATTTTGTTATTGTTTCATGTAAATGATATTCAATGAAAACTTTTTGTTATTTCAGTTCAAATAGTATTTGAAGATGCATTTTGCTCAACAAAAAACGGTCGTGAGGTTAATGAATATCTGCTCCAGTTTATGTCATGTTTGCAAAAGGCTGTTGGGTATGTAGTTTGCATTACTTGCGTGTTTTAAATTAAAGGACTGTACACCAGATTGGCACCAACAAAAGTTTTCCGTAACGAATCTCAGGACAATTATTTAATAAAATGTTATACTCTTTGATATCATAATTATAAAAAAAATACCAAAATGTAAAATAAAAACCGAGTCGGCGACCGGTTCGAACCGGTGTCGCCAAATTGCAGTCCAGCGTTGTATCCACTGTGCAACGAAGGCCTACCCTAACCCGTTGGAATATGTAAGGTATATACCTAACTTGGTTATATCACGTTATAACATCGACTAGCCAATTACGCATCAGGAATGAATTATACTAGTTAGACATACCTTTTAATCATTTTTAATAGACACATACGAAAAAACTGCAATTTTTTTAATTAATTGTAAACTATGTGGTACTTCAGTTAGTAAGTTTCAATGCATTGTACACATCCTTACCAAGTTTATGTCAGTTTTCGACAATTTTCTCTTTTCTCGTTTTTTATCATACGGAGTACAGCCCCTTTAAGAAGTGGGTTTTTTGTTGACATATTTTCAGTAAATATGCTTGTTAGTTTTCAAACATATAAGATGCTGAAAGTAATGCCGGTTATATTTGTTTGCATCTTCCATTAACGAAATTTAGCGTTGCGGCTTCCGATTACCTTTAGCAAGCGTATCACAACGTAGAAAATTATTTCGTATAAATCATATTTCTACGAGAAGATCCGTGTTAAAAGTCAAGGAGCTCGTGAAGTGGAATAAAACATTCCAAAGGAAAGTGGTTCAGACCCCTTATGGTGGACAATTCGTTCTACAACTCCCAGGCGGTACACAAATGACGGTGCATTTGAAGGATAAGAAAAAGATAAGGGCCCGAAAACGATGGTCGCAGGTAACAACCGTCATTTCCGACATGAGTTGTAAACAATTTATTTACATCGATCATAAGTGCATGTGTCCGTGTGCTTGTGCGTGTATTTTTGAACATACAAGAGTGGGTGCGGTAGCGTTGTGTTGTTTACGTCTGGTTTGGACGTTTATTTTGCATTTGTTATTGAATCGTTGTGTCACGTTACGAGAGAATGAGCAGTTTATGGCTACCTGGCTTTACTATCAATTGGAATTGTCTTGTCCCTGTAGTTTCCAATGTAGTAATAGCTTAATTGTAATAGTAATTGTGTCAGGCTGTTTCAACAAGTATAATAACCTTCATATCTATCATCTATCATACGCATTCAAACATTTTAGTTGGAAAACATATAAGAACAATTTACCAGTCTTTTTTCTGAGTTGTTTTCTCTTGTATTTAATTTCCATTTAACGTTTTCTTGTTTCATTACAGGTGATGTTTGTACTATTGTTTGTTGTACAAAATGGGAAAGACCTATCCAGATACAATTAAAGACGAGGCAAGCCTTTTTTTGTTTATCCTTTAAACCGTTTGGGGTTTTATTTATAAAAAAAAATCAAAGAAAACTTAGTCAATCATGACATTCACCTATTAAATAGGGTGCAATATTGTGTGACCTTTAAAATCAACGGTATTTTTTTTTAATTCAATTTGCGACGTAATTTATGATAACTCTTATTCGTTAAACAGCTGAAAAAGACATTCATTCTAACCCTTGACGATGATGTAGACTTTGAACCGAAGTCAGTTCTACGAATGATGGATCGAATGAAGATGAACAACCGTGTCGAAGCAGTTTGTGGCAGGATTCACCCAATAGGATCAGTACTTAACAACTATTGACATATTACAACTTCATTGATTAGTACATAACATTTAGTTTAAAAATGCAATTCAAAACGCTGCCTTAATTTTATTGTATGTGTATAGCTTATTTTACAGAAGTTTTCTGTGTAACATTTTATGTCTTTATTCACATTCAATAATTATTCACTTCAGGTCCAATGGTGTGGTACCAACAATTCGAATATGCAGTCGGCCACTGGCTTCAAAAGGCATGCGAACATATCTTCGGTTCTGTGCTATGTTGCCCTGGATGCTTTTCTATCTTTCGAGCTTCTGCCCTAGTTGACGATAACGTACACTAAAGAGCCAGAGGAGGGAAAACACCTTGTGCAGTTTGAACAAGGCGAGGATAGGTGGCTTTGTACTCTTCTCATTAAACGAGGATACAAGATAGACTACTCTGCAGCCGCAGATGCAAAAACTTTTGCGCCAGAAAACTTGTGGGATTTTTTGTACAACGACGGCGCTGGTCACCATCAACAATGGCAAATATGATTGACTTGGTCCTTTGTTGGAAACAAATAGTCCAAAACAACAGAGAAATCAACCATTTCTTTATGCTTTATCAATTAGTACTGGATGTAACAAGTGTATTAGCTCCTGGAACTGTCCTTGTTATGATAGCAGGGTCATTTAGTTCAGTATTAAGTTTGAAGCCATGGAATGCATTTTTCGTAGCCGTGACTCCGGTAGTTTTGTTCGCAGTGTTATACCTGACAGTAACTCAGAAAAAGCAACTCCTTGTTGCCGCAATACTAAGCACAGCATATACGTTTGTAATGGTTATTGTGATGATTTTAAACATTGTGAGCGAGACAGTTCTTTCTCCAAGCGTGATTTTCCTTATATTTGTTGGAGCAGTATTTTTAATATCGGCCTTGCTTCACCCTCAAGAATTCACATGTCTCCTTCCTGGCTTACTATATTACGTTTCTGTGCCTTCTACATTTATTTTATGACTGTTTTTTATATGTGCAATTTACATGACATTAGTTGGGGAACTCGAGAATTCAAATCTCCATTATCCCAATCGGAAGGAGAGAGTACAAATAAGAAATCGTTTATGCGTTTGCTTCTCACTCTTGTTCAACATTACCTGCAAACAAAACTCGCTGAAATCAACTCCAATGGTTCAATTTTAGAACGCATTGAAAGACAACAAAGCGAACAACACGTGGAAATGACAAATCATGAAGACGATAGCTACTGGATAGGAGCACAATTAACAGACTCAAAACATAAGTTTAAAAAATATTTACTCAGCAAAGATGAGAACACATTTTGGACATATACAATTCAAAAATATTTGAAGCCACTTGAAAACAATAAGAAACTCCAAGAAAAATTTAATCGTGAATTAATTTCGTTGAGGAACAACTGTGTGTACGGTTTCTTTATGTTGAACTTTATGCTAGCATTAGCACTGTTGCAATACAAGTAAGCAAAGAAAGTTTAAATGGGTTTTATATCGCGGGGAAATATGAACCATTATCAGTAACTTTCCTGTCTATTTTTGCAATTTTACTTTTGACCCAATTCATTTTTATGCTTTCCCATCGATGGAGAACTTTCTGCCATTTTATTTCGAGCACCAAGGTCTTTGAGTGCTTCTGTTCAAGACGAAAAAAGACTAAAGCGCAAGAATTTCAAGAACACTTGAAGGAGATTGAGCATGATTTGGAGGAAGATGAAGAAGCAGATGATCCCCCGCTTAATAATATGAATGAGCCTGATGTTGATTATGACGAATTTGATTGCGAAATATTTCTGATACGGCATCTTTTTCACCAAGTAAACCAAACGCAAGAACATTCAATATTTACCGTCACAGGATACAGACTGTGCGCAATAAAAAAACTACATAGACAGCCGATTGATGAATGTTTGTATCATCTTGACCATGGTCGTGTTGATGGATCTTTTTTACGACCTGGAGTTAAATACCCTAGCAACATTTTTCATGACGACAGAAGAGGTGGTGAGCTGAAAGAGTGATAATGAAGTCCGCTTTAAAGTAACATAATACAGTCAACTGATACTATCTTTGTAATGTTCCATGTTTTTAATTGTACACGTGTTTGTTAAGAAATACATTTAATCGTATTTAAAAATTAAATAAGTGGTTTTATGGCCGAGTATTGTCTGTTGTACCGACCGTACATATGTCATAAAAGAAATGTGTTAAACGGATAATAGGAAAATAAAATATTTTAATTGACTTTTTAATTATTGTATAATTGTTAATACATGACTGTATTAAAGGATTGAAATTCATTTCGGGGGCATTCATACAAACACGCTTCACGGGAAATGCCATTTCGATCGGTATATTCAAGATCGCATGTATGCCCCCAAAATGAATTTCAAGCCTTATATTTACAATATTTGTTTTCTGCATACTTATTAAAATCCATTTTTTTCTCGAAACCTTTAAAGCATTTATTTTTTGCATACGAATGAGAACCACGCGTCACTGTAAAAATGAATAGAACATTGAAGTACCGCCCCTTTTTAACAGCATCACTACAATGTAATTTTATCATAACGCAGAACATAGTTCTGTTTTATTGTGTCGTACTTTTATCTTTATTTTATATTTAAAATGTTAAAAAAGAAACGGCCCGACATGATTCATTTGATGACAGCTTATAACTATTTGTTTTAAAGAATTTTGACATGCTCTAGTTTTTACCAAAAGTCGACAAGTCAATGTGTACTCCCACAAAGAAAAGAAAATAGAAATGAGATTAAAGTAAAACGAATTCATGCCATTGAAGTAAAAACAATGCGTATTGTATTGTGATAGTATGCGTTACCTTATTAAAATTCAATAAAGTCGCACTGTTCGTCTTTTGTAAGTAAACTACATAAGGGTAAATAAAAAAAAAACTTTACCACCATTCCCCTTTCATTTGTATTCCTGTCTTCTTCAACCTTCACCACGATGCGTGAACATACTCTCAAATTAAATATAGTTTTTAGAGTAAATCAAGTTAATAAAAAGCAAACAACATAGTGCTGCCAATTTGTTTTTCCATCATTTCCATTCTTTGCCTGAAAAAAGCACAAGAAGCATACCTGAATGTGTTCTGTACGAATCACTGGCACTCTTTCCTTCCATATTTTCATTTCACAATTGATTTTAATAATAATGAACTCGTATCAAGTAGAACTAATCTCTTTCTTAAATAAACAAAAACATTTTAATATTGATGTAACAAATTTGACATGTATTTGTTACATCAATATTACAATGTTTTTGTTTATTTAAGAAAAGAGATTAGTTCTACTTGAAAACTGCTCAAAATGTAAAGACATACAAATTCACCGCGACATTTGTATTGTTTTTAATGTCAACATTTGGATCACCTCGGCCATCCCATCTAAAACACCTTGGATAATACATCCAAGGTCTTTTAGATGGGATGGCCGAGGTGATCCAAATGTCCAAAGCATATAAATTATGCGCAATTCCTGATTAAGTTTGAAAGGCCTGTATATGTTATTAGTAACAGCTTTATCTAGGCTAAGGAGCGCGTGAAATTTGATCTGCTGAGGGACGAATTATATAATGAAATTTAGCATGTAGCCCACCTAGATGTAGCCTGTGAAACAGGCGAACCCAGTGTCCCTTAGGTGTCAAACCGGATGGAGATGACCACCGAACCTGAACAGCTGGTACATGAATTAGGGAACATGAGACATAGGCAATATTCCGCGAGAATCGGCCCTGCGAGAAGACACCTATTGGCCCTTAAGTTGGAAGAGCGTCACCGGCCAAGCCTCTTAGAGTTGGTCATACTAATGTTATTTACGGGGGACTGGATTCACTTACTCAATCCAGCGTAAAGCTCACATCTTTGCAAACCCACGAGTTCCGACAGTTCGACAGCCAGGAGTGACGACATACTTGTGTAGAACGAGGGGGTACTTTCAAGCTCAACAGACCACATATATCAAATTATATACTGAGTTCAATGCACTCTCCTCCAAACACGCCAGTAATGACGCCATCACCTAGGCTGCCAATACCAAGGAGTCTTAAAGGACGGACCGGTTGTGAGCGGACCTAGCGAGGAGACGGCCACCTAGACGATATGCAGCAATAAAAGGGTAACACAGGCGGTAGTGGGAACGCCTGGCGCGATGCAAACAACTCCGGAAGAGGATAATATAATATAACGAAAGGTACGCACATATATAGATCAATTGAAGTGGAGGCCACAGAGAAACATCAAATACTAATCAGTTTTCATGGTGAAATAAAAGTCTACTGACCCCACCAATGATTGGATACATAAGAAGAAAATATTAAGTGAAAGATTAAATTTATAGTGACTAACAATTTAAAAGTGTTCAACTAGTTTAAAGTGTTATTCAATTTTACTTGGTATTGTTAATCTTAAGTGAATTTAATAACAGAAGGGCTAGCCTAGTCCAGCATGTTTTTGCAAATAATTTAACCATTGAGAAAGGCATTTTGAATGGTATTGATGTCTGGATTTAACATTATTTTCACATAACGTGTACTGATCTCAAACCTGTTGTTTTAGGGCACACAGCGAAATGAGGTGATTCTTGATTGCAATTTAAGTCAACATATTTCCTTAATAGTTTCGCCATTTTACTTTGAATCGTGGATAACTTCGCTATAGATTTTGACCTTTCTCCTTATACATTTCTCGAAAAATGTATAAGGCGGCATTGATATTGCGTTTATTACAGAATGCCTTAATAAGAAGGTGATAATGCTATTTAGTTGATAATTCATAATTCACCTTGTTTGTTATAATATATTGTAATAATCTACTGTTTGATGTTTTCCAACTTTGGAAATTTCACGATCTTTGTCGATTCGTACGCCATCTTGAATACACCCCATGACTGTCAACCAATCGGGTCATTTGACGAAATCTGAGTGATATTGTGCCGGGTCATTTTGGGTCAGGTAGAATGACCATTATCGGGATATTTAACTATTTGAGCAAAAAACAACGTGAAATAATTGTTTCGGGACAGTGACATTGTGACCAATGCCTGCTTAGTATACATTACAATGAAACGTAACAAAACAGAAGGATAAGTCCAGCCTGATTATTGAATAAATCACTTGCAGGCACTCAATTAACAGGCAGCGGATTTATACTGAATTGACATCCTTATACAGATTAATCTTTAAGTTATTCATTTACCATATATTTATTCCATGGGAAACATACCTACATTACTGTATTACTGTGTCATGCTTTGCCACCGCAATTATTGAATTACGCGTTTTGCTTTTGACGGTGCCGCCGACTACTTTATATGTATCATTGCATCATTGTGTCATATATACATATATGACCGATACAGACACTACCTATACGATTTATGATAATATATATAAATATTGCCGTAATTCAAAAATATTATGAATATAAACTTGATACACTTATTAATGACACATATTGAAAATACAAAACTTCTATCGCTCTAATATGGATATTTCATGAGTTTTTGCGCCAGTCATCAACTGTAAAACAGGCGAGCGTTCATGTGATTCTGTTATTTTCATTTTATTCAATTTGGTCCTTGTATATGCAGAAGAATGATTACATCCATCAGATATATGTTGATCTTATTACACTAGTACTTATAAATAGTACCTAGAATATATAAATAACAGTAAGCGAAGAAAGGAAGGATAGGTCTAGAAGATGATAACGGTCAATGACGAGTCACTGTAGCGCCACATCGCCAGTGCAACGTATTCTCACTGATATAATTTCTGGAACTAGGTTGGTATTCAATGCAGGTCTTAATTGAATCTAAGAAAGATGTAGTTAATGTGTTGCATGATATAAATAAAAACTTATACAGTGAATGATGTCAATCATGTATGACTGACTTAAGTACAATATGTTTTATGTGACATCGTTTGTTTTAGTCCCGAAACAAAAGGTGGTGACTCTTGTTATGTAGGCTTCTTCAAATCGCTGATATAACATTGTTATTTCGCATTGAACAATGCATTTAAAGAAATGATATTAATAAAGTGATTAGACTTTTTCAATGATATACCAGTGATCAGACAATCCATTCCTTGGGGTTGGGGTTGTGTGGGTTTTTTTTTCAAAATGATGCCGAAATCATATTGACAAGATAGTTCTGGATTTTTCATTCACAATCCAAATATTTCAACTTTTGGCGCTGTAACCTTGTCAAAAAAAGCCCAGAAATTATCCTCTTTTAAAAAGATGTTATTTATTGCAATAACAATAGTGAGGCATTTAAGAATCGGTTAACACGTCAATAGCTTTACATGTTATGATGAGAGTAATGTTTGCAAATATATGTAACTCCCTATATCGGACACCTATACAGAGCAAAACTATAGGGAGCCTAAGGGAAATCACTAAAACTTTAACTCTAAATATTCAGTCTCGTAACAATACAGACAGAAGGTATGTGTCAAAGTGAAAAGTTACATTTAATAAATACTTCTAGATGTACGCAATTATGTGTACTCTTCAAAGTGTACTTATTTTGTTTTAGGTTAGAGTTACTACACCAGACGTTTTTGTATACATCATTAACGAAACTATCACTTTCGAATTAGTGTTACTAAATAGCTGAACACTCACTTATGTAACAGTAATTCTATGTAAAAGGTATCTCATACATGTTTGTTAAACGAGTAAATATTCATAACTAACTTTGCAATACAAAACGTTACATGATGAACGGATAGATCACAATACCCATGTTATGCTTAGGACGCATACATGTCAAGTGATCTAACTAAAAATGCATTGTAAACATATATACTAATTTTTCTTTTTAGGTCTTTTTTATCAGATGTTATTAATTGCATAAACTTTTGCATGTTTGGTCTACGTCTATAAAATAGTGGTATACATTCATGTCTTATATCAGAGTATAGGCCACATTCCAGAACAAAATGATATTCGTCTTCTAAGACTTGACATGTGTTACATTTCCTCTCTTCAACGGGTATAGGATTGGGCTTCGCCCATCTTCCACTCTCGATCATAAGTTTATGTGCAGATACACGTAACCTTTATAAACTAAATCGAAACTTTTTAATACTGCATGAGATTAAGTAAGGTTGGATGTAAACATGCTATAATGTTATAAAACAATGCTCTACTAGGAAACTTCTAATCTTCCGTTCCAGTTTTGGATAAAATTATCATCAAGTCAAGAGGGATGATCGAATATAATCGAAAGCCGAACATCTGCTATTATCGATTATGATCACCCTCGATCGTTTTTTTACTTAAAAACATACACTACATGTCGAGGGGTGAAATGCAAAAAG